>NC_030382.2:11801035-12114379 GCF_001625215.2 Daucus carota subsp. sativus
CTCACCTGAAGAGTCATTCGACAAGTTGTTGCTAACATGAAATCTTTACTTTCTTTATTACTTAATCACTGGTCAAGTTTCGGACACAGTTTCCTTCTAAATAAGTGTAAGATCAACTACGTCTGTCCCTCTCAAACAGGTAAAGGCTTTGGTGCATGCGGTACGACCTGTTTTTCTCCATATAGAAAGAATAGCCATAAGGTTTGTTGTTAATGTTTAGGTTTAATGAACTAAGGGTTGTATTGGTTTGTGCAACAGGATGTTTCTAATATATCTATTAATGGATTTGATCTTCATGATATTTTCTCATAAAATATGCATCATGCAAAGGTACAATCTTGAACACAGTCATTTCCCATGATTATAGACTTATAGTCTTCAGAATGTTTTCGGGTTGTTTCTCCATTTTTTCCACTTGGTTACTGATGATGGTGTTGGAAGAAGCTACAGACATTGTGTTATAATAATTGAGTGTCCATTTGAATAGCACAATTCAGATCGGATCTTGTAGCATTTGCAGGGCATCAATAATTTAAAATTACATTAATCAAAACAAATGTGCATTGACCAGTTGTCGACATAAAACCAGCAGCAACAAGAACACGGTCTCTGATATTTTTATTTTCATAGAAAAAGCGATATCTGGAGGTTCAAGTTCTTTAATCTTACAGATAGAATATGGACACTTGATAATGCACCGCTAGCAATAGTTTTTAGCTTGGAGGTAAAGAGCGTTTTTCTTATGCATTGTTACGCCTTGGCCAATTTCAGTGTCTATGTCTTCCTTCCTTATTCCAGGAGGCAGCTCCCAGTCAAATGAATATAGAAGATTAGAAAGACCTAGCTCCAGGATTGCAACAGCCATATACATTCCAGAGCAATTTCTCCGGCCAGATCCAAAGGGAATGTATTCGAAATCATGTCCTTTAAACTGAATGTCCCTGTCCATGAATCTCTCAGGCAAGAACTCATCTGCATTTTCCCAAACTTGGGGATCCCTACCAATGGCCAAAGCATTCACATACACTATAGTTTTTGGCTTAATTTCATATCCGTTTATCACCAACCTATCCAAAGATTCTCGAGGAATGAGGGGAACAACAGGGTCCAGCCTCATTGATTCCTTGATAACTGCCTCTAGATAAGGAAGCTTTATACTTTGAAGATCCTCTTCATCTATTCTCGATTTTCCATGCATCAACTTCCTCACCTCTTCTTGTGCTTTGCGCATCACTCTTGGGTTCTTTATTAGGCTTGTCATGATCCATATTAATGTGTTTGCAGTTGTTTCCGTTCCACCAAAAAATATATTCTGCAAATTAACCACATATTTATGTCATGCTTTACTACAAACCATTTTAAACACCTAGTCACCTTCAGATGATGTGTTGCAGTACAACAAACTGACAATCACAAAACTATAAATCATGATCAAAGTACTTCTAATTATAAATATCAATAATACAGATCACCAGAAACAGATAGAGAGCTTTACCATTATAATTGCTTTGATGTTATCAATGGTGAAATCAATTGAAGATAACTGGTCATCCCTCTTTAGCTGAAGTAAGATGTCAATGACATCACCCTCCATGGAACTCGGCCTACTAGCAACGAGATGTTCTTCAATTAGTTCTTGATAGAACAAATCCATGTCCATAAAAAATCTGTCCAGCTCAGCCGAGGATCCAGTTAATCTATCAAGCCTTGCAAACATAGGAAAAATATCTGAAAAATAAAAAGCTGCTGTTACGGCCTGGAATCTTGCAAGCAAGACTTCAAATCTTTTCATGCTAGCTTCATCAAACTTCTTCCCAAAAGCAAGTCTACAAACGATGGTGTTTGCAAGTGGCACCAAAATCTGAGTCAAATTCAAGACTTCATTCGATGAAGCTTTCTCAGAAATCCCTTTAATCATCAGAAACACTTCTTCTTCACGAATTGAACGAAAAGATTGTATTCTCTTGGAGCTAAAGAGATGAATGGTAACAATCTTTCTCATTTCCCTCCAATACTCATTATACGGAGAAAACACAACATCACGGTAATTGTAAGAAACTTTTCTCAACCCAAAGAGGCTAGGCCTGCTGCAAAAATTCAAGTCATGAGTTTTCAAAATCAGTTTAGCCATTTCTGAGTTGGAGATCACAAGGACTGGTAAATAACCAAGCCTCAGATACATGATCGGACCATATTGCCTCGAGAGTTTCCACAGATAGTGTGGCAGGATGGAGACATCAATCTGATGCAAGTTCCCAATGAAAGGAAGTCCCCGTGGACCGGGTGCATGGGGCAGTTTTGACTTGTAATTTTGGAGAAGCTTGGGAAGAACAATCAAGAGTACAGAAACACCAACAAGGATGTAAAGATCCATTAAATCCATGACTTTGGCTTTCAAATACGATACAACTAGCCGATCAGATTGGATTGAGGTACTGTACACATGATCATTTGATCACATCATCATCTATCTTAATAAACAATATACACTAGTTCATCTTTAGAAATGTATAGTATAACCCTAGCTGGAGTGCTTGATGACTCATATCGACTTTTTTAATCGACGAATGTGATACACTGTCTTTGATATAATAACTTTTTCTACTATAGATGGATCAGGGGTGAGGGAGTTGACTAGTGTTAGAATATAATATGATCCTGATAAGCCCTTCTCCAAACACCTTAATGTTTTGGAAGAATTGGTAACTCAACATGATATCAGAGCTCAGGCTCACGAGAATATAATATAATCGTGGTAGGCCCACCTCTCAACACCCATAAAATCTAAGCTATAATAGACCAATGGATTAAACTATCAAGCAAATGTTTTTCTCAGTTTGGTAATGAACACGATTATTAACATTGACTATTAGCAGTTAAGTAGCATACACACGCCAGTTTTAATTGAAATCAGATTATTTAAAACGAGGCATACATTTGTAGGACTAGTTCACAACTCGCTTGAAATCAAACTAGCAGTCTTGATCTAGCTAAACTAATGTAGTACTAGAAAAAGATTCTTGGTTTGAGGCAGAGAGCGTTTTTCTTGTGCAATGTTATACCGCGGCCAATATCAGTGTCTATGTCTTCCTTCCGTATTCCTGGAGGAAGCTCCCAGTCGAATGAGTATAGGAGATTTGAAAGGACAAGCTCCAGGGTAGCAACAGCCATATACATTCCAGCACAAATTCTTCGACCAGTGCCAAAAGGAATGAATTCGAAATCATGTCCTTTAAACTGAATGTCAGTGTCGAGAAATCTGTCAGGGAAAAACTCCTCTGCATTTTCCCAAACCAGAGGGTCCCTGCCAATAGCCACAAGATTCACATAGACTATAGTTTTAGGCAAAATTTCGTATCCATTTACGACCATCCTGTCTAAAGACTCTCGGGGAATGAGGGGAGCAACAGGGTACATCCTCATAGTCTCCTTGATAACTGCCTCCAGATAAGGAAGCTTTACATTCTGAAGATCTTCTTCCTCTATTCTCTCTTTTCCATGCATCAACTTCCTTACTTCTTCTTGTGCTTTGTGCATTACCTCCGGATTCTTTATTAGGCTTGTCATGATCCATAACAGTGTGTTTGCTGTTGTATCCGTTCCAGCAAAAAATATGTTCTGCATGAAAATAAATGGATTAATTGTAAAATTTATAACGGTGAAAAAAGTCTAAAAAAACTTATAGGGGACACGTGTACCCCGTGCCCCTTACTTGATCCGCCCCTAAGCGTATGCATAAATATTGTTAGTTTGAGAGCTTTACCATTATAATTGCTTTGATGTTATCGAAGGTGAAATCTATTGAAGATATCTGATCATCCCTCTTCAACTGAAGTAAGATGTCAATAACATCACCGTCCATGGAGCTTGGCCTACATGGGTCGAGGTGTTCATCTATTACTTCCTGGTAGAACGAATCCATGTCACGAAAACAACCATCCAGCTCAGCAGAGGATCCAGTGAACCTATCCAGCCATTGCAGAGAAGGAAAAATATCCGAAAAGTAAAAAGCTGCTGTTACATCCTGGAACCTTTTAAGTAGCCCCTTAAATCTTTTCATGTCAACTTCATTAAACTTCTTCCCGAAAGCAAGCCTAGAAGTCATGGCGATTGTCAGTGGTGCTAGAGTGTCCGATAAATTCAAGACCTCATTTGATGAACCCTTTTCAGAAATTCCTTTAATCATCTGAAAAACTTCTTCCTCGCGAATTGAACGAAAGGATTGTATTCTTTTGGAGCTAAAGAGATGAACGGTGACAATCTTCCTCATTTCCCTCCAATACTCATTATATGGAGAGAACAGAACATCGCGCCCATTATAAGACACTTTTTTCAACCCAAAGAGGTATGGCCTGCTGCAGAAGTTCAAGTCATGAGTTTTCAGAAATTCTTTAGCTATTTCGGGTGAAGAGATGACAAGAGTTGGTAAATGACCGAGCCTAAGATACATGATTGGACCATATTGTTTAGAAAGTTCCCACAGATGTTGAGGAAAGATGGAGACATCGATCTGATGCAAGTTTCCAATTATAGGAAGTCCCCGGGGACCAGGTGGATGAGGAAGTTTCGAATTCTTGTTACCAAGAAGCTTTTGAAGAAGAATAATGCAGAGTACAGGGATACCAACAAGAAGACAGAGATAAACTAAGGCCATAGCTTTTATTTGTTCAGAATTTCTGTAAATAGCTGCTCTTTTATAGATTTCATTCACCGGTTTAGCCAAAAATTTACTATTAATTACATGATCAGTGTCATATGATCACTCAGTTCTCTTTATTAAACACTTTCTTCAAATACTCCCTATGTCCCTTGCGTGCTTTACTAGGTAGACGGGAGCGTGACACACATTTTAAAACTCCGATAAAATGTAGTTTCACAAATTATTTTAATTTTTTTCTTCTAAATAAAAATTTAAAAAGTTAAGAAACTATATTTTATATATGCACCTTAAAATGTGTGCCAATCAGTGAAAAAAACCGTAAGGAAATGAGAGGGACAGAGTAGCATTTTTCTTAACCTCGTCAAGAACTTCCTAAAGTTCAACTCCTGATTCTGAACTTTTCTTGATGGATTCTGATAAGGCATTATTTGTCGTCGTCCACAGCTCGGTGTCATCTCTAGCCTTCCAGGAGAGGTGATGTTGTTTAACGGTGTAAGGTCCTGCAAAACAATGCAAAACCGGTGGTGGTGGCCGATTTGCACCTCCGGCGTGATAATCAGTCGAGAGTATTTGAGAGGAAAATGATGATAGTGTTTTGAGCATACCTGACTCTTCTCTAACTTCCTCCTTTTATACCTTCTGAGCTTAGCATGGTTTATGTTTGGCCTCGCATGAATCAGTACATGCCCCCCGGCTAGGAAGAGATAACGGGGGCTCATGAACTAACTTCCGTCTCGAGACTGCGGATTCGGGAACAGCTAAAGGTGTTGGCGGATGACTTGTGGTGAGCGGGGTAGGACGCCCGTTGTTCAGGGAGGGCCTTATCAACATGTGTTCCCCCTGCCATGACGGGGAAGTGCCTTGGTTCTGGTTTCCGTCTATTTTGCTACTTCGGGCTAAGGTCCCGTCATGGTTGCGATGAACACTCCGTTGTCTGAGGCCGGGTCCGTGTCCCCATAGAGACAGGTGTCACTGATTTAGACAGGTCCTTATCAGATTCGATACGCTATCTTTGATATATAGAATCTGTCGTGCTCTTACACAAGCACCCAACTTATAATATACACCACGTTTTACGGATTGTTATTAGTTTTCGCTTGAAAGTAGTGTTAAAGGTTTTTATTGAACTGTTCTACACTGCAGACAAGTTGATAATTGACTTCATTGTTAATATGACATGCTTTCTGTGTTTTAAGCTAATCCATCGGGGTTAGTAACTCGAGTACGTGGATGTCACTGATGTTTCTTGTTAAGATACTGAAAGTTGATTCAGATGAAAGGGATGCTTACCAAAAATCAATGGAACTTCTTATTATATTGTTCAGTTTGTCCAAACTTGAGCAATCGCGCTCAAAAAAGTTTTGATTACGTACGATTACAAAAATTTAAATACTCACACACATCTCATTATCATGTCCCGATAAAAAAGGAATTTTGTGGAACTAACTAAATACTTCATTTTAGCACATTACTCAATATATTTTAGAGGAAAATAATGTGAATTTTTTCCCGATCGAATATGAATACACCCCATAATAATAATATTTCATTTTAGGACAATGAATATCTTTTTAGAGGAGAATAATGTGAATTTGAGAATTAAGAGCGAGACAAGTGACACTGAATATAAATTTTCAATTTAATTTCCGAAAATAAAGTTATATCCAATAGTATAAATTTACAGGAAAATCAGTGTCCAAGGGTAGACTCGTAATTTCGCATCACTGTTAACAGACAAAACATAAAACAGACAGAAGATCTAGTAGTAGCAGAAAGTAGAGACCTGACACACCCATAGAATCCAAGTTTCACTGATCCCGAAGAAACCGCTGTAAGCAGCGAAACCCTAATTTCTCCGCACAAAATCTCTCCATCTCGGCCCCACCTCCTCGTTCTTCACACACCTCTCTCTCCATCCACTCCACACCCTCGTCCCACTTGAGCCACTCGTCCCAGTTCTCGACTCGACAACCCGACACGGCATCGAGAATCTCCTGTAGCCCTACGATCCGACGGCTCAGATTTCTCCTCAGCTCCCGGATGTTCGGGTCCCACCCCGGCACGGAGTCGAGAGTCAGCAGCAACCCCATGAGAGCCTCGTTGATTTCGAGGCGTCTCCGGTCGTCGGAGCGGACGGCGTCGACGGTTTCTTGGCGCTGGATTAGGGTTTGGAAGGCGGCGGCGGAGGAGTGGACGGCGGAGAGTTTTTTGAAGAGGGTTTGGGTTAGGTGGGCCCGGTAGGTGGATTGGATTTTGGCGGCGGCGGAATCGACGGTGGGGATTGGGATGGGGTTAGGGTTTGAGGGAGGGGTAGAATGGTCATTTTTGTAGGTGATGGGGATGGAAGTGGAGGTGTGAGAATGGTGTGTTGGTTTCATAGATGAAGAAAGTGGAAAGAGTGTGTTGCGGATGGGGATAGAGAGGGTGAAGGTGGACTGGTGTGGATGATTGGATTGGGATTGTTTGTTGAGAGGGGCATAATTGTAATATAGATCTTTTCAGGATTTTCTAGAGCTATTTAGAAGAAGAAGAATTTCTAATGTATGACTAAATCAAAATTAAAAATAAAGAAAAATAGATGAGTGCGCCGGGTTTTTATTTGATGGAAGTACAATTAGGATGGTAACGGGTTGGATCGGTTCGGATATTTGAGATATCCAAATTCAAATCCAAATTATTTTTAAAATCCAAATCCAAATCCAATCGGGTTTCACATATCAAATCCAAATCCAAATCCACGGGTTTCGGATCGGGTTCGGGTTTGTTCGGATTTATCCAAAACCTGAATTTTGAAATTTATATAGTTATTGTAAGATTATTATTTTTGATTTTTTCGCCCTTAAATTACATTATATTTAAAACTAAACTACTTTAATAATAAAGTATTACACATTAATAAAATCTTGAACCGTATTTTATAATTTCTAAACACAAATCTTCACTATATGGAGTATGATATTTTAAAGTAACTCATTAGTTAAAAAAAAAAAAGTCACTATAACCCAAGAATATACACATTCACACTCTACCCATATATATATATATAAACAAAAATTAGTAGATTTAAAATTGAAAAAAAAAATATATTAGTATTCATATACATATACATATACATACATACATACATATATATATATGTGTGTGTGTGTGTGTATATATATATATTTAGACTTTTTTTCGGGTTTCGGGTTTGGATCGGGTTTGGATCGGATTCGGATTTCGGGTCGGGTTTCGATACGGAATACCTAGTATCCAAATCCAAATCCAAACTCGTTCGGGTCTAAAAATCAAATCCAAATCCAAATCCAAAATATCGGGTTCGGTAAGATCCATTCGGGTCAAAACGGTCGGGTATCCATTCGGATCGGTTTTTTCTGCCATCCCTAAGTACAATTGGTATAGACAGGTTTTTACTTTCAAATTTAAGTTCTGATTTTTTAATAAATATATATTTTTATATTTTTTAATTATAAATATCAGTACATTCTCATCAATCATCAATCATCAATATACTTATATAAAGGAGAAGCGAGGGGTGTGTAGGTGGCGCCTCCATTCTATTTTTCAAATTTTCTGAAATTTTTGGATGAAAAATATCAAAAATTAGAGCTACCTTTTTTAGTTTCGGATATATTAGAAGTAAGTTTCAGAATCTGATTTTGTTTCGGATTATTTATGGAATATAGTAGCTTGAAAGTTTTAATTTGATTTTGTTTCAGAATATTTAATTATGGGAAAGAGTAGCACACAAGTCTCTCTGCACCTATAAATACCCCTATAGGTTGCAGGATTTTGGATTATCTAAACACAACCTACTCTCTCTCAATACCATAACCCTACCTCTCTCTGGTGATAGTTCTCTTGCTCGATTTCTGGTGATAGTTTTCTTACTCGATTTCTAACTCGGCGGTGCCGTTTTTCTGCTGCAACGATAAGTGAAGGCTGTTTATACGGTATTAAAAAAATAAAAGTTGTTGCAAGCAAAGGTAGTTATAGACCGCTACGTGGGAGTCGACAAATCCAAACAGTGGAGAAGAATATAGCCTTGACATGATTTTGATGTTTGATATCAATAAATTAATTATTAGTGATGTATGTTTGTTGGTTATTCTTTTATAATATTTGTTTTGTTCATTGGATATGTTTGTTGTTGTTAATTTTTATATGATTTACTTTGTATACAGGAAAATATTATTGATGCATTATCTGTTTGCTCCGTTCAAACAACTTTTACGTGAATGTTGTTTATACAGTATTAAAAAATAAAAGTCCTTACAACCAAGGGTATTATAAACCGCTATCTCACGGATTTAAGTTTGATGTTTTTGTGCACAATCTATTCAAAAAAATTGAAGGAAAGTGACAATTTAAAAACATGATTACTTTTAAAAAAAAACAAATAAAATTAAGATTCGTCGTGCTTTAAATTGTTAATTACGTGTAGAAATTTATTATCATTTTTCACCATGAATTATAGTCCAATTTTTCAATTTTATATATTAGTATTGGTATTACATCAAGATTCTTATAATATAAAATTTATTTATGCTACAAATATTAATTTTTAATCATTAATATATTTTTTATAGACCGTCACAAAATTATTGCATTCTACAAATATTAATATTGAATCATTAAAATAATTTTTATAGGCCGTCGCAACGCGCGGCTTCTCAACTAGTTTAGTTAAAAGATAAAGACTTTGTATGGAGAAATAGAATTTTATATGTTTTTTTCTTCCAAAACTAGATTTTCTTTTTGAAAATATGATTAGCCAAGGGTTTAATTGAAAGATAATTGCTTTAATTATAAATATTAATACATTAGTTAAAAAAATAAAGACATTTTAAAGAAAAATAGAATTTTATAATTACACATGATAATGTTCAATATTTTTCATATTTTTTAACAGATGACCTTGAACACGTATTATGGTGATATATTATTAAGGATCTCAAAATTATTATTTTTTTGACAGAAGATTTTAAACTCTTTTTTTTTGTCATGAGAAGATTTCAACCTTTGATTATGAAGGAAACAGGGGAGTAAAATTCAAGGATGTGGTACATTTTACACTGATTTATGAAAATGTGGTTGAATTTTAAAATTTGCAAAAATGTGGCTGAAGTTCGACTCCGTTTTTCAAAATCTTGGCTGCCATCAAGAACGTTAATTTTCTGCTGTTAACTCGCTTAAAAAACATAAATTGAAGAGGGTAGTTCCGTAAAAACAAAAAATTAGCAGAATTAAGTTTCTTCCTCTGCAAATCCTACGTTTTTCATTAAACTACTCATGCTCCTGTGAATCATCAAGCAACATGCTTAACATATGCACATTACACATAAACCGTTGTAGTAAGGACGAGAAACAACAATCGCCGGCAACCTTTTACATCATAACTTTCACCAAAAATGGTACTCCCTCCGTCTCTAAAAACTTTTCCTGTTTGTACTTTTTACGTTTGCCAACACACACTTTTAATTGTTAATATCTTTCATTTTGTAGTAACATTAAATATAAAAACTTCACTGTATTAAAGTACTCGTGAATACGAATCTAACAAGATCACTCATGATTAGATTTAATTTTATAGATTAGATGTAAATTAGTAATTTGTTTCATGTTATGAACAGTACCGACATCACAAACGTCAGGAAAGAAAAAAGAAACGGAGGGAGTAGCAAAAAAGCACAAAGATGGTCGGCATCAGACCTGCACCAAAGTTCTATAAGCCTCAACTTTGTGCTCAGGTCTACAGAGTACCGATAAACCAGACAGGATAGGTATGCACAATGATTCCAAATGTTTAAATGCAACCACAAGTAGTAACAAGAGTGTTACGATCGAGAATTACCATTACCCACACAGTAATATGCTGATTGTTTCGTAGGGAAACAATGAGTAGTAACATACTAAACCCTAGCCTAACATGAAACTAGGTGCAAGACATAACATTTGGGCTGATAACTCTTCCATTTCGAACAAACTCAAGACAAAGTGCTTCTTATACAAAGTGCTTCTTGTATAAACCTGACAATAGGACCGTTTGAGTAAGTTTAGACAAAGTGCTTCTTGTTTAAAATAAAAAAGTGGACTAGAAGTGAGAAATAAATTAAGACTTATAAGTGAGTAAACTATTTGGGAAAGAAGCAGAGGTCATCAAAGAAAAGTTAACATTCTCAGGTTCTTATAAGTACTTCTAGCTTTTTATACAAACCGGTCAAGAAAAGTAGAAGTCACCTTTTAACACAAAAAGCTGAAAGCTTTGGTGCCCAAACAGACACTATGATTCCAAATGTTTAAATGCAACCACAAGTAGAGTAAGTGTCACGAAAACTACCATTACCAACATAGTAATATGCTGATTGTTTCGTAGGGAAACAAACTACATAAACCCTAACATGAAACTACGTGCAAGACAAAACATTTGGGCTGATAACTCTTCCATTTTGAACAAACTCAAGAAAAGCACGGTACTCATTACACACTTTTGCTTCTGCATTTCCCCTCAAAAATGCCGGAAAGAACAACCAACAGCTTGTAATCACAACATACATTATGGTCAGAGGTCTCGAAACCATTGCTGGAAGCCGGAATTTCCCTTTTACCATCTTCTTCACTACCACTTCAATACTTAAAGACACTCCATGAAGAAGAAAGAAACGCGTGACTTCCCACCGCGTCTTCTGTCTTCCATAAGTGTAAAAAAACAACTCATGCATTAGACCTGATACCAAAAATGTAGCAATTACACCAACAAATGTAGCCCATTTTCGCCCAACTAGACCCGAGAAAATTTCTCGGGTCGGTTGAAATACACTAGGCTTTAGAATATCGGAAACCATTAGATTCCACCTTCTGCCCCAGAAATCTTGTAAAGAAGTTGCAAGGTAAGGCTCATCAAACTGCGGCTCCAATTTTACTCGCATTAGTATTCGAGCTAAAGCCGCTAACATAGCAAACATCAACTCCACACTTAAATATAAATGTAGACAATATAAAGATGTCATAACCTTATAATGAAAATGTTGTCTATAGCCATAGATTTTCTTTAGTACACCCAAAAGCCCAATCTTTATAAGGCAATTTAAAGATGATTTAATTTGTTTTTGACGTATTTGGACAGCCGAGGTTTCTTTAAAATGTTTATTATTTGAGTGATGAACATGTATTTTAATGGGAAGACAAGCTAGGGGAAGGAAGCGTGACAATGGCATTGGCGGAGTGGTGGATAAAGGGCCTTGGCCGAAGGCGAAGAGGAGGATTTTCGAGTTGGCTAACCATGCAATAAAGAAAGAAGATATGACGCCAAGATGAACTGTGGTAAGGTTGAGAGGGAGGAATATGAAGAGGATCGATATAGGAAGAATGGCTAGAAATCTAGCGGTGCCTTTAGGAATGAACTTGGCTATAGTGTGACAATGGCACAGGGAAGCCAAGACTGTGATCCATACCATTGCAAAGTTGTTCAGCTCCCCTTCCATATGCGCCTTTCGGGTTTTTTCACAAGGAATTCTCAAAAACAGGGTATTGATGATACAGATGGTTCGCATGTGTGTTTTTATGCACGAGGATTCAATAATTTACTCGACTAAGGGTCAAAAAAATCGAGCCAACTGTAATATTTTTTTTAAAAGGAAAATAAATTTCTATTGATGCTAGGTATCGAAAATACAATGTCCAATGGAACAGAGTTTTCTTCGTCCATAAAAGTGTACCATCTAACCGAAGGGTAAGCAAGTACTCCCCGACGTTTAGACGATATGGCCTTTAATGTCTGAAAAGATAACCCACAGCTTCATTATCTACACAGAATTTGTATTGTCTATGGTAACTCTGATTTAAGTCTGTGCTTCGCTTCTAGAATGTCCGTAGATTGTATGTGTTTGTTATGGTTTCTGTCAACCAGCTGAGCATTCATGTGTTCCACTTGTGTACCACAGATGGCTGCAATTGTCAAAAGTTTTGCTCAGAACTCCTTCAGACTGTCAGACTTCAAGGTTCTTCGTTTTTAGAAAATTGAAAAGGCCACTGTAATTATTGGAAAATAAGAAGCAACACTTGGATCAGACTTCATACAGAACTATGCAATTTAAAATGTAGATTGGCCAAGAATGACCTCACTGAAGCACCCATTGACACTCAAACCCTCGACCTTTCGTTACTAAGGATATGGGATTTCAGTGAAGCTATGTATTGTATCATGACTTCTAACCTCAGGCAAGTCACAAGTGCCTGGACAGTGGACACCCTCTGTCCAATAACTAGTATGCTATGATGCAAGAATTTCTCGCCTTTCAAAATGACAAGCTACACATATAAGAGACAATCAGAATGTATAATAAACCGCTACATCCTCAGAAATTAGTTCACCCTTAAATCTAGATGGATGGACTTCCGAGAACAAGGTAGAAGTTGGAGAAGAAGCCTAAACTGTAAATTATCAGATAATCAGGGGATCTAATAGTATTATCAAACACTCTGATCCAATAGTTCATCGTTTGAGTCATTTAAAGGATATCCTATCTCAAGGCAAAAGAGCCTGGAAAGCCACCACATATATCTTAGATCTTTTTAGAAACTGGAAAAATTATACATGTAATTGTTAAAAACTCTATAGGAAGATAGATTGCCTATCACTAGTTTGCTGTAAACAGGGGAGATAGCAGAATTTGACGAAATCAGTATGTTCCACGGACAATTAACTCAGTTGCCCTGTCTGGCAATTAGCGGTTATTAGTTAGCTGTTAGTGGATTAAATGAGCTGTTTTGACTAGTTGACTGTGGTAGGTTATTTGGTTAGCAGATTGAATTAGCTTATTTTGCATGAAACTATTCGGTAAATAACTGTTTACTTATCTTTTTTCATCTTAGACACACATCAAACTTTTAACCGAAGAAACTCCTCGAAATAGCTCTTCGAGTCCATTTAACTATTTCAATGCGGTAACTACCAAAACACCAATAATATTCTCTAGGCCAAATCTCTAATATGACCCAAATCTCTAATTTCCCCTCAGACTTCTAACTTCCAAACAGAGCCAATTTACTTTGACACTCTGCACAAAAGAAACTCAAATATTTTGGATAACAAACATAGAAAGGATTTGAAAGTCGATACGCTTAGTCCTGCTATGAATCTAGAGCGTACAATATGTTTTTTTACCTATTACATAGAGCAACTACACTTGCATTTGGACAAGCACTTCTTGCAGTCCGAGACCTTAGGGTAGCCACCATTGCAATCACATTTCTTGATACATTTACTCTGAGAAGTACCTCCCCACAAACACTGCGCCATGCATCGCATAATCTGCTGACACGGAGGGCATCCGGACTTCAACCGCTTAGCAATGCAGCCTCTGCAGCCGCTCCTATCCGAATAACACCCCAGACCTGGCGAATCGATTACCAACAGCACAATTAGCAGCAGGTACACAACAGACATTGTTGATATCTTCATTTTCCCCATCTCATACAAGTTGCAGTCTGGTTATGTTGGTTCAGTTTTGGTGCATTGGCACCTTATATTAAGAAAATTCTAACAGCTGACTAGATACATGTCTAAGAACAGCTGGTTCCTCATTGATTATGGTTTAATGTTGTTGAAATTTAAGGAGTTGGGTGAGTCTTGGTTTGCTCAAATGTTTATCTGATATCCTTGGTTTTCCCATTTCTGACATTACTGGTTGAAACCTGTTAGCATAATAAATATTTCCCTCTGTTTTATAAACCCTGTCATTTACTAATTATCTTTTTCACGTGTTTTGGTGAAACAGTAAAAAAAATTTATTTTTAAAATTTCTTCTCTGAGTTACATTATTATCAGGGCCGTGCCTGAGGGTGTGCGGGCTGTTCGACGGAACAGGGCCCATATTTTTTAGGAGCACAAGTATATATATGTAGGGTGAAGGCCTTATTTGACGATTTTCCAGTTGTCAGCGTCCAAAATAACCAAGAATCGAGAGTTTGTCCAAAATAACCAAACAAATACGCATTCAAGGAGTGCGTGTACAAACACGAATGCAAGGAATGTGTGTTGTGTGGTTATAATTCTTAAAACACATTCTTTTTGGCTTCATCCATTTTTTTTTCTCTGACTTCCTGCCCTTCAACCTACACCCCCCAGACAAAACCAGTTCACCCCCCAACAAGTTTTCAGTGTTCCACAAATGTCTTTCAGTTTTTTAGTTTTAATAATTTTGTGTTGTCGCCGTTCTTATTCATCAATCACAACTGTGAACTATACTCTTATCCTCATTCATCATCACTCAAAACATAAGAGAGTAAAGAAGAGTTACGCATCCAGCTGATGCGACTGCCTGGAAACACACGCATATTCAGAATGCGTGCATATTTTTCTTCTGATTATTACTGTACAAAATTTGTCTATACACGCATCTCAGGGATGCGTTCCGGCTCATATACATCAAATACTCTTCTGTTCTCATAATGATATTAACTTCCTCGCTATAGTGGTCAAATACAAGACTCTCAACAATCGACGAGCAACCTACCAACATCATGGCTTTAATCCCATGTGCATCACTCTACACACGTTCACCATCTTTTTTAGAGATAGATGAGTTATTTATAAGAGAAGAAGAGAAACAATTGGATAATTTAATAAACTTCATATACGCATTTAGAAAATGCGAGGGTCAGTAGGCAGAAAGGGCATTGTTATTGACTCTCAGTATTTTGGGCATGTAGTTCTCAAATTTTAGTTATTTAGGGCATTTTCTCTATATATGTATGTATTGTTTAAATTGAAAAAAATATTATCTTAGCAAAATTAAAAAATATTATATTAGTTTTAATGATAAAGTAATTTATAATTTTTTTAAAATATAATTAATAAAAAAAATATGTAATAAGAATATTAATCTATTTGATTAGTAATTTAGACTACTGATTTTAATAATCTCTTTGATTAGGTTTCTATTTAATGTTTATATATTCAATGAAAAAATTAAATTAGAATTAATTAATTAATAAGTTAGTTAAAATTTTACATCAAAATTTAATATATTTTACATTTAAAATAGTTTTTGTATGATTATTATTTTTTATAATTATTATAGCTTACTATTTTTGTACTTGTTTTTCCAGTTTTTACTTTTATATAATTATGTTAAAATAAGAACAAAATGATTATTGTTATTTTATATAATACTATTATCTTTTTGTTGTTGGGGCACATATTTAACTTTGCAGAGGGCATGAATCTCAGGCACGGCCCTGATTATTATTTATAATTTTTTATTTGAATGATATTTTTGAAAATAATTATATTAATTATGTGAATAAGAAATTTAAAAATGTGTGTCAAAAGAGGCGGAGCACCTGCCCGCAATGTTACTAGCTATGAGTTTCTGGCAGTTAAAAGTATGATAATTTAATTGAGAAAACAAATTCAAAAGATGATGACAACAATTTTTGTTACTATAATTTTAGGAATATTACGATTATATAAATCGTTGGTGTCAGCAATCTGTAACTGTTATTCAATATCCTCCGGTAAAGCTGTCAAAAAAAAAACACATTCCCGGAAGGAAGCAACGATGACAAATGAGTTGATTGAAACTGGTTTTGCTAAATTTAGATCATAACATGATTTTATTGCAAACTCGAATCCAAACCCCAAAAAAACTGGAATATCAAATCCAAATCCAAACATGTCTGGTTTCTATTTACCGAAAAATCATAAAATTTAATATTCTAAATATTAAAAAAGTTAAGAAATATATAGCGAAAGGTGAAATTCTCGATATTAATAAGATGACATCTTTTTCTGTTACCTACAGAAAAAAAAATCTCGATATTGGTTTCATTCCATGTGAAAATCGAATTGGATTGATGACCACGGTGTTTGTATCTTATGAAATGAAACTAACTCTCCTGACAACGCCAATAAAAAACAGACTCTGTTATGCAACCTCGCATCATTTTTTCTTGAGAAAAACGATGGCAAAACAGCCAAATATTGTAACCGTAGCATACATCATGGCCGAGTCAGACCTCCCCGTAGTTCTTTGGGAGTGTTGGCCGAGCTTTTAAGCCCGGCTTCTAGTCTTTATTCGTACCATTTGTAAGAAATTGAGAATACTGAATTTTGTTCCGTAACTTTTACCTCTTTATCAAACACTTTAATCATTTATAAGTTTTAATTTTCTTCTAACTTCTACTTCACTTTTTATTTTAAGAAAGAATCACTTATTTTTAAACTCACCCAAACGGCACCTTTGAATAAAGTTCTGAACTTCAACATCAAAAATTCAGAATGGTAAAGTGTTTCTAACACGAGGACCTTTGATTCGTTTATCATATATTTTCTCGGCACGGATAAACCGGGCTAATTATACAGGACACGTAAAAAGGGACGGAAGGAGTCTAACTAGGGGCAAGACATATTATTTGGGCTAACAAGCCTACCATTCCGAACAAACTCAACAAAAGCACGATACTCTTTACAAACTTTTGCTTCTGCATTTCCCCTCAGAAACGGTGGAAAGAACAGCCAGCAGCCTGTAATCACAACATACATTATTGTCAGAGGTCTCGAAACCATCCCCGGAAGCCGGAATTTCCCTTTCGACGTCTTCTTCAGTACCATTTCAACACTCAAAGACACTCCATGAAGAAGAAAAAAACAAGTGACTTCCCATCTTGTCTTCTGTCTACTATAAGTGTAAAAAAACAACTCATGCATTAAACCAGAAACAAAAAACGTGGCTTGGGCACCGAGAAACGTAGCCCATTTTCGCCCAACTAGACCCGAGAAGATTTCTCGGGTCGGTTGAAACACACTAGGCTTCAGAATATCAGAAACCATTACATTCCACCTTCTGCCCCAGAAATCTTGTAAAGAAGTTGCGAGGTAAGGTTCATCAAACTGCGATTCCAATTCTACTTTCATGAGAATTCGAGCGAGAGCAGCTAACATAGCTAATAACAACTCTAGAGCTAAGTACAAGTGCAAACAATACAGAAACAACATAAAATTGTGATTGAAATTTTGTCTATAGTCATACACTTTCTTCAGTAAGACTGATAGACAAATCTTAATACTATAGTTTAAAACCGATTTGATTTGTTTTTGACGCGTATGCTGAGAAGGGGTTTCTTTCAATTCTTGATCATTTGAGTGATCATGAATTTTGATGGGAAGACAAGCTAGGGGGATGAAATGTGACAAAGGGATTGGCGGGGTGGTCGACAAAGGGCCTTTGCCAAAGGCAAAGAGGAGGATTTTCGAGTTTGTTAACCATGAAATCAGGAAAGAAGATATAGCTCCAAGATGCACTGTGGTAAGATTGAGAGGAAGAAGTAGAAAAAGGATCGAAATTGGAAGAATGGCTAAAAATCTAGTGGTGCCTTTTGGGATGAATTTAGCTATGGTGTAACAATAGTATAGGGAAGCCAAGACTGTGATCCATACCATGGCGAAGTTGTTCATCTCGCCTTCCATCCCCGCGCCTTCAAAAATTTTCTGTGATCGGATTCAAGAGAATTGAGTTAAGGAGAAAGCTGCTAAATTTGCGTATAGAGACTATAGATACTTATAAAGCTAACTGTTACCAGCTGATGCATAAAATTCAATTCTATTTGAATTATTTTTACACTGGTTTAGATCATGGATGACATATTGCTAACAGAAAATAGATTTATGGCTCGAACAAGCTCAAATTTAAGCCCGGGCACTAACTATTTAGTCGAGCTTAAACACGAGCCTAGCACTGTTTCACTCGGCTCGTTTAGAGTCCTAGATATCGACGTATATAAGAAAAGATCCACTCATAATCCATTATATATACTAGCCTTTAACCCGTGCGAAGCACGGGCGAGTATAGAATTCGTAATTTATTAATTATAATTTAAATTTTAACATCATTTTATTAATATTTTAGTATTAATGAATTAGATTTTAACCAGATTATATTTACCAACTGATTACATTACAAATTATACCAATATCAGTTTATTATAATATAGTATATAAATAATATATAAATTATATTTAAACGAATAATGGAGGAGTTTTTTTTTTTCTTGTATTACATCACAAGTGTTTGTAATTTGAACAGTATAAAACTCTTTAATATTGTAAGAGCAAGAGAAGTCTACATGTGATCGACTTGTAGTTATAAAGAAGATGACCAAACCAAAATTGTGTACGACTACAAATTAAACCTATGTTGGCTTATTATATTATAGTATAGATGAGCAAGACATATTATTTGGACCAACAAGTCTACCCTTCCAAACAAACTCAACAAAAGCAAGAAACTCTGTACAAACTTTTACATCTGCATTTCCCCTTAAAAATGGAGGAAAGAATAGGCAAAAGCTTGTAACTACAAGATACATTATCGTCAGGGGTCCTGTTACCATCTCTGGTAGCCGGAATCTTCCGTTCACCGCCTTCTTCAATCCGATTTCAATGCACACAGTCACCCCATGGATAAGAAAAAAACACATAACTTCCCCCCTTGTCTTCTGTCTTCCATAAGTATAAAAAACCAACTCATGCATCAAACCAGATACGAAAAATGTAGCCAGGACACCGACAAATGTAGCCCATCTTCGTCCTACCAGGCTCGTGGAAATTGATCGGGTTGGTTCAAATACAGTAGGTTTCAGAATTTTCGAAACCATTAGGTTCCATCTTTTACCCCAGAAATCTTGTAATGAAGTTGCAAGGTAAGGCTCATTAAATTGTGGCTCCAACTCTACTTGCATTATCATTCTAGCTAAGGCACCAAACATGGCTAACAACAACTCTAGACCTAGATACATGTGGATACTATATAGTACCAAAATGAAATTTTTATGGAAAATATCTTTGTAAACATACATATTCATCAGAAAACCTAATACATAGATCTTGATACCATAGTTTAAAAGGGATTTATTTTGTTTTCCGGGAACTTGATGAGATGGGGTTTCTTTAAATTCATTACCTGAGTGATCATATATCTTAACAGGGAGACAAGCCAGAGGC
This sequence comes from Daucus carota subsp. sativus, assembly GCF_001625215.2. Taxonomy (NCBI): domain Eukaryota; kingdom Viridiplantae; phylum Streptophyta; class Magnoliopsida; order Apiales; family Apiaceae; genus Daucus; species Daucus carota. The sequence goes on from NC_030382.2 coordinate 11,820,700, forward strand.
ACAAAGAGTGATAATGGAATCGGGGTATTGGAATATAAAGGTCCTTTGTCGAAGGCAAAGAGGAGGATCTTGAAGTTTGCTAGCCATGCAATAAAGAAAGAAGATGTAGCTCCGAGATGCATAGTGGTAAGATTGAGAGGAAGAAGTGTAAATATGATTGAAATCGGAAGAATGGCTAGAAACCTAGCGGCGCCTTTGGGAATGAACTTAGCTACGGTGTGACAATAACAAAGGGAGGCCAAGACCGCGATCCATACCATTGCAAAGTTGTTCACCTCCCCTTCCATTCTGCGTCTTTGAGTTTTATCTGAGGGAATTCTGAAAGGCAAGTTTCTTATGATCTACATGGTTCACATGTCTGTATTTATAAACGAAGGCTCAATGATTTACCTAACTAAAGGACTAAAGGTCAATAAAATCGAGCTAACAGCTGAAAAGCATCAGGATTTTTCTTATCATTCTTCTGTTAAACAGACATTTCTGTTTGCATAAAGGCACTTACGATGTCATGTTTCTAACCATAGGCTGCGCCATCCTGCCTTTATCTCTGTTTTCAGAAAAGCATCAAGGCACTAAGCAAAAGTAAAGGATTCTCCAGAATGGTGCCTCAAAAACACAACTATACATAACGTAAGTTTCACTTATAGTTGCAACAAACAGCTCCCTTCCCCAATTCCGTTTTCTGTTAGACGGAACTAACAATCATCACTAATTCCATCCTAAATGGTAGACACAGATATCAATGAAATATCATAAACTTGTAAGCGGATTCTACTCTAGAGTTAAATGCTATAACGGTTATTAAATATGATAAACATCAGATGAAAGGCGCTTACAAATCAAATATGTGCTTACACATGAGATAGGCAGAGGGTAAGCACTTGGTTGGATACATTAACCAACATGCGCAGGTACTTGATTACACAAACACTTGCAAAATTTTCTTTCAAATATTTGAGTTCGTTGCAATAAAAAAATAAACTGAGCAGGCTGTTCTATTTGTAAACAAAAACACGGTTTTACAAATTCTATCACTTCTGGCCTTTTTATAGATAAATATCTACACTGAAAACAGCCAGCCAGAGCTAAATAGGAACTAGATGTAGTGATGTGTTTCAAACCTACTGACTAGATCAATTACTTGCCCATTTTCTCAAGACACTTTCTTTAGCAGACACGGGAGCACTGACTTCTTCCTTAGGAAGACTTTCTAACTTAGCTAAAGTAGATGGAGATACTGTTTTAAGAATCTTTGTTGTTGCAAATGTAAACGAGTTTTTGGTAGCCCTTATAGCAGTCAGTAAGGCGTTGAAGAAGACAGCTAGCATCACATCTCCTTTTGCAATTATCATATACTGTAATAAAACACTAAGCAGATCAGAAACAGTCCATATGAAAGAGATAGGAGAGACTCGTCGAACTACCTACCATAGCAACAATTCCAAAGAGAGTGAGACTTATTTGCTGTGCTTCATGCCAGTAATGGTCATCATCAGATCCTCCAAACCATCTAAACCAACCCCCTCCACCTGAACTACCTCCGCCCCCTGCTGATTCTCTTTTTTTGATTTCTTTGTTCCATTTCTCAAACTCGGTCTTTTTACCGCCAAGTGCACTTTCTAATGCTTTCCTTGCCTGGTCCTGCAGAAGATATTTCCCATGAAACACAAATGTCAAAGTAAATTATTAATAATGAACTATTAGTAGAAGATAGAAAAAACAAATCAAACTTTCCAGGGTTTGATTTTAGCCTATAACAAATTTCAGCTACTACATAATACTGATACTCACAAGTCCCTGCAAAAGTTTTACCCAGTCTCATCTCCATTTATCCCAACAACCTTGCATATGTAATTTTCACTTACATATCCAGACTTCAACTTAAACTCAGTCACCTTTCAGCAAACAACTTCCTATCAAGTATCTACTTTCCGGGAGCTCAACCTTTAATACAAACACTTTACCACTTAAATGTACAGAACCGGAGCAACACTAGGATCAACAAGAACACTTGAACGTACAAAACCCGCCTACACTATTGATTCTATATATAGTCTTATGTGCATCAATATACATGGAAAGGGAACCACATGTATTGTAATTTGATATTGAGGAAGAAATGTTGAACATGTGTTGGTCAGAAGTCACTACTTTTGTTTGTCATATATTCTTAAAAGCTGGTTATGAGATTGTACTTGAGCAATTCAACAATATGTGCAAAAGGAAGAGTTGACGAATATCACCCAGTTTGATGAACTCAAAAACTGCATAATGAGTTGCAATGGATTTTGTGGAGAATCGTATTACATAGATATTCCATAAGTAAACTCACGAAGAAGATTTCTTAGAAATATAAGCATAGTCCTTCGAGTTACAAAAAGACAGTGTCATGACCAGATGCCAAGAATAATTCTTAAATTTTCTTGACAAGAGGTACAAACGATATATTAAGACCACTTCAATAAATTTAACAAATATAACGTAATTTAACCCAAAAACCCAAATGACACCGATGCCAGTAACCAACCACTAAAGATTATACACAAACAAAGACATTAGGAGATTAACACTAGCATATATAAATGACCCAAAGCTAAAAAACCTACAGTTTCATTGGTATTACTGAAAACAGAGCAAAAACAATATGTTTCATAATCATTCCTTGCTAACAATCTGAATCTTATTAAGGATGACAAAGAACCTACAAATATAACTTTGATAAAACGTCAGATGCAGCCAAAGTCTCTTTTCATGCCAATACTGTCTCAAAGAATTCTAAACTTTCAAGGCTTTCAAGACAGACGGAAAAATCAGTGGAAGGCAGATTGATTTCTTAGTGGACACTAGCTCATGCTCAACCAACAATTTCATTTCACAAGTATTAGTCAAAGTGCAATCTGAATTACAGAACCAACAAATAATACTATCAAGATTCACGCAGAGGAAGCCCATCTCATAACTCAAATATCGTCAAAAAGGGCAAACCTTCAGCTAATTAAAACTCCAACAGAATCAAAAATCACATTTCACAATCAAAACAAATTACTAAGCTATAAAGCCACACAAAGCAAAGGATTACAACCATCTCGTAGCGAAAGAGATCTCGAAAGAACTATGACCTTTCTCAATTTACTTCATTCAAAAGCTAATTATACATAACTATAAACACAAACAAATACCTAACAAGATTCACTCTTTCATTTACAATTTTCTCAATCCTACATATCAAATTACTCTAACTGTCTAACATAGTGATTCCACATAAAATTCTCAAAAAATGATTAACTTGGGACTGAATAATTTTATTCATTTATCTTGGGACTGAATAATTATATTCAATCGAGATTAAAGATACATTTTATTCGATGATCAGGATTCGATAAGTACCTGTTTGGAGCCATTTTGAGAGAAGAAGCAAGAGAAGCGAGAGGTGCACTTGAGGCTAAGCTGCAAAAGGGCCCATTTATTACGGCTGCTATCTGGGTATCGGGTCGGAGCCTTGACCCGATTAGGGGGAGACCAGACAGGTGCAGAAGATGATACAAGAAGAGTTGGAGTTTGAACAGGAGGTCGGAGGTTAGGGTTTAGAACAACCTGCATCTTGTCTCTTTGGGTATTTTGTTTTTACATAATGCCTCCGTTTGTGTATATATGGTACAGTTTGCAAAGAAACAATATATAACAGCATCTCCGAGAGCCTCTTTGTTGGCTCTTAAATATAATATAAAAAAATGTGACTTAGCAATTTAGGACAAAGTTAAGAGTGTAAATTTCAACAATACTCTCTACATCTCTTCTCTATTTCATATTTTATTTATATATTGGGCTCCACTATAACAAAAAATATAAAAAGATGGAGGTGAATTGGAGGGTAGGATTTTTTTATTGTGAAAAAATAGAAAAAAGGCCCTCAATAACCATATTTTTGGTGTTAATGCCCATAATAACCGAATTTGATAAAATGGCCCATAATAACCATTAGAGACGCAGACTAAGTAGCGTTTATGTTTAATAGTAAGACGCTACGTCGTGTAGCGTTTTACTCTTTTTTAATAAAGAAGAAAACGCTACACGCTGTAGCGTTTTCCCTTTATATATATACTGCCCTTTAACCTCAACGGCTAACCATCGAGTGTAGTGTTTATACAGAGGTGAAGCAGAGGTGAAGCAGCTGATATATACCATCGAGTGAGGCGAGATTATTCAACGAGTTGAAGCAACTACCCATGGATTTCAGTGTATGTTCTTTAATCTTTGAGCGATTTTAATGTCATAGCTGTGTTAATCTTCACTGTTTTGATATGGTTGCTATGTGCTTGATTAAATTCCTGTGTTAAACTGGAGTGTTAGTTACTCTGACTTTGAGCTCACATAGGCTATGTGCTTGATTAATTGTGTTAAACTGTGTCCAACTCCATCCCACCATTGTTTAAAGTTATACTGAATGGATATGTGGTGAAAGTTATACTGAATGGATATGTGGTGAAAGTTATACTGAATGGATATGTGGTGAAGAACCATAGCTAGATGTAGACCTCATTTGATTAACAGAAAAGAGGAAAGTGAAGTCGCAGTAATAAGTAATAACCTAGTAGTTCTTAGTATGAGCGCACAATAAAGACTAGAGGAACTAACAGAGGGAGTGCTAATCTAAGCCCTGTTTCACACTATACTAGCCTTGATAGAAACTTGATAATGTTATTTCCTAGAATCAGACATAAAAGTATACCTTCACCAAACAGGTTCCTCTTTTGCTATTTTCCGCAAAAAATTAAATCAAATAGCAAAGCAGAAGCAAATAAGCTTTATTTAAATCATCGGTTGCTACCAGATCATCCATTACATTTCGAGATTGAGATACAATGTAACAGTGAACAATTTTGTGAAAAGCAACTAGACATCATTATGGAAAGATATTGACAGCCATATACCTGCAGATGCAGAATTTTAACCAACTTACCAAGAAATGACTGGCGAATGGAACGCTCGTAAACACTTTCACCAACATAGTTATGAACCAAAGAATCAACTATCCTTCGCATGGCCTGAAACATGGTTGGCGCACCTGCTCCCTGGGCTGAATCGGAACCTACCTGTGGGAGGTGTTTTTAGTTAATGAAATTGAAAAAAGAAAAATCAAAGCAGTTAAGTGGACGGGAGAAAGAGTAAATCAGCAAATAGTATTAAGTTGATGGAGAACGAATGTTAAGAACTTGTATATATGTTATCAATTCAGTATAACATTGCTTTTGTTATTATCATGATTAATATTGATAGACATGATTTATTGGTGAATAATATACATGCTATTTTATCATATTATTGGTTATTGGATTTACATGATACTATTATATACCATTCTGCGGGAATCGTAGTATTTGTATTGTGTTAATTTAATTAGTTTTTCTCTAAAGTTAGTATGATGTGCTGACTTTGTATTTCCTTGTTTTTGTTCACAGGCTATTGTTAGAGACCAGGGACCTCGTGATCCTAGCCTTCTTCACCTACAGGCCACTCATAGGTCTCGTTCTGTCTGGAGAACCGGTGCTGCGCCCTCGCAGTATTTCAGGCGTCGTGATGCCAACCAGTCTGATTTGAACATTGATGTTCGATTGATCCCCATTCTGCAGGCAGCCGGTTTTTATGGTGTAGCTCGGGTATCCACTCTTCAGCTTGATTGGAGTTTGCTTGGTGCTCTGGTAGAGAGATGGCGACCAGAGACACATTCATTCCACCTGCCGATGGGAGAGTGTACTATTACACTGCAGGATGTTGGTGTCTTGCTCGGGTTACCCATTGACGGAGAGCCCGTTATGTGTCCTGTAGGCCCTCCACCTGGACAGAGATGGGAGACCATCGTTGGTGAGGTATTTGGACAGATTCCTCCACCCGAGGCTTTCAATAACTCGAGGCTACGGCTCACATGGGTAGAGGGTCTCACTCCAGCGAGATTACGTGATGATGCAGGCGTTGAGGAGATCAGGCTTCACGCCAGGTGTTACTTGCTACAGTTGTTTGGGGGGTCACTGTTCACCGACCATTCTGGTGGACTTATACACTCCTCGTGGGTTCATTTTGTTCGTGACCTGGAGGCGCTCGGAGGCTATGCATGGGGTCCAGCTGTTCTAGCTCGTCTATACAGGGAGCTTTGCAATGGTTGCAAAGCGAGTATTAAGGAGGTAGCTGGATGCCTTCTCTTACTGCAGCTATGGGCATGGGAGAGGTTGCCCACTCTTGCCCCTGTTCGGACCACTGTTCCATTAGAGGATGTTGCTTTTTGGGGGCATCAGCTTCCAGGACCACATGGAGCCAGGTACATAGTAGTTGTGTTTTTACTGGTTTGTACATTTCAAGTTGTGAATTGTCTTTTTAAATTGACTAATGTGTTTTTTTGTATTCCTATGATGTCTATAGGTGGCTTGTTGGACATTCATTCGTTGAGAGTGATGGAAGCACTGTGACTACGTCTCGGGCGGCATTGGATGCGCTTGCTCCACATGAGTTTATTTGGGAGCCTTATGCTGGGATTCTTGATACACTGCCAGACTATTGTTTAGCCGGCCGTCATCTCTGGCGCTTTCGCGGCCCCATGATATGTGTTTACATAGTCGAGCCACATCAGCCGGACAGAGTTGCTAGACAGTTTGGCATGATACAGCGTATTCCCGATCAGCCACACTACTCCCACGAGCATCACGTTATGACGCTGAGGGGCCAGAAGGTCTTGGATTATGCAGTCGTACATCAGCCCAGTATGACACACTGGCAGCATCGTCTGGAGCATATTTGGATTGATGACGTGATTGATGGTCATGCTACAGTCCCAGAGTACATGGATTGGTACTTGCCTCGGACTGTGAGGTTCATTAGTCAGTTGGGTGCACTGCATACCCACCTGGTAAGTATTTTTTGACTATTATATCTGTACTTTCTGTGATATGTGTCGTGTGTTTTCGTTATCTGTAGTTGGGGTATTAGTTGTATTAGTCGTCATGCTTTATTTGATGGGTTCTAGTAGTTGATATTGCATTTGTATTCGTTGTATTTCAGGGAGTTGTGCTAGAGACTATAGCAGCCAGGACAGCAGACGTCCTCCCGGATATGTCCCAACTAGCCACTCAGAGTCTGCACCATCTCCGAGATCGGAATGCATACAGGTTTGATCCACGTCAAGTTGAGGAGCAGGATGCTAGACAGGACGGGGGAGGGGAGGATGCAGGTGTTAGAGGAGGCCGTGGTGGTGGCAGGAGAGGCCGTGGTGGTGCCGAGAGAGGCCGTGCTCGTGGCAGAGGAGGCCGTGCTCGTGGCGATGGAGGCCGAGGCAGTGGACGGTTAGTTGATGAGCCGGATGATGATGCTGATCATGCGGATCATATAGGTACAGGCGAGGATCGAGGCCCAGAGTCTTCTGCTACTGCTGCTACAGCTACTGTTGCTGATGCTTCTGCTGCTGCTGCCACAGCTACTGCTACTGTAGCCGAGGCTTCTACTCGCCCTGCTGCTGCTGCCGCTGCAGCTACTACTACCGGTGCCGGTGACTGGTGGCCTAGTTTTTCTCTAGGCCTAAGTTTGCCTTCACAGCCAGTACCTGAGCAGCAGACTTCTCAGATGCCAGATACCAGTACAGACCAGCCTCCTCCTGTTGTGCAGCGTCAGCACAGGATTCGGCCTTGGCATGGTACACCAGAGGTACCCCCTTTTGACTTGGGCAGCTCTTCACAGTCTACACAGTCTACGCAGCCTAGTCAGGCTGCTACGTCTACGCAGCCTAGTCAGCCTGCTACGCAGCCTAGTCAGCCTGCTACGCAGCCTAGTGTACCCCCTTTTGACGTCTTTTATGTTCGACGGTCAAAGAGGGCTAAGAAGGTTCCTGACTGTGGTACTGGTTCACATAGGGGATGATGATATTTGTCGGTTTTTGATGACATTCTAGTTATAGGATGCTGAACTTGTGATATATGATAGCACGGATCTTGTAAATATTTTAATTTCATGTCGTATGTTTATGTTTTAGTATAGCGTTAAAGTTTTAATAATTACATTGGCCGACGGTTAGGGTTTAGGATCGAGGGTGTAGGGCCGGTAGGCCCTACTCCCTCGAGCCTAAACCCTAATTAAGCGAGGCTGAAGGGCCGAAGGCCCTGAAGCCGAGACGTCGGCGGAATGATAATTTTATAACCGTTAACATTTAGGGTTTAGGTTTGGGTTTTAGAAAGATTAATTCATACTGTATATAAATTGGCCGACGGTTAGGGTTTAGGATTGAGGGTGTAGGGCCGGTAGGCCCTACTCCCTCGAGCCTAAACCCTAATTAAGCGAGGCTGAAGGGCCGAAGGCCCTGAAGCCGAGACGCCGGCGGAATAAATAAATTTACAACCTTTAACATTCAGGGTTTAGGTTTGGGTTTTAGAAAGAGTAATTCATACTGTATATAAATTGGCCGACGGTTAGGGTTTAGGATTGAGGGTGTAGGGCCGGTAGGCCCTACTCCCTCGAGCCTAAACCCTAATTAAGCGAGGCTGAAGGGCCGAAGGCCCTGAAGCCGAGACGCCGGCGGAATAAATAAATTTACAACCTTTAACATTCAGGGTTTAGGTTTGGGTTTTAGAAAGATTAATTCATACTGTATATAAATTGGCCGACGGTTAGGGTTTAGGATTGAGGGTGTAGGGCCGGTAGGCCCTACTCCCTCGAGCCTAAACCCTAATTAAGCGAGGCTGAAGGGCCGAAGGCCCTGAAGCCGAGACGCCGGCGGAATAAATAAATTTACAACCTTTAACATTCAGGGTTTAGGTTTGGGTTTTAGAAAGATTAATTCATACTGTATATAAATTGGCCGACGGTTAGGGTTTAGGATTGAGGGTGTAGGATCGGCGGAATGATAATTTTATACTTTAATTTAACTTAAATTAATGCAAGGTTTTAATTCAAATTTCCATCAAAAAGGATTTGATATTTTTACAAATCATTTTTAATATACATTTTTAATTTAATATACATTTTACAAATTCAATATACATTTTACAAATCATTTTTAATTCAAACAAATGTGTTTTTAAATTAAAAGAAATTAAAAATCAGCGTTTTAAACATTTTTTAAAAAAAATAATTAGATAAAAACGCTACAGCTAGTAGCGTTTTGTTTTAAAATATATTTTATACATTACCTAGACGCTAATGCGTCTAGCGTTTTGATTTTAAAATATATTTCAAACAAATGCGTTTTTAAATTAAAAGAAATTCAATAATTAGTATGATGAACACGCTACTGGCAGTAGCGTTTCTTTAATTTATATGAATAAAACTTACAGACGCGAAAGCGTGTAGCGTTTTTCTTTAACAGTAAAGCATGAAAACGCTTTTTAAAATAGCGTTTTAGTTTTTTAAAGCTAGACGCTAGTGCGTCTAGCGTTTTTTGTTTTTCCTCTATACCCCCACAGCAGAACAGAATGCTATACTCCCAGACATAACACTTGTACTGCCATACACATATACACACTGCCATACATTTTGTGCCCTAATTCACCCTAATTCCCCCAAAATCTGCCCTAATTCATATCTCAAACATCCTATACATACAATCATGGCTTCTGGTTCGGGTTCGGGTTCGAAAGCTGGGAATACGGTTGTTGGATGGATATACCATGACGGTAATATTATCGAATCTCAATTAGAAGGTTTTATTTATGATAAACCTGTTTCAAAGCATGTTAAGCTCGATTTATCTATGAATTATGCCAATTTATGTGCTTTGTTACATTCCAAGTTGAAGATTGATAGTAGTAGTAGGTTGAGGATATTTTATAGGTCTAAAAATCCCGATAATTTGAAATTCGGGATTATACCTATTGAGGATGATGATGATGTAGAATTAATGTTTGGTGTTGTGGTGTCAAAAGGGATGCCATTTTTTGTTGAACTTTATGTAGAGAAATTGTCTTGTGATGGAAATTTGGTAAGGAGTAGTTCGAGTGTGGGGGAGAAGAGTAGTGGGCGTGATTCGGGGGGTAGTCATTTTAGACATGATCAGGATGTGGGTGATAGCTATATGTCTGTGGATACTTCCCATTTAGAGAGGATGACCTCATTCGACGATGTCGAGGTTGAAAATAATGAGGTCCCGTTGGAGTTGAAGGAGGGAAGGTTATTTAGCACGAAAGAGGATTTGATGCATGTGGTGAAGCAATACCACATTCAGAATCACTTAGAGATTGGAGTGATACGATCAGATCCGAGTAGTTGGTATGTTGCTTGCAAGTATAGAAATGATGGTTGTATTTGGAAGTTGAAAGCTAGAAAGAGGACTTCACATGGTAAATTTCAAATCATGGAGAGTGTAGGACCACATACTTGCTTGAGCACTACCATCACACGAGATCATCCCAATTTGACAGCCTCGGAGATTGCTGGAGTCATTAAATCTCAAATTGTTGCTGATCCGACAATTAAGGAGAAGGTGTTGTTAGCCACTGCTAAAGATAAGTTTGGATATGAGCCGGGCCGAAAGAAGATTAGGAATGCAAAGAAGATTGCATTGGAGGATATTCATGGCTCGTGGGAAGGATCATATGAGGACTTGCCACATTTGATGGAAACTCTTCAGTCCTTCAATGTGGGCACGAAGGTGGAGTGGTGCTTTAAGGAGGATGATGCAGAGCACCTAGAGGTATGTTCTATCACCGTGTAATTTAATTCATTTTCATTAAGTATTTGGACTCCGTTATTCATTTTCTAATGTAATGTTTGTTATTTATTTGGAACAGGAAGTGACATTTAGGAGATTGTTCTGGGCTTTTAAGCCATGCATTGATGGCTTCGAGTATTGCAGACCCGTCATACTGATAGACGGGACTCATTTGTATGGACCATATCCGGGTGTTCTTCTGAGTGCAACAGCTGTAGATGGTTTTAGTCACATTCTACCATTGGCGTGTGCTATAGTGGAGTCGGAGAACAACTCTAGCTGGGAGTGGTTCATGGATAGGTTGAGGAGCTTGGTGGTTGGTCGGAGGCACGGGATATGTATCATTTCTGATAAACATTTAGGGATCATGGCAGCTATGCAGAAGGAGGGATGGTGTGAGCCACTTAATCATCATCGGTACTGTGTGAGACATTTTGCCACAAACTTTGCCACCAAGTTCAAGAAAGCTGGATTGAAGGATAGATTGGTTGAGTTGGCATATCAGGTCCAGCCTAAGAAATTTGAACTACTATGGGGTGAGTTGTTGGCACTAGAGCCTCGAGCACTTGCATGGTTTGAGGACAAACCAGTAAGGAACTGGTCACTGGCACATGACTACGAGCATCATCGTTTTGGCATCATGACTACCAACCATGCTGAGAGTTGGAACAATGCAATTGTCGATGCTCGGAGGCTCCCGCTTACTTCATTGGTGCGAGTACTATTCCATAAGACGGTTGAGTACTTTGATCAACGTCGCCTTGAGATTGCAACACAAGTATCGAAAGGTCATATTTTCACCAAATATGCATCCCATCTCTTGAACCGTGCTGTAAGACGTTCCACGGGTCATAGTGTGAAGATATTTGATCGGGGGACTTGGTTATTCCAAGTAGTTACAAGGAAGGATGGGTTGAAAGGGGGAAACACACACACGGTTCGTCTTATGGAGTCTAGTTGTACTTGTGGAAAATTTCAAGCTTATAGAATCCCTTGCTCCCATGTAATTGCATGTTGTTCACATGTGAGGATGGACTTCCATGGGTTTGTTGGTGATTGGTATAAGTTAGAGAACCAATCGAAGATTTATAATGGTATCTTTGAGCCAATTCCAAACAAGGGTGATCCTCGATATCCTACCGAGCTTGCTTTCCCGAGAGTTGTGCATGACCCCGATATGGAGAAGAAGAAGGGGCGAAGAAAATCAACGAGGTACAAGAACGAGATGGATTTCCAGAGCCGGGGAAAGCATGGAGGGACTTCATCGAGAGATAGTTGATTCTCTAGTTGTTTTTATTGTTGTAGTACTATGGTTCAAGTACAATTTGATATGGTTGTTTGAATTTGGCGAATATTGTATGAATGATTTATGATATGAATTTTCTATCTTGTTATGAATTTAGCTTATGTTATTTATGTAATTTACATTGAATTAGTTTATGTTGTTTATGTAATTTACACGGGTAAAGCGTTTTGGTTTTTAAGTTGAATTTGGTGTGAATTGGTTTTTTAAGGTGGCATGGCAGTAGCCTTCTGGCTACTGCCTTTGGCACATGAAATTAATGAAAACGCTAGAGGCATTAGCGTTTTCTTCAACAAAACGCTTCTTTATGTAGCGTTTCCAGTTTTGAATTAATTTATTGCATCAAAACGCTTCTTTATGTAGCGTTTTGGTTTCTGAATTAATTTATTGCATCAAAACGCTTCTTTATGTAGCGTTTTGGTTTCTGAATTATTTTATTGCATCCAAACGCTTCTTTCTGTAGCGTGTTGTTTTTTAAAGACAAAACGGTTCTTCGTGTAGCGTTGTAGTTTTTAAACATTTTATGCAAAACAACAGAAACGCTATGCAATGTAGCGTTTTAGTTTATTTTTGGTTAAAGGCGCTACGCGATGTAGCGTTTTTGTTTTTAAACAAAAACGCTACTACAGAATCGTCTCTATTGGTTATTTTGGGCCCTATTTTGGGTATTTTGTTATTTGGGGCATTTTAACCCCAAATCTGGTTATTTAGGGCCCTTACCCGAAAAAATAAGTTAGGAGCAATGTAGTGGCTCTTAACTCTGAGGAGATAGGAGAGAGAAACATAAGGCTCTTGGTGATTTAAGAGCCACTTACCTTTTCCAGCTCAACCCTTAAACACATTTGTTTTTTATTAGTTTATGTTAACGGTAGCCCCTAAGAGCTAGCCGTATTTTATGTAGTTGTAACGAATATCCCTATAATTGTGCAATATAGTTCTGGGGGTGTTGTATCAATTCCTCTCGCAACAGGTGGTATATTATGATTTAGGTACAACCCGTTTTATGTAGAAAAATAGTTTCACAATCAAGAAATTTAAAACGTAAAATACTTCTTACAAACAAACTTCTTTAATAACATTAGACAATATAATAAACATGATTTATTTTTAACTTCAAATATTTAAAAACTCACCATGGGCAGCGGGTAAAAATACTAGTGTCTAATACATAATACATAAGAGTATAATAAGCACCAGGCCTTTACTACATAGTTCAGATAGGAAAAGTCTCTGTATGAATGACAGGAGCAAGCATTACTTTTAGTCATACAAATTTTGTGCACTGTTTTATTTGAAGTATTTGAACCAGAATGAACATCAAAATTCTTAGTCTTTCTAAATTTAAAAAAAAAAAAAAAAAGTGTGTTTCCTTTGTGTCTGAAATCAGAGCTAACTGGGTCATGTAGTACTATAAGTCTATAATCAGACACTAAAAAGCAAATTTAAGATGTGAATCATGTAAATTTATTAATAAATTTCATCATTTGACATTAATATTACTGGAATCAGCCAAGCATCCTGCTATTGTTCACCTGAATTGAAGAGCCAAGTCAAAAAACAGAAAAATATTGTCTTGAACACATAAGGCTGGACTAATACAAAACGAATCTCAGAATGACTGTCAGTGCCGCCACCAAGAAGAGCAAAGCTAGCAATGTATGTTTAATAATTCCTTTCGCCATGTCTATTGACAGCTCTGTTGAACCCAATTTATCAATTGCACTCATGATGGTTCCCATAATTTTCTGCCAAAATGGTGATAAATATTACTATGTAGATGATACCAGATCAAGCAAGATGGGCTAAAAATTTGTTTTGGTTATAAAGATGTGTGTAAAAAAAACTCCAAACATTAAGAGACAGAATAATTAGAAAGATCGGTATGCTAAAAACCTACTCCCAACACCAGCATGCTCCCTCGCCTCTTACCCTAAACTGCTAGCTAGCTCTCTTTAATTCCACAGTTCATTCAATTGAAATGTAATATAATGTTCATACTGGCTTACCAGTCGGAGAGGCTCAATGTGAAGCAAGGGCTCCATGAACATTTCCACATTCTTTATCAGCACTTTTCCGTGGTAAACGTGGCACATATAGAAGCTGAACCCTTCGCCAAGAGTTATCTTTGTCTCCTTCCATTCTGCAGAAAAGTAATCAGCAGAATTCATAATAATAAAAAAAAAATATTGATCATGCAAGTACAGCAACTCTATCAACTTAGAAAGAATGTCCTTTCATGTCTGATTTTAGTTACTACCTAGCATCTAGGTATCCAGAACACAAATAAAGTTACCTTAAACAAGCTAAATTTCAGAATAATTGCAGGACTAGTGTTGTTAAGTTGAATAAAATGAGATTACCTAGTCTCCAATGAACTCCTACAGTCATTCCATCATGAAATGTTGGTTGCACCACAAAGTCAATGTGTTCTCCTAGTTTTCTCAGCAGATAGGAAAAGAATACAAGTGCTTGCTGCAAAATAAAATCTCAATGGATATTGTATCTTTACAAAATAAAAGAATACATGTGCTGATATTGAAATTCTGGAAAAAGTATACATAAACAGAATCAACTTACAGCCTTTCCTTCCCAGGGCTGAAAAGCGGAGACAAAGTTGCACACACATCGACATTCCTCTCCGATGACATCTGAAAGAACGTCAAGATCACGATCTTTGATCGCTGTATAAAGCTTAAGAACTGTTTCTAGTGCTCTACCGTCTTCTTCCCCTCCTGAACCTTTAGCATTTCGTGCTATGACTGATAAGCTGGAGTGGCTCGGGAAAAACCTTGACTTTATCAATGCATGATCATGAGTACAATAACTGGAACCCGAAACATGTGATCTTTCAGTTGAATTTGCCTTGTTAAATATCACATTATAGTATGAGTTTTTATGTTTAAGTTTTGGTGGAAAGCTACATGATTGAAGATGACAAGTTGATGGTAAAGAAGGTGAACTCATTGGAAGGTTGAGTGAACTAAATTAGAACATTTGATAGTAGCCATATAAAGACTTGCTGAAGAATAAAGCTATATGCACTGGTAGCAAGATAAGGATCTCCTCGGAAACTGCCAAGTATTTAAGCAGGGAGACTTCCAAACTAACCCTACAATGCTCACCTTTTGTCTTGTTCAAAGTTTGTGAACAATTTTGTTTTTTTTAAATTTTAAATTAGAACTTATATAAATATATTCTCATACACCTTTTTAAAAAACCATTCATATACCATCCAACTATCTTATTAATTACAATCATTAGTATACGTAAAAGCTAAACATTTAATAAAAGTAGTAATATTATTACACAAGAGGATCATTAAAAATGAAATATCAAAATAATTACGCCTTTGAATCACAATGTTATTACACATCCAGAATTTGAAAAATATTTTATCTGAATAAGGTTATAGACAGGTATCGATATTTTGACCATCACAATTGTGATGCAGTCTTTCTGACTTTACTATAAAAGCAAAACCGCACTCAAAAAGGATACAGTGCATTAGTCACATAAGGTTCTACGGTGCCACTTCAGCTAACTAGCTTCCTGAGTACAGCCTCAGCTCGCTGCTCAAACTTTGGCATTGCCCAGTCGTGCTGAATTATGTCAAGCCCATCTTTCTCAGCACCCAAACTCTGATAAGTATATAAATTAAAACAACAGTGAGGATGATGAAACAGAATGCATTAATGCAAAAAGTTGGTAGGTCAATACATACAGAAATCAAAGAGACAGATCACTTCTGGTTCTCCGCAAAATTTTTAAAACATCATAAAAAGAAAATGGCATAATGTAAAACTAAAAGTATTTGACAAAAGCATGGCTTCTTTTAATAGATTTTCAGAGGAATGTCAGGATCCTGGTAGCAGAATAGTATAGTAAAACAGAATATAGTAGTAAGGGTAGTAGTAAGGGTACTTTAGTAAGTTTAGTAAGTTTCTATGGTAGTTGTAATGCTAGTCTGTTTGTTAGGAGAAGCAGACCTATAAATACTGATGTAGTTTTCATTTCCAGATATGATATGAAAATTGGCTTTTGCCTCCAAAACCTCTCTCTCTGCTTCTCTCTCTATAACTACTTTCTCTCTCTAGAATTCTCTTCTCTTCTCATCTAAACTCTGTTTCTCACCTCTCTTTCTCTCTATTCTTCTCTCAATTCTCTGCTGTTACTCTATTTCTGCATTATACATATAGAAAACACCAAACAAAGTCCCAAACTAGGTCAGGAAAGTACCAGATCCTGACAAGGAAACTTGCAACTCATTAGATAATAATATCCAGGTCTAGTCGGTGGTCAGATTATCTAAAGACTACTTGTGGACCATACATGCAATGCATGATTAATAATACTGGAGATCCTTTTTTAATGCTCAATTTACAAGTCTAAAGCTCACAAGTTGTTTAACAACACCACATAATCCTAAATATGGTGCACAGTTCATGTATTGCTGCCAATTTTGCTGCAATATATGGAATAGGAAAGCAATGGCCTAAAGGCTAATCTTCCATTCCTCAATCACCCCGACTACATCAGATTTAAGATTTCTAGAAGTTTGAAACCCAAAAAGGAGATACTTTTTAGTTTAATAGCATCATGAAACTAATATAACATCTACCTTCGAAGGGTCAAAGCCAAATCCACTCATCTGCATCATGCGTTGTGTGTCATCAGTAGCTGCATCACATAGGCATTTTAAACCAATACTAATACAACTTGCTGCATGTATGCAGCAAAGAAAACTTGTGGAAGTCTAAAACATCGCAATATACACTAACCATTTTCTTCTCCTAGGATAAGACTAAATAAGCCTCTTAATCCAAATAAATTGAGAAAGTACCTGATAAAAACAAAATAATAAAAAATCGTTAGCTAATCACTGCCATTCTGCCAATAAAGACTACAAATATAACTTGATGCAAAGCCGACAGAAACCGACTTCCTACTCATAAAGTTAAATTAGTACCATGATCGACTGCTGACATAGCTAACATCCACTGTACTTAAATCAATTCCATTCTGAAGCATTGACCTGAACCTCTGAGTCAGTGGAAAAGGTATCTTTGCTGGAGAGAAAAAAAATTACAGGGATCCAGATCAGCATAGAGTCAGGGTTTATAAAGAGATAGTAGATAGTAGACAAGGAAGTGTGTATACTGATATAAGATGACAAGTTCGAAATTTTTATTGAAAGACAAAAACTACAGGCAGGTTCCATTAAATAAAAGTAAGAACTAGGGGGCACTGGTCAGTTTTTCTCTACCTTCCTAAACAGATCCTCAAGTGCATTCAGGGTATTATGGCTCGATTTTTATGGAAGGGTACTGCTGCGGGGCTCATGTCATTATAAAGTTGCTTGGCATTCTTGTTGTTTACGGGAAGACGAAGGAGGTCTGGGATTCAAGGAGCTCTTAAGCTGGAATCAAAGCGCTATTTTGTTGCAAATCTGGAGAATTATAAACAACAATGAAGATTCCTTGTGGTTGCAATGGGTTCACAAATATTTTCTGCGCAATAGTGCTCTATGGACTGTTAAGATACCAGCTATATCCTCTTGGGGCCTTAGAAAAATTCTGAATGCTAGAGATGTTGCTAAAAATCATGTTGGATTTCAGATTGGGAGGAACTCGTCTATTTTATTGTGGCATGATCCTTGGTCAGGCAGACCCTTGATAGAAAGGTTGGGTAGACGGGTCATATCGTTACTCGAATCTTCTACTCTGGCTAAGGTTGGGACTATTATCAGGGACGGGGAGTGGTGCACCGGAATTTCTAATGATTGCACTGTTCGAGTATTGCATCACATATTGTGATTCATAAAAACGATGAGTTGTTCTGGGACGGTAAGCCTGCTAAATTGGTTTCTCTTAGCATAGTTTGGAATGGACTATGGCCCTTAAGCACCATGCCTCCTTGGTTACACTTTGTTTGGTGTAAGTACTCTGTGCCCCGGTTCTCCTTCATCACCTGGCTAATTGTTCAGGAGAGGCTTCTCACTAAAGACAGAATGGTAAATTTCCAGATGAATGTGGACAGAACCTGTGTTATGTGCGGTGTAGCTTATGAAACACATGAGCATCTGTTCTGTTCGTGCGCCTTTGTTCAACGTGTCTTGTCTTCTTGGGACATTTCTATTTCTAGCAACTGCGCTGAAGTTCAAAATGGGAATATTTGTGTTAAGGCCACCACTGTAGCTGTTGAGAAGGATGATACCTACCACTTTGTTTCTGCTGTTTTTTTATGCAATCTGGCGTGAGAGGAACCTCAGAATTCATAATGTGGCCACCATTGTAGTCTTGGAAATTTTGTGGCTGGAGTTAAAAGGGATGTTCGTGAAAAATTGGCCTCGTGTGTTCAACTTCAGCGTTGCATCAGTAGAAATATTTCTTTAGCATCTCTGCTGTATTAGTTGTTTCATCTATAGTTCTCAGTCAAAGTTACGGGGGTGTATTCGATTGGGATTTTAATGGATTGTTTTTAGTCCATGGATTTTAATGGATTGTATGGGATTTTGATTTTGTGCGGATTCTTCATAAAATGTCACAGAGTTGATAGGATTTAATTACAATACTTCAAAATCTCATTGATTTTGATGGGATTTCAAAAAACTTAAAATACACTGAAGAATGCCACAAAATCCATCATTTTATGAAATGCAAAAAAATCCATCAGCATTTGAATATCATCAGATTTTAATGGATTTTAAACAATCCCAATTGAATACCATCAGATTTTAAAGCATAATTTAAAATCTCAATTGAATACCATCAGATTTTGTAGCATAATTTAAAATCTCAATTGAATACCTCAAGATTTTAATGGATTTCAAACAATCCCAATCGAATACCCTCGGATTTCATGAATGCAAAAAAATGCTTTAAAATCCCAATCCAATACACCCCTCTTAGTCTTCTGTGACAATTGTATGCTCTAGCTGGCTTTCCCTAGTGTTAGTCTCCTGTGCTTTTTCTCGCGGGGAATGCCCCTAGAATTTTTATTTTTGTTCCTCTTTTATCCAAATTCTAATTTAGCAAAAAAAAAAAAAAAAAAGAACTAGGGGGAAAAAGCATACATACCTGCTACGAATCCGGAGAAAAAGAAGTTAACCCATGCAAAAGTGAGAGTCTGGTAAGAAAATGTATCTTATAACATTAGAAATCAATCTCAGTAAATTTTAAATGAGAATATTATATTTTTCAAAGTATATTACCTGGGGGATGATCATAGAGAGGTTTTTCTTCATCATATCCATCGCCATGTTGGGATCAGAGAACATTTGAGCCTGTGGATTTGAAGCAGCCTGGCCCTTAGGAACGTGAAGTAATCCATTTTCCTGCAATGTTGTACCCAATTAAGTACATATAGTCAGAATATCAGTATCAGTCTTAGCTAGTGCACTAGCTCTTGTAAGTACAGAGTTGCAACCACTTGCCTAGTAACATATATAGGGAGAAGCACAGCAGTTGTATGCTATTTCTAATTTATACTTTTAATTTGACCAAGTCTATCAATTACATGCTATTTTCAATTCCAGTGTATACGTCAATACAAGAGAGAAACAGATGATTTCTATATCATATTCTCAACAAAGTTACCCTTTTCCACTATAAAAATCTATATGGCAAAGCACGAGACCTTGATATCGACTGCATAGACTGTAGAAATGGTTTCCTGCCCAAGTAGTATGGTTCAATAGAATGTCTAAAATTATTTCTTCCCTACACAACATTGAAAATAAAACACAAGCAATTCTTTTCAAATCTTCAATGTCAATTTGTACATGAGTTAACAAAGATGTGAGAAAGTAAATAAGCATGCAAGCGAAAGCCTCTAGATTACTAATCTTCCTCTTGTTCTTTCTTTTACTACTATCTTTTATGCTTGGTTCCTTTCTCACTTTTGTTTCAAGTGGTTGAAAACCTCTTGAAACAACTGCATGGCACATAAATGCACACCTTAATTATAATCCTAATCCTAGAGACTCAAATCAATCAAATAGCTTCCAATCTTTACTGCACAAATAAAGATACTATACTTTTGCGTTCTTTCACAAATGCTGATGTAGTTAGAACTCTATCATCCTAACAATTTTTGGGTGCATTAACGTTTTTATTGGATCCAAACCATAACCATAACCGCCAATCACAATCAGCATGTTAAACACCCATGTTTTTACCATTTTTAAACTGTGTAAAACAATAAAGAAATTACACCAACCAAATTTATTGAAATTATAAATCCCTTCAAAATTCATAAACCACAAACTAATTTCGAAAAAAAGAACATCATATATCCGAACTATTCAATTTCAAAGTGAAGCCTAAACGAACAAAGAAATTCACCTACAAACATAAAGTTTTGATCTTTTACACTTTAAGGATCATTGAATCATCTATATTACCCCGACTCTTCATTTACCCTCCGGTACCCATATCAGAAATTTGACACTTGGACATGGCTTATTTCAGGCCAAAAACATGAAAAGATTTCAAAATATTGACGTATGCATGTTGGACACTTTTCGCCGAGTCCAAATAAGATAGCCAATTAATATCTTATACCATTTGACAACACACACACACACACACCCACACACACCCAAAAAAGAAAAAAAAAAAACTCATTGGTGCATTTATCATTTCCGACTATTCAATTACAGCAGCAATATCTCGACTTACAAATAAAATCACCTAAAAACACAAAGCTCAAATCTTTACCACTCAAGACTCATCAAAATGAAACCTTTACATCACACAACTAAACACAGAAAAGAGGGTAAATGCAATAGTAAACAAACCTCATTGGTGAAATAAGCTTTTCGAGCCCGAAAAGCCTTGAGAGGAATAAAATTAGCAGCAGCCCTCAAATTCCTAGCTCTCACTATAACTTGCCTGCAATTCAAATTCAAAAAAGCATCATTCACACATAAACCCACAAACAAATACACATATACTTAAACATATCTTCAAAAAGTACCCTTCTTTGACAATTTTGAGATCAGGGGTTTGAGAAGAACGCATGAGCTTGGAAACAAAGTATCTAAGAACACCAATGAGTACCATAACAACTGATAATGGTATAAGTACCCAGTCTCTTATTGCTGTGTCCAACACTAAGTCTTCTGCCATTTTCTTGATCTGGGGTTGTTGATTTGCAGCTTATTTTTGTGTTTATATCTTTGCTCTCAACTGCTTTTGATGTATTTGATGTATAGTTTCTTCTTGTTCTCATCGGAGTGGGATGGTCTGGTTTGTGACTTGTTTTGCCAAACACGGTCTTAGTTTTGGGCTTTTCGATTATTGGATATATGATTTTGATTGTATTTATTTGTGGGCCTGTTTAAAAAAAATACTAACAATATAACTCACAAACCCAAAAGAGCCTGTAAAGTTTTATTTTTATCT
Source organism: Daucus carota subsp. sativus (assembly GCF_001625215.2). Classification (NCBI taxonomy): domain Eukaryota; kingdom Viridiplantae; phylum Streptophyta; class Magnoliopsida; order Apiales; family Apiaceae; genus Daucus; species Daucus carota. The sequence goes on from NC_030382.2 coordinate 11,842,091, forward strand.
CCTTGTTAAAATTTCAAATTTTCTGGTATCATATTTTGCATTATAAATATGTTACTACCTCCGTCCTTTTTTACTTGTCACTTTGATTTTTTGCATGTAACTTAAGGAGAGTAAAAAACATAATTCCGCTTATTATTTTTAAAATTTTCTTTTTATGAATAATAATATAAATTATAAATTTTAATTCAGAAAAAGAAAATTTTAAAAATAATAAGTAGAACCATGTTGGATATTTAGACAATAAAACGTTCGATAAGAAACACCTATAAGAGGTCTTAATCAATTTTCATCCTTTATTCCTGTTGGATACCCTGAAAAAATACAACATAAGAAGTTTATATACACAAGAAATATGACAAAATCGATTAAAAACAAAATTGAAGAGAAAAGCCAACAAACTACTAATAAAATAAAAATAAATATATAAAAAATATTATAAAGATTCTTAAAGAATAAAAAAGCCAACTTAAAACTATAATAAGTATTTAGCAAAAAACTATAATAAATCGGAACATTTTAAAAATTTACACCAAAGAGACAATAAAATCTCTTTTGTTAGATATAAGATACTTAATAAATAAATATATAATAAAGGTTAAATCTCACTTAAAAATAATTGCTTATTAATAGGAATAAAATCATAAGAAAATATAATTTGAACTTGAAAATATAGTTAAAATTAAAAGACAAAATATTGTAAAAAAACAAATATGTCATAATTTTAGCCAATTTTTTTTCATGTGCACAATAAAAATTTGGTATACATCGAGCAACCATAAATGGTACAATAATACCTCATAAAGGCGCTATAAACCAATCTTATATGGCCCCATGAATTAAGAAATTCAGGTACAATTATCAGCAAAAGATAATGACAACACACAAATTTAAATTTAAATTAAAACAGGTAGCGAAAGATAAAATTTCAAAGATAACAATTATCCATACAGTCAACTAATCATTCAAAAAAACTGAAACTGATATCTACATTTATTATTATTCAAATCAAACAATAAACTTAAAAGTTGTCACCATCCAAAATTACTAATTGAGCCACCTCAATACCATTACCGCGCTCATCAATGTTCACTAACGATAAAACTAACATAAAAGAATATCAGTATACTGAACAACATATGCAACTAATCATATAACAAAAGTTTGATTTTACAGATCCAATCTTTTCATGCACGGATAATCAAAACGGACAAAACGACAAATATGATACAAAACAACCCAAACAATAACAGATTTAAGCACATAATATGAACTAATCAAAAATTGAAATATGAACTAGAACACCAATTACTCCTTCCGTCCCAAAAAGAGTGAGTTGGTTTACCTTTCACGGAGATTAAGAAAAACGTAGTAAGTTTGGTTGAAAAGTGGGTAAAGTGGTGGGACCTATCAATATTTAATAATAGATTTGAGAGAGTGGCGGAAAGTAGTGAGTGTAAAAGTGTTTATTTAATAAAGAGGGAGTATAAAATAGAGATGTAGTGGGTGTAATAGTGAAAAGTAGTGTTCAAAAATAAAGTATGGTAGGTTCATTCTTTTTGGGACGTCCCAAAAAGGAATAAGGGTCAAATAAAATGAGACAAAGGGAGTATATCACAATATTATATACGGTAAAATCAACAAATAATCACATTAACATGTAGTTTTGTATTTTTGGTAACAGTACACTTTTTCTTTAAAGTATCCTTGCAGATCTTGTCTTCTCAACCAAATTTCTTAATCCCAATTATCACGCTGCCGTGAGATGATATCGTCGCCGATGTAATCTCTTTTCTCAGTGGGTTAATTTATCGGTGATGGTAAAGATCAATCGATCACCATTATTGACACCGAAGAATCACTATTGAAAGAGAGTTTGAGACAACACAACCTCTTTTGCTTCGAAAGAGTACAGATTTGTTCGGTATATCAACGAAGAGAGAGGGGGAGGGCAAGACGGCAACTTGACTTCATTGGTGCAAGAATTTCATAGTACAAACTACGTATTAAAACAGATAAAATGTTTAAATCAAATCAACATATAACAATTATGATATAAAAAATGATAGCTAGGAGTTGAAAAAAATATACTAAAGTCGGATTTCAATAAAAAATTAATCGATTGAGAGAATTAAATTAAAAACGAAGTGAATTTTTATATGTTATTTGTTGAAGGTTGTATATTAATTGGTGTGTAACGATTTCTAGAGCGCTTTGGGATTAGATTTATTTCAAGATTTATATTAAGGTTTGTACTTAGTAGACTAACTTAGTTTTTATTTGAGTATTTATCTATATATATTAATCTAATAATATAAACGTATTTAAAGAATATTTCATATAAAATTATTCATAAATTGTTTTGAAAGAAAAAAATGACAAATTTTTCGAATAACCCTTATTCTAAAGAGAAAGTAAAAAGAAATGGGGAGTATAATTAACATTATAGGTGTTAATTGATTAAATATTTATAAGAGTATAGAAGTACAATTTGATAAATTTATAAATTTTTTATTTTGACGAGAAGAATTATAATGTTATTGTTATTTCAATCATCAATATACTTATATAAAGGAGAAGCGAGGGGCGTCTAGGTGGCGCCTCTCACATCCCTCCGTTCTATTTTTCTAATTTTCTGAAATTTCTGGATGAAAAATATCAAAAATTAGAACTACCTTTTTTAGTTTCGGGTATATTAGAAGCAAGTTTCAGAATCTGATTTTGTTTCAGATTATTTATGGAATATAGTAGCTTGAAAGTTTTAATCTGATTTTGTTTCGGATTATTTAATTATGGGAAATATAGATTATTTATGGAATACAGTAACTTGAAAATTTTATTCTGAATTTGTTCAGATTATTTAATTATGGAAAAGAGTAGCAAACAAGTCTCTCTGCACCTATAAATACCCGTATAGATCGTAGGGTTTTGGATCATCTAAACACAACCTCCTCTCTCAATACCACAAACCTACCTCTTTCTGGTGATAGTTCTCTTACTCAATCTCGATTTTTAAAGGAGAAGCGAGGGGGCGTGTAGGTGGCGCCTCTCACATCGCTCCGTTCTATTTTTCTAATTTTCTGAAATTTTTGGATAAAAAATATCAAAAATTAGAATTATCTTTCTCTTGCTCGATTCTTCTGCAACGATAAGTGAAGGCTGTTTATACAGTATTAAAAAAAACAAAGATTGTTGCAAACAAAGGTAGTTATAGACCGTTATATCGAAGTCCACAAATCCAAACACGGAAAAGAATATAGTCTTGACATGATATTGATGGTTGATATCAACAAAATAAACTATTAGTGATGTATGTTTGTTGGTTATTCTTTTATAATATATGTTTTGTTCATCAGACATGTTTGTTGTCGTTAATTTTTATATGATTTACTTTGTATACAGGAAAAAATTATTCATGCATTATCTGTTTGCTCCGTTCAAGCAACTTTTAAGAGGGTAGTTATAGACCGCTATCTCACAGATTTAAGTTAGATGTTTTTGTGCACAATCAATCAAAAAAATTGGAGGAAGGTGACAATGCAAGAACATGATTACTTTTCAAAAAAAATAATTAAGATTCGTCATGCTTTAAATTGTTAATTACGTGTATAAATTTATTTTCATTTTTTCACCATGAACTATAGTCCAATTTTGCAATTTTATATATTAGTATTGGTATTATATCAAGATTTTTATAATATAAATATATTTTATCGTACAAATATTAACTTTGAAACATTAATATACTTTTTATAGACAGCCAAAAAATATTTTATTCTATAAATATTAATATTGAATCATTAATATAATTTTTATAGGCCGCCGCAACGCGCGGCTTCTCAACTAGTTATTATATATATAATATATTATTTAAATATGGTAGTTGAAGATTTGAGGGACTTCTATCGCTTTCTAGAAATTCAAATATATAGCTAGTTTGAAAAAATTAGACGAGAGGAATGCGTCATTATAGTAATTATTATTTTTAAGTTGTCCATATTTATTAGGAACACAAACAAACACATTATATTAAAGATAATATGTTAAACTCATATCACCTTAACCAGATTGTTTATTCCAACTCCGTTTTTCTCAAAAATAGACGACTTATCGTCATAAGAAAAAAGTAACATTCATAGACTCATAACGAAATACACACTTTTTCAGTCTTATCATTATTTCCTTTTATTACGAAACTTTGTGGCAGGGTAATTTATGGTGTATTTTAAATTGGGATAGACGAACTTTTAATTTACGAAACTATATATGGAGGGCCTGCCATGATTATAATATTGTGGTTTGAAGAGGATGGCTCAAGTCGTTTAATTAACATAGAATTTCACTAACAAAAATAAGTGTTGTCCAAAATATATTATGGATAAGTATATGTCACATAATATATTTTTTTTTTTGAAACGCAAACAGGAATCCATTAAGATAATGTCCAAAAGTTTCTTACAAAAGAAGCCTCCCAAAAAATGGAGAGACTTGAGACAGACTAAGCTGGCAAAAGAAAGAAACTACAGGACATTGCCACCTACAAGCCAACCTTGCAAACTACCTAAAAACAACCTACACCATTACAACAGCAGACAAAAGTAGTGAAACGAGATAACAGGAGTAAGGATGTTAGACAATGCCACCAGAGGAAGAGGACTGAGTTGCTTGTGCAGAGTCGTGATCGAAACCCATCAAGACAAGCACCTGTTCAACCGACATGAGACCATTTATATTTTCCAGGACAGGCCGATTCTTCGGAACATAGATTTTTGGGATGATCGATTTCATGGTACCCATCATGGCATGGTGGAGGACATCCCGAGCAAAGATACCATTCCCAACAGCAGTGTCTAGATCCACCACCTGCTTAGCAAATTCCTCTGAGAAACGAGTGAGCTTGCCCTCATCGAGCAGCTTGACTGCCGTAGGGTGTAAAGCACCATTGTTGTTGAAAGAGAAGGTGGCATAGACCTTTTCTTTCCCTTTCTCAGCACGCATCGGAGGCCTGGCGACATGAAAGAGCTTTGCCTTCTTTGGAGGTGGTGGTCCATCAACCACCTCGCCATCACCCAAAATCTGAGAGACGGCAACATACGGAGGGATAAGGGTCTTCCCCATGTCCCTAGCAAGGTGGAAACCTAGACCAGCAATAGGCTGCTCCACCACCCCAAACTCAGTAATGTTTTTCAGGCCGTAGATGGCCAAGAACTCAGCAGTTTGATTCATGAACCTTGGGACGCATGCAACCTTCCTCTTTGTGAGCCCCTCCTTGAAGTTATTAGCATAGAGGATGTTGAAATTACGGTACACCTCCACCTGGTCGTCGTTAAGGATGATGTGATCTGGGAGAGATATAGTGTCATACACTCTAGGGCTCACCGTTTCAATGTGAGTTTTATCCCATCCTTTGGCAATAGCATGTTCACATGCAGCATGAAGGGCTGTGACTATGGCCTGCTCTTCAGTGAGGTCTGAGAGAGAGCCCAGTGCGGTCCATAGGTTTTCGCCAGAAGAATCCCGAATGATTGATGCCACACCGTTGAGATTACCATTAGGCATAGGATGCTCCACCACCACACAGTGAACATTGATTTTCTTATAACCTTGTTCAGGGGCATCCCAAACCACCTCCATAGAGAAAATTTGAAAAGATGAGAAGAGAGGTGGAGACAAATGTGATAGGACAAGAGTCCAGTGAAAGATAAAGGTGTGAGTGAGAGAGATCGGCACATGCACTTGAGCAAAACTGGCGGCATATTTGAAAAAACTGGAACGACTCAGGTAACAAGGTAGAATAACGGCTATACAGAGCTGGTAGATCGAAATACCCACCATATAATCCCCTGAACTGAGCCGAAGAGACAGGCTAAAAAAGATATGTTGAACAGCTATAAAATATATGGGGAAAAAAGAGATCTCTAGATAGCAGCTAGAGAGAGAAAAGCAAAAGTGTAGGGAGACTCTTAGTCTGGAAAAAGAGAGACAAACAAAAACCCCCAGATAAAAACTAGTTCTGGGCTTCACTAAAAAGAAACTAACGAGCTGGGCTTGCATGACTTGGAAATCTCAGTCCAGTGGGCCGACATATTAGGCCTGTGCATCCCCTTTTTTGCCAAAGAGTCTGCATTATCGTTTAGATCCCGTGGAACAAACTGAATGAATATTGAAGTGTTTAAAAGATGCTCAAAAGTGAACCCTGGGTCCAGTAGAGGCAATATATATTCACATATTATTAAAATTAAAATATTAAAATATTTGAATAGGTCTTAGTTGGTTTTTAAATCAGTTTATGTGCCCTTGATTTTAGCTAGCTTTTTCTATTATTCTATCAGTTCCCGTTTTCTAGTCATTTTTTTATTGTTTCTTTATTAAGGTTGCCCATATTGAATTAATACAATAGTTTTGTTATTTTCCTAACAAATAATACTTTTTTTGTAATTTACAATCTATCTATAATGATTGAATAAAAGTCAGGTTTTGAAAAACGGAATAGAGTATTATAAATAAAAAATATTTAGAATCATTAAAACATATATGTCTGGTCAATTTTTGTATAATATTTTTTAGGGATTTAATTGTTAAAAAATTTGACATGTCAAATAAGAAAAGTGATTTAAAATGTATTAGCATAATAGGAATATTTTTTTTATTTTCATAGAAATAAGATATTCTTGTAATATAAAAATATTTTTGAAATAAAATTTAATTATTGAAATATATAAAATAAAAGATTAACCATTATAAACTATAATCTCGTTTGAAATAAACTAATATTCTAAACAAGTCTATTATCCGAAATCTCAGTACATTTAACTCAAAATGTTTAAGCAACTCATACTAAAATTATTTGTAGACAGTCTAGGGAAAAAAAATGTTATTTATGCGCCAAGTTGAATAAAATATATGAAAAGACTTTTAAATTCATGCACTATACCAAGGTCTTAAATAAAGGACAGTTACATAGTGAGGGCCGCAAAGTAAAATGACGCGGGGTTATTCAGATTTGAGTTTGAAATTATTTTATTCGGATATAAATCGATCCTGGGTATTTGAAATCTAGATCTGAACCGAATATGATCCAATATCGTATTTTTTATTTTTTAACCGTTTATGATCCATCAGATATGAGACAACTAACATTAAATATCATTATTATTTCAATTATTCCAATAATTATCATTTAGTCTAAATAAACATAATATTATAAAATATACTAACAAGTTTAAATTAAAATTTACAATTATATGTAGGTATATATAATTTACTATATATATATATATATATATATATATATATATATATATATATATATGAAGATAATAAGCATTATTACATTGAATAAATCATATTATATGAATATTTAAATTTAAATAAAATATTAAAATTATATAAAATGATGATTATTTATTTACAAATATAATGGATTGAAAATATAAAATATATATGAGTTCGAAACCGATATAAACTAGGGGTGAGCATTTAGTCGGTTCGGTTAAAAAACAGACTTAATAGACTGAGAACCGAAATTCTAATTTTTTTCCGGACCGATATTATTATGGTATATAAGATATATATTATATAAATATAAATATATTATATATTTTTTGGACTATTCGGTTCAGACCGAAATATTTATTTAAGGACCCGAACTGAATTTTATTTCAGGTTCAGTCCGGACCGAATAAGACGAATTTTCAGAAAATCAGGACCGAACCAAACAGAATTTACACAGTTCGGTTTGGTTTTTCAGTTTCGGTTCGGTTTTGCTCACCCCTAATATGAATCATGTATCATATTCGGGTATACGGGTAGTATCATATTACAGAAATTTATATGAGACATAATCTGAGCAGGTAGAGAAGTGCTTATATCCGGGATCATATTTTATGCGAGCCTAACTTTTCCGCCAGATTTGGATCGTTTTCGAAACGGATGTGAGACATGTATCATTGTTTCAAACTGGATATAAACCAAAACAGTGGATAGTCCATATCGATTTACACCCTAAGGACAGTCAAGCGCAGAGTCCCTAATTTGAAGGTCATTAATCCATCTTGCTTAAAAAAAGTAAACTTATAGATGTTAATTATAGATAAAAAGTAATCTTTAATTTTATGTGTTTGAATAAATATATTGATTTTTAATTTATTTTGTATTAGTATAATAATAAATTGTGTAGATCATTTTTTAAAATAATTCTCTACATATTTACAAAATCAAATTCCATTATTAAAAACAAGTCAATAAAAAATGTTGGGATTTCTAACTTCTCTTACTTATAAATAAAAATGATATAAATAAACTGCTTTTTAATTTATAAACCAAGAAATTCGAGATGGCTCTAAATAACTATGGGCCATCGTCAATTTGATACTTAACTCGGATTAAAAATTTATGAATTTGAGAAAATAATTAACGAAAGAAAATAAAAGTCAATTTATATAAAAATTAATATTTTATAATTAACGGATTAAAGTAACGACTTAGATTTCATGAATCTAATTCGATAATTATTTGTTTATATTATACAAATCTGACTCGATAATTATTTATTAGATAATTTCATCTTGAACAATTGAAGCCACGCAGAAAAAAGACAAGCCCACTCCTGCCCAGATTTCGTATCTTCAATTATTTCGTTCGCATTATTCTCGGTCGAATCCAACGGTACTTATTGCTAGAATAAAAAATCGTGAAAGTATAAGAAGATTACTACTAATATTTAATGCGATAATATAATGGATTGCGGAATAATTAAACCTCAGCAATGAAGTAATCATCACCCCTAATTCTTAAGTCATCATGTGCCCATCAACAAAGTAAAAGGAGATGAATATCATAATTAATTACTCCCTCCGTCCTTTTTTATCTGTCCATTTTGGAAAAAAAAACACATATCAAGGAATAATTGATTGTATAAACTTTTTCATTAAATACCTCTAATTAATATCTTGAAAATGGTGGAATACCCCTACTTTATGTCTTGAAAACATGAATTCAACCAAGTTTTAAATAAGTCAAGCCTTGAAAATTGAAATTATGGAGATATATTTGAAAAACTATCATTAAATTAGTTTTGAAAGTATAAATGGACAGATAAATAGGGACAAATTTTTACTTCCAAAGTGGACAGATAAATAGGGACGGAGGGAGTAATAATTTTATTTCGGTCTTTCTAATGTGTGCCCAAGGGCACATAATAAGCATAAACTCTCGTGAAAATGGCTTCATTTGATTGGTGGACTTGATGTAAATGCAGGAGGGCCATTAACATTTATTATCAATCTACCAATCAAAATCTAGTATTTTCATGGGAGTTAGTGACTATTGTGTGCTCATTGACACACCATAAAAAATTCGATTTTATTTTATAAATAATTATACAAAAAATCACATGATAATTAATCTCCCAATAGGATGCTATTTCGAGGAACTAGAGCCTCCCGAGTAACGAATCAGCAGCAACCGTCTTGGAACGCGGTGTTTTGTGTTTGTACCAAAATACCCCTTTGTTTCCATTTAATGATGTAGATGCCATTTTGTATATCCTATCCTGTGGACCGAACCGTCGCTTGTATTCTCAGTTTCCAGCATGGTAAATTGCGTAAGCATGATAAAGTTCATCGGTATCTTTTCGTTTCTTTTTAGTTGTCCAATTCTAAATTTCAACAGTTAAATTGATCAAATTATAACTGGATTTTATGTATATTAAATTATTAAAAAATATTTAAAAATCCTATCATCATATATGTACTTGTTTTAAAATGTAATTTTCAACTTTTCAAAACAATGAAAGAATTGTCCGTAATTGATCAAAAATTGATCAATTTGACTATTTAAATTAATAGTGGACAACTAAAAAGGAACGAACGGTGTAATAGAACAAGGTTTAGTGAAATCAAAATAAACTATTCCAATATCCCATTTTAGCCGATAAGTTTTATAAATATGCTAAGATGTAAATAATGACTATTTTATGTAGGACGAAGTCTTAATTTTTATATTAAACTAACATATGGAACCTACACTCCTATTTAATATAAAATTTATACAAAAGTTGTCGAATCCAATTCATTAGATATTGATTGTTCTAATATATTTTGGAGTAATAATATATTTAGAAAATAATATGTATTTTTTTATTTTCTCTAAATTCAAGTTTTCAACAAAGTGTTTCCTACAAATTATGATATTATAATAACATGTTAACACAATATCTAAATATAGTAGATATATTTGAAGTGGTGGTATCTTGTTATCTATCAAACTCAAAGATAAAGTGGTGGAGATTAAACGATATGGTGATAGACTTATGTATATTAGATTAGTTGTTGGGGTAGTTGTTGGGATGGTTATTTGTGTATATGCGCCTCAGGTGAAGTTGGGGGATAGTGAGTCTACGATTTTTTGGGGTTGTTTGGATGATTTGGTTCGAAGTATTCCTCAAGACCAATTTATATTTGTTGGTGGTGATTTTAATAGTCACATTGGTGCAAGAGTGGATGGATATCAAGGTATTCATGGCGGGTTTGGTTATAGTGTTAGAAATGACAATGGTTCGGCACTTTTGGAATTTGCGACAGCACATGATTTAGTGATTGTTAACTCTTGTTTTCGCAAGCGTGATGATAATCTAATTACTTTTAGGAGTGGAGGTCGTGCTACTCAGATTGATTATCTTCTTATTCGTAGTAGAGATTTCAGATTTCGTTCAGATTGTCAAGTTTTTCCAAAAGAAGCTTGTGCTTCGCAACATCGTCTTTTAGCCATGGATTTATCTTTGGCTAGTCCGCTAGTGGAGGGATTGAGCGTTGCTACACCAAGAATTCTTTGGCGAAATTTAACAGGATCGAAAGTAGCAGAATTTAAAGACATGCTTGAGGGTTGTTTTAGGTTGGTAGATGATGTAGACCAAATGTGGACAACTATGGCTAACTCAATTAGGAGTGCAACAAAGAGGGTGTTGGGAGTGTCATCAGGAAAGGTTAGTGCTTATAAAGAGTCGTGGTGGTGAAATGAGGATTTACAAGCCAAAGTGCACTAAAGAGGGGGTGTTTTTTGGAACTAATGTCATGTCCCGAAGGGCCCGAGCGGCATATAAAGAGGGAGTTATTTAAAATTGCAAGAAGGATGGCTAAACAGACAGTCGCAGAGGCAAAATTTAAGGCGTATCAAGACATGTATAGGCGTCTAAGTACTAAGGAGGGGGTAAATGAAATTTTTAAACTTGCAAAAGCACGTAATAAGAGACGTCAGGATATTGGTTTGGTTCGTTATATTAAGGATGAGGGTGATCGTGTTTTACTTCATGATTTGGATATTACAGCGAGATGGGGTAGGTATTTTTCTGAGTTATTTAACGCGGCACGAGGAAGGGATATTGTTTCTGAAAATAAGATTGTACATGTTCCAAACAATGATGTGGATATGGGTCAAGATATTACTGTGGCAGAGGTTCGCGCAGCTTTATGCATGATGGGTAAAGGTAAGGCAGTTGGGCTGTATGAGATTCCGATTGAGGTATGGAAGTGTTTGGCACAACAGGGGGTAAGATGGTTGACGGCTCTTTTTAATGTGATCTTCCGAACATCCAAGATGCCGAGTGAGTGGCGGTTGAGTGTTGTGGTACCCATCTACAAGAATAAAGGTGATGCTCAAAGTTGTAGTAATTATTGTGGTATTAAGTTGCTTAGTCATACAATGAAACTCTGGGAGCGAGTTATTGAGTGCAGGGTTCGAAGAATTGTTACCATTTCAGCGAATCAATTTGGTTTTATGCCTGGGAGGTCAACAACTGAGGCGATTTATCTCATTCGTTGCCTTATGGAGAAATATCGAGAGCGTCGTAAGGATCTTCATATGGTATTTATAGATCTTGAAAAGGCTTATGATAGTGTACCACGGGCCGTTCTTTGGAGATGTTTAGCAGCGCGAGGGGTTCCGTCGATGTATATTCGAACCATACAAGATATGTATTCAGCAGTGGAGACTTGTGTTTGGACACCCGTTGGAGATATTCAGTATTTCCCAGTGGAAGTAGGACTTCATCAAGGTTCAGTGTTAAGCCCGTTGCTTTTTATAATTGTTTTGGATGTGATTACCTGTGACATTCAAGCGCCTGTGCCTTCGTGTATGCTTTTTGCTGATGATATTGTATTAATAGCTGAGTCTCGGTATGAGGTTAATGTAAAGCTGGAACAATGGCGTGCATCACTGGAGGGTTATGGGTTGCGTTTGAGCCGTTCTAAGACTGAGTACCTTTGCACCAATTTCAGCGAGGAGATTCACGAGGAAGGTGTATCTGTATGTATTGCGGAGTCTCATGTACCAAAAGTTAATACCTTTAAATACTTGGGTTCTATTATTCAGAGTAATGGTGATATTTATGCGGATGTGACGCATCGTATTTCGATAGGAAGGTTTCGATGGAGGGCTGCTACTGGTGTCTTGTGTGATAAAAGTGTACCGTATAAGTTGAAAGGTAAATTCTATCGAGTAGCGATCAGACCGTCAATGCTATATGGTTCTGAGTGCTGGCCATTAAGAAAAGCTCAGGAGCGTAGGCTAGAGACAGCGGAAATGCTTATGTTGCGTTGGATGTGTGGTAAAACCATGACAGATCATATACCAAATGTTATTTTTCGACGCCTTTTATGTGTGGAGGCTATCTCTAAGAAAATAAGGGAGGGGCGTTTACGTTGGTATGAACATGTTCGACGAAAATGTAACTCGGCCACAGTTAGAAGAGTTGAACATATATCGGTTCGGGGTAAGGTAAAGAGAGGTCGGCCCCGTCGGACGTGGGCTGATCAATTAAGTTTAGATATGGGAGCCCTAAATCTCACGGGTGATATGACAGTAGATAGAAATGATTGGAGAAGACGTATTAGAGTAGTTGAGACTCGGTCTCGTGGCGTTCAGAGGTTTTGATTGTCATGACATTATGCTTTCAGAACAGGTTCAAATTATTGATGGACATAGGAATTAAAGACAAAGAGGTTTTGAGTGTTATTGCTATATATTGTGACGAAGAGGTTCAGCTCTTTCATTGACAGACGAATTAGAGGTAAAGGTGAGTCCCATGTGTTTGCAACCATGGGCTCAGGTACTATTTACATATGTATCACACCATACTTTGTCTTGCACTAAGCTGGGGGTCTGCACGAAAACAGCCTCCGTATTCTTTAGAGTAGGGGTATGGTCTGCGTACATTTTACCCTCCCCAGACCCTGCTCTAAGCGGGATATACTGGGTTTGTTTGGTTTGGTTATTTAAAGTGTTGAATTCTTAATAATGGATAGACTAAATTTAATTTAATATATGAATTTTAATATAATTTTTTAAATTTCCATTTTAAGCAAATTTTACTCCATTGACTTTGAATGCTTGATGACTTGAAACAAGAGGAACTTACAATATTCCTGGTTTTGAAACCAGTCAATGTAGCTGCAACCAAACCACTGACTCTGCCGTGCCAGGCTCCTGTCGGTCCGAATATCCCTCAGTGGCAAAACCGTAAATAAACCAAATACCAGGGCCACACTATTTCCCAAAGACCATATATCAAGAAACACAAAACAGCACATCTAGAGTTTACCATTTGAACACAAGACATTTTTACACACACACAACATCATTGAGTGTGTATCTCTCTCACCTGCACATCAAAAACTTCTAAAGATTCAAACTTTAGGCCAGCCCTTCACTTAAAAAGGTATGTGTTTGTAGGAAAACATGTTTTTTTTTGAGTTAAAGTAGTGATCTTTAATCAAATTTCCTATTTTTTTTTCTTATTTTTGGTGAAATTTTGTGGTTTTGTGTGTTTATTGATATGGGTTTGTTGTAACTAGGAAGATTTGTGTTCTTGATTGGTTTTGTTGATTTGGGTGTTGATTTGAGTCCCTTTTGGTGCTTGATTTTGATATAATCATGAGCAATTGAATAAATAAAACAAAATGAGAATTTTTTATTTTTTTTGGGATTGTAGAGGTTTTGATTTGGTTATTTGTTAAGTTTTGTGGTTAGATGTGGTTATCATTCATGAATTGGGTTTCTACTTTTGTACTTTTAAGATGCTTTATTTTTTCCATTTTTGGATATTATGTTAGTCTCTCTGTTGTTTTAAAATTTGCCAAATTAGGATTGTTTCAAATGGGCTCATGTCTCTCAGTGCGTGTGATAAGCTGAAATTGAAATTTGTACCTCAACGGCTCAACTTAGTCTTTGGCTACCATTCTTTGCTTTATATGGGTACCTACTTAATCGATTGTTATGAACTGTCAAGTAGTTGTGTTCTGTTAATTTGTTCCGATTCTCGTATGCAAAACATAGGGGTAACCCTTGGATGAACAAACAGTCTTTACCTTGATTTTAAATGGTTGGGTGTTGATTATCATTATATCTATTTGTATAATTATACTGATGATTATATTGAAGGATAGCAGTGCTCCTTAGTTTGAGTTCCAATTTTAAGTCTTGTCTAGAAATTATGGATAATGGCCCGTTTTCTTTTTAAAGGAAGTTGTGATATGTTGAAGAATCAAGTATTATGCTCTTGTGATTACTGCTAATAATTAAAAAAACTAAATTGTCTAGCTTTAATTTTGTTCGTTCTCCTTTCGTTTTGTGTGTCCTATGCTGTTTTTTAAATAGAAGATGTACTAATTATGTCTTCTTAATGCAGGCTACACTTTGTTTTACAGTTCGATTCTTTCTTCTTTGGAGGTGGCAACGAATCTAAAACTTTTTCTGCAAAGATAATCATGTTTCTGCTTTCATATGTCACAATGATATCTCAATTAGTTGTGAACCAAGACGTTTATTGACGACATCTTTACTGTCGGGCAGTTGTAAAATCTTTTGAAATTTTCCGAAGAAGATATTATAGTTTTTCAGTCTAGTAATTTGGTATTTTTTAAATGCAAACATTCCATGGAAGTCAGAGTTCTGGAACTACCCAGAGGCTGTATTACCAACCAATGCAGCAGGTGGAACCATATTGGATACAGAATAAAAAAGCCTCCTCAGATAATAGCAGTCAAGAGACAGCACATTCATCTCCTCACGATGAACAGTTCTTTACCCTGGACTCATCTCCAGCTGATTATGTCACCTATGATTCACCTTCTGTTGCAAGCATCTCTTCTAATCGAAGTCCTTTCTCTTCCCAATATTCTCAGTCATACCGGTCAGATCAACATCAATCTCCTGAAAATACATATGGGTCACCAGTGAGTGGCTCTTCCATGATTGATGATGGGAATGCACTGAAGCATATTTTGAAGGAACTAGAAAGTAAATTGCTAGGGCCTGAATCTGAAGCTGATGATGTTTGCAGTTACTCCTTCAACAGTGCTACCCCTGAAGTTACCTCTTTGACAAAGTATGATAGATTGTTGCAAATGGTTCCAAGCTTGGATGTCAAACAAGTGCTTGTTGCCTGTGCTGAAGCAATAGCAGATGGTGATGTATCAAGTGTTGCTCCGCTAATTAATGTTTTGGAACGGATGGTTTCAGTTACCGGGGATCCTATGCAACGGCTGGGTGCATACATGATGGAAGGGATTAAAGCACGAATGTTATCCTCTGGGAGCATAATTTACAAAAAGCTGAAATGCAATGAGCCCACAAGCTCTGAACTAATGTCTTACATGGGTGTCATCTACCAAATTGTTCCGTTCTACAAATTCGCATACATGTCTTCCAATGTTATCATCAAAGAAGCCGTGGAATATGAGCCTGTAATCCATATTATTGATTTTCAAATAGCCCAAGGCAGCCAGTGGGTTTCCCTCATTCAGGCTCTCTCATCACGGCCTGGAGGGCCCCCAATTGTCCGTGTCACAGGTGTTGATGATTCCAATTCAGCTTATGCTCGAGGTGGGGGACTTCAACTGGTTGGGGAGAGGTTAACAAAAGTTGCAGAATCATGTGGGGTTCCATTTGAATTCCACGGTGCAGCCATCAATGGTTCAGAGGTCAAGCGTGAAAATCTCAGGATTCGACAAGGTGAGGCATTAGTTGTGAACTTCCCATATGTGTTGCACCATATGCCAGATGAAAGTGTAAGTACCGCAAATCATCGCGACCGCCTATTAAGATTAATCAAGAGTTTGTCCCCCAAGGTGGTGACCCTTGTTGAACAAGAATCTAATACCAACACTTCTCCCTTCTTACTTCGGTTTAGAGAGACCCTTGACTATTACACAGCCATGTTTGAAGCAATTGACGCATCTCGCTCTAGAGATGACCGGCAGAGGATAAGTGCAGAAGAACATTGTGTAGCACGAGACATCGTCAACATGATAGCATGCGAAGGTGAAGAGAGAGTGGAAAGGCATGAACTATTTGGTAAGTGGAGCTCGAGACTTCGAATGGCTGGATATACACAATGTCAGCTAAGTCACACTGTGGGGGGTGTCGTACAAGATATGTTGAAGGAGTATAGTGGGTATTTTAGGCTTGAACACCGTGATGGGGCGTTGTATCTTCGATGGAAGAACCGAGATTTGGTCACTTGTTCCGCATGGAGGTGAAAATGCTAATGTTAGTGTCTGCTATGTAGCTTCTGTAAATTTTGTGGTGAGGACTTAAACTTAATGCAATGATAAAAAGTGTTATGTGGAGGGTGGAGTTGCAGCTTGTTAGTCATAAAATCTTGTTATCTTGTAGCACTAAAGATATGAAATAGACTAATTTCAGTTTTCTATCATCATTCTGAATGCTGTATGATTAAAATTTTTCATATTTGCGATTGATCATTGTTTTAAAAACTTGGACCTTGTTACTGATTATTGAGATGAGATTAAGTTTTGACCTGTAACTGTTTACACAGAGGCTACAGATAGCTTTGTGGGCATCAGTGCATCACAATATCCTACGCCTTCCGTCTCAAAATAGTTGTCACTTTTGTACCGTTCAAATTGACTAAAGTTTGACTGAAATTTATTAATATTTTATCAATTGACAAAATAAAAAAAAATATGTCACCGGAAATAACTTTTAATCTACTTTAAGATGCAATTTTCAGTTTTTTAAAATGATGAGTGATTGACTTATAATTTTTGATCAAAATTTAGTCAATTTGACCAACAAAAATAGAAATGTGACAACTATTTTGGGACGGAGTGAGTATAACAAAGAGACAACTCCCATTATATCATTTTGCCAATTATTAAGTATTTGTTACATGAAAAAAAATAAAAATATCCAGTTGGGATTTGATTTAAATAAACCGAAAGATGCCCAATTAGGAGTTGCTATGTCATTATATCCTTTTCGCTATATTTCGGGAACGGGGGTGGTGACGGGGCTGTGGAGTTTGCTTCATAATTTCATCTTAGTGCATCTTCAACGAGAGTGCTAATTACGTTTGCTTAAAATGACAAATCATCAAAAATATTATTTTTTTCCCTCTATTTTCATTTTTGTCAATTTTTACATAAAAATTTGTTCCAATGGTTGGCACCTAAAATTGCTCCAACAAGTATAAGTATAATAAGATAGGAAACTATATATCTTTATGATGGTATATACATTTTTTTTATTTTAAAAAGGTACCAGAAATGGCAACTTTACTTGACACTCCTCACACTCCAATGGAGAGCCAACAAGAGTGTCATGCCACATCATATCAAATTACACTTTAGCACTCTTCCTGGCACCCCACTGTTGCTCTCAGAGACCTCAAAATTTGTCTCCAAATTCTTTTCTCAAATGACGTGGCAGACATACAATGAATTTTAGTTGGATGATTTATGTGCATACAGGGAGTCGCGTAACCAATCACACATTACCCCATAGATTTGGAAACAAATTTTGGGTACTTACCATTTTCCTTTTTCTATTTGTCCGTCACATTTTGTTTCGATTTGTCAAAATATTTTTCTTAAATTTTAAACAAATATAAAAATTTTAAAATAATCTGATCCGATTTCTCAAACAATATATATTATTGGAACTAGATATAGTGTGTGTATTATTGGAACTATATATATATATATATATATATATATATATATATATATATATATATATATATATATATATATATATATTTATAATATCTATTCTGAAATCCAATCAAACCATTTATATGTTATAATCTAAATTGATGGCAATAGTTATAAATTTTATTGGCATTAATTATCTTAAATGAGTGCTAACCGGAGTCGATGTTTAGAATATGATATCAACTGGTTGTTTATATTTTACTTAAAAAAAAACTGGTTGTTTATATTTAATGATTTAATAAAAAAACTTGTGAAAAATTAAATTAAAGAATATAATACTTTTAAAATAAATAAAAAGAGAAGAATTTTTTTTTTAACTCTTTATTCGAGAAAGAAATTAGGGAGTGAAATTGATTTCAGATCTAGGACAGGTTTAACAGAAGGGGTGGAAATTTCGGGTAACATCTTAACAGATCTTGTTTATGTCAACAATTGTGTCGATTTTGGGTTAAGTTAAAATCATTTAAAACTGAATAAAATTGAAAGTTGAAGTTTTTAGAAATAAAATTCTAATTCCAGGTCGTTTTAGATCAATCAGATGATTTCCGGATCATTTTCAAATTTTGTACTACTAAATCAAATTACAGATTGGATCGGGTTAGGAGTCATGTATGATATTTTCACTAAACTTTTAGAAACTCGGAAGCTCCTAGTGACTCATTATTCATCATTATTCATGACAACTTTTTGTTTCAGGTTGTTCATCGCAAATTTATATTCTAAAAATATTGAGAACCTGATCCGACTCAATTTTCGAACCCAATATTATATATTAAAAATATGATTTAATTTGGTATACGATATTAAGTAGATATTCCATTTTATATGGTACCATCCAAATACACTTTCCAGAAGGAAATTGAAGGAGACTATATCAAAATCCAAATCTAAATTTCATGGAGCAAAAGTTACTTGAATCTGATTCGAACCTGATCTAGGTAGGCACTTCAAATTATTTTAGAAATTTGAACTCTTTCTTTTTTTGAAACTAGAAATTTGAACTCTTTCTTGAATACTCAAAAATCTAAATTCCATAAAATATCGTTAGAGTATTAAAACCCGATTAGGACGTGATATAGGAACCATAATACATTCTCTCCCCTCTACAAAAATATCTATATAAGCCCATTAGTCACAATATTTTTTTCTTGCTCTACCATCTTTTCTCTGTTTTATCTCATAGCTTGAAAATCTTGATCATGGAAAATTATAATAACAACAATGATAACAATAACCATGACTATAGCCCATTACTTTCAACACCCTCTAATTCTCAAGATTATGACAATGTGGTCACTTCTTTAGGAAATCTTGATTTGGACAATGTGGCTTGGGATGATCAAGAAAGCTCTTTGAGAAGGTATGATCATGGTGGTCTTGATAATGCACAGTACTACTTGTTTTCTCCTCAGCTTCGACACGTAAATTGGAGCAATACTCATCAAGGGCCGCGAGTTCTTGATCACCAGAGCCAATGGGCTAGCCATGGTAACCAAGGTAAGATTTTCTTTTAATTTCTTAATGTGCCTGTGTATTCATGCACATTCCTGTTTTGGTTTTTTTGTTTTTCTTTTGTGTTCTCGAGTTTTTTTAAAGTTTCCGCTCAAAGAGTAGGATTTTGGTGTACTTCGTGTAGTTTCTGCTCGAAGAGTAGGCTTTTTCTCAACAATAAGTACAAGTATAAGGTCGTGTTCACTTGGATAGAATGGAACGATGAGAGAATGAAATTGAAAATTGTAAAGAAGTTTCATGAGGAAAGAAGAGAGTACGGGAGGGAAAAATAATGACTAAATATGTGCGAGTCTAAATTTTCTATCACGAAGATTGCAGGGAAACATGAAACACGTGGGTTAGATTTATAGTTCAAATAGTTGGAATGGAATGATTGAAGGAATGAGAACACAGCCTAACTGTCGAAGAATTTAAAGGGCTTGATACGTTTGGGAACTCGAAGTTATGTTGTTAAAATATAGTAGTAGATAAAATTTGAATCGCCTTTGCTTGTTCTGCAATTTCCATCTGTTGTATTTGCTGTTATGTTTTAAATTGAGGCTACTGAGCTGCCCTCTGTTGTACATGTATGTTGTTCATGTACTAAGTAGTGTATTGTTGGTTTGCAGGAAATCTGTATTCACATGTGCCTTCTGTGCTGAGAAATTCTTTTGACACAAGAAGATTTATAGATGATGAGAGAATGAGAATCAATCACTTTTATGGATACTCTGGGATGTACAATGTAGCTAATCAACATCCCGGAATATCTATGCCTTATGATGCAGCGCGTGCATATGAACCAAGCTACTCGGGTGGCTACACACTGAACCCGAATGGATATTATGGTCAAGGGCTTACTCAAACATGGAGCAACGGTCAGAATGGATATTATGATCGCGGGTTCACTAGAAAAAGGAGCAATGTTCTGCATGGGTACTGTAGGCAAGGGTCTACTGGAACAAGGAGCAATACTAATTTGATCAAAAGTATGGCATGTTTGGCCAATCCGCTGGAGATTGTATCAACGGCTATGACTAGGGAGGGCTCGTTGTGTTTGCAGAATCTTCTGTTGGAAGGCAATCAGGAGATTAAAACTACTATACTTGAGGGAGTTCTTGATCACATACACCAGCTACTAATGCATCAATATGGACACCACATGATTGACAAACTTGTAGAATCTTGCGGAGATTTTGAAATGCAGAAAATTTTGGAGAAGCTTGCTTCGGAACCTGACTTGCTAGTCAGAGCTGCATGTTGCAAGGAAGGGTGAGTACATGTTTATCAAAAACCTTCTTTATAATTAACACATTATATGTGGAGATAACTGATGATTAATGAACTTACTAACTTCTGAAACAGCTCAAGTTCGATTCAGAAACTTATTAAGCACCTCAAGAAATCCCCACATAGCTGGCTCTTGACATCAGCTCTGGCTCCTAAAGTTGTGGACCTTGCAACTAACAAAACAGCCAGACATGTTTTTCGCGAATGTCTTAACCTGCTTGGTTCTCAGGCAAACAAGGTAGTTATACTCGACAAGGAACATTTCTGTAATTTTTAATATGCTAATTTGTTTGTACCTGGTCTAATGAATGAACCTGATTTTTGTGTTTGGAACTCAGGGACTGTATGAAGAAGCAATCAAAAATTTCGATCTGTTAGCCAGAGATGAAGTAGGTTGCCTGGCCTTGAATGATTGCATCGATTTTGTAACTAACCACTTAGAAAGGAAAAGAATTCTACAGCTAGTCATAGATAATGCAATCTCCCTTGCATATGATCCTTATGGGTATTGATCAATTCTCGATTCTTGTTTTACATAAATATGCTTGAGAAATTAGTACTATAAAACGATGTCTCTTTCCTTCCAGGAACTTTATTGTGCAGAATGCAGTTCAGATTCCAGAATGTGGCCATCAAATCTGCAAAAAACTCAGGGGTCATTACATATATCTGTCCACGAAGAAATCTGGGAGTCACGTTGTGGAAAAATGCATGGAGGCGTGTAGTTCAGCAGTAATGCACGCCCTTGAAGAGATCCTGGAGAAGAAACAGGCGCTTGAACTTGCTCGCAATGAGTATGGAAACTACGTGATCCAAACAGCTTTACGTGCAACAAAGGTAATTCATCTTCTATTATTTCACACTACAGTTTCTATAGTATGATGAGGCTTACTAATGCTACTGGCAAATACCCTTTATTTTACAGAAGCCGGATTCTAATTTTCATCTTCGTAACTCCCTTCTAAAGGCCCTCCTAGCAGGCGTGGAGAGTCTTCAAGAAACGAAAGCAGGCAAAAAACTGGCTAGCAGGATACTTGATGACTGTATTGGATGTAAATGATCCGGCTTGAAGCGAACCCTGAAATGTTGCAGAAGTTCTGTCATCTTGATTTGTTTAGGCTTATGAAATCAGGTCATGTGTTTTCTGAATATTGAAGTACCATCCTTTGTTTCACAATGTAACCATTGTTGAGGTTCTTACACTTGATTGATTATGTACTTGCATGCTCATACTAGTTGTAATACTTGCAATAAGTTATAAATAACAATTTTGACAATATGCAGCCAAGTGCAAGTTTTATTAGCATCTTTGCAGACTTGCAGTCATGTTTATATTTCTTAAATTTGTTAACATAAAACCTTTGACAGAGACAAGATATATATTTTTCTTGGTGGGAAATAGGAAGGAAGATCACAACAGACAAGAATAAATAATTTAACTTCAGAAAGATTGAATTGTTTTTTTATATCAATTTACCAAATTTTTTTTCACAGACAAACGTTAGATTCTTGTTTTATATTAGTAAAAAGTTAAAATCTGATTACAACCAATCAAGTTCACGTTATCCCTACAAGTTTTCAAAAATTAGAAACTGTACATAGCAGCTTTCATAGCTCAGTTGGTTAGAGCACCCGTTTAGTAAGCGGGAGGTCTTGAGTTCAACTCTCAATGAAAGCATTTTTATGTTTTTGTCCGAGGCTTCAACAAATTCTCCATTTTCAGGAGTGGCTAGTGGCTACTACAATAGATAATCTCACAACCTTTTCGACACTTTTACAAAACCCTTTCATGACTCCTGACTCCTGACACTATAAATATCTCATAATTAGTTTTGACACTTTTACAAAACCATGTTCTGAGTCACGACACTATAAATATTTTGTAATCGAAACCAACATAAATAACAATAATCATTATATACAAACTCGACGGTGTTTCCTAAAACTGAACTTCCAAACCAGCAAAGAGGCAGTACGGTGACTGCAAACCTGAATGACTTGGGGAAGATAGAAGGGCTATGATAATAGCGAGCCACACTGATCCTTCTGCTTTTCCAAGATGGTCCGTGTTGTCTCTTTTACTACCTGTCCGCTCACATAATGTTTTCTACATACGGGCATGTACACATCAGCACCAGCAATAAGCTCTGTTTTCGTTTCCCCTGTCTTTCTTAATGTGAATAAAGCACGTTTATCGCAAAGCTCACACCGCGCATTTAACTTGGTCACAGAGTCGGCAATAGGAATTATATCAAGTAAAGAACCAAATCTCCTCCTGCCAACATGTGCAAGTGAGGGACAGAGATGACATAACTTATACAAGATATATGCTGTGATGATCACCGAATGACAAAGTTACAACAGGTCTTCTCTAGCTATCCAGAAAAAAAAGAGAAGACGAGATAGTATAAAAATCTTTACTACCTGAGATAGTCACCATCTAGGCCAGCAACTATCACAGTCTTCCCATCATAGTCAGCAACTTCACTGCAAAAATCATAAAGGTCTCCAAAAAACTGAGCTTCATCAATTCCAATCACCTCTAGCTGTCACAAAAAGAAGAAAATACTTAACAGCACTATATATGACCTTTTTCTACCGGAAGTAATGAAGCTCGTGTCGTGGAATACTCAAGGCATGAAGATAATACATTTTTCCACAGATTAGCATGATTACTGCCATAGAACCAATTGTGTCTGATCCTCTTGTATAAATCCAAGTGGAAAACAAATTACTATATATAAGCACAGAACCCATACACGGCATGTCGGTACAAAATTTTGAATTGTTAACAGTCAATACTGAAATACCTTGTCATAAACATCTGGGCCAATCCTCTGTTTGAATGAAGATAGATGTGATAATGGCCAGCATGGAAACTTCTCCCCGTCGTGTGTCACTATGGACTCCAGGCCGTATCTTGTATCTTTGTCTGATTTTATTATTGCTACTCGTCTGCAGAGTCAATACAATAAAATACTACAATTTAGTAATCATTTAAATATTCATTTATGTAGCATTTCTATTCATTTAATTAACATTTTTAATATACGACGAGTCGAGGATATGTCCCAATGGTGACTAAAAGACTGCAATTGACATATACTTGTACTGTGAATAGGATGCAACTATCCAAAACACAATTCTGACCACGTTTTTTATAAGTAATATGACCATACACGTTACGAAGGTAAGTGCCTACTATGTATACTGAACATAATATAGTATTAAACTCTATGTTACCCGGACTCTCCATTTTTGTGCCTATACCCGTGTCCACCGGACATGACATGGGTGTGGGTATGGGATCTGAGTCGGATCCTTCTTATTACAACCGGACACTTCACCTTGTAACATACCAGGTCAAAATGAAAACTTAGGCCTTGTTTCAACTTGTTTATAGAGATCAAGATCCATGAATGACTTGTTTCTATGTTGTTCTATTGATTTTATGCTTCAATTTTCAGTTTGTGTGATTTATGTGCAATAGACACTATTTTTATGAATGTATAATAAATCAGTCTATATAAAGTTTTACTTGCGTGGAACTTAAGTGCCAAGTCCCCGTACCCGAGTCTAATTCCGGATCCATGTCCACGAATCCTAATTATCCTAAAACTACGAATCTGACTCTTGGATCTGTACCCGTGTCAGATACCCATACCCGTGTCCGGGTAACTTAGATTAAACTTGACAGAAATCAAGTAGAAAAGCAAGGTGGTCTACAAATGTAAGAGTATCTCAATAAAAGGTTCTTTAATTACATGTAACAAGGAGAAAGCTACATAGGTTCATATACGTAATTGGAATGGCGATACTTAAGGATTTTAACCTACATTATGGACCTTAACTTAAATTACATGTGTAAATCAATTTGATCTAGTTTGCTATGAAAGTGGCATACTAATGTAAGCTTCTAGCAAAAGGTTCCAAATGCAGCTATCAACAACATATTCCATGACACAAATCATCAAATTAACAACTATTTAAGAAACAGACCGCTTCACAATAAGGACTATAATACTGCATGCTTTACAAGCACGCATACTGCAAACACACACACACACACACACACACACATTTAAATATTTAAGGTCAAGTGTCTTCTTAAATTCTGCACATCACAGACTTTCAATATCTAAAAAACAACCCAACCCAATTAACGGCAAAAAAGACAATCCAGAATCAAAACTTCTATAAGAAAATACTCTCCTGTGTCATTCAATTAAAAAAATAGTTCAAACAGCATAAAAATTTGACAGTTGCAATGTGCATTTCTTAATTACTAAAAACTAGCACCATCTCTACTTGCCACTGAACCTCAACAGAATTGCTTTCTAAAGGAATATCAAATAAACTTTTTAACATTCGGGGTTGGCCTAGTTGCAACGGCTATCCCCAACTAACAAATTCATGACTCTAAATCCTTACACTCATCCCTCGTATACTCAACATTGAATAATACACAATGTACCAAAACTTAACATTCTTTATTGCCCCATATCAGTATCACCATATTCAACTAAAAAACCCACAAACACATAAATGAAAACAAGAAAACACAAACTCAACAAGCTTTCCTCTCTGTAAATTCGCAAGGAAGTTTCAATACATCAAAAAATACACAATGTAAAAAAAAAAAAAACACTTTTTTGCCCCTTATCAGTTATCATCACATCCAACACAGAAACCCAAGAAACACAACATTTCAACAAAAAAGCTCAAAAATAAATGAAAATCAACAAGCTCTTAAAGCCTAACCTTCCATCAAGACTCTCAGCCCGGACTCGACGCAGCAGAGTAGTAGTCTTCCCAGCAAACATAGGCCCCAGAATCACATGAATCTCCCCAGAGGGTCCCTTAAAACCCTCTTTATTCAAAGAAAAACCATTACTTGAGCTTGAATTATGGCAAAACAAGGGCTTTTCATGTAAAAAGCTAGGGCTCAAGGGAGCGGAAAAACTGGGGAAATTGAGCATCAAAGGGAGGGAAATTGGGGGAAAAGATGATCTGGGGTTGGAGAGAATGGGGGAGAGAGTGGAGAGAGATGGAGAGAGGAGAGATTTCATTCTTGAAAGTGTGGGATTTAGCATCAAGATTGAGGGGGCATTCACTGTTTTTAGGGTTTTGTGTTGTGGGTTTTGAATTGAGTTGTACCCAGTGTTTTAAGCATAAATACTTGAATATGCGTTTAACATGGAGGGAAATTTGTACTTGCATATAATAATTCGTAAAATAATTTATATATTTTCATAACATAAACAAATTTTAATATTATTCGGCTTTTATATTTCAAAAAAAAATTTATTATTCGGCTTTTGTATAATGATTTATGACTATAGCGTATTATATTGTACATTTTTGTATATTTCAAAATTGTGATCAATATACCACAATAAGGACAAAATTATGAATTTAAAAGTTAAAAATATTCAAATGCGAGAAATATATTCAATTATTTATTAATACCATAAGTGAAAAAGTCTAAAAGTTTAAATTTAACAAAGTGAGATTAGATTAATTTGATTGATATTTAATCCAAACTATGAACTATAATAAATAATTAATTTATAAGTTGTGCAATTCATGAGTGACTTATAATATTTGTTATTTTAATATATATACTAGTCTTAAACTCGTGCTACGAGTGTATAGCTTTAAATTATACTCCCTCCGTCCCAGTTTATGTGCACTGGTTTGATTTTCATGGAGATTAAGAAAAAGATAGTAAATGTAGTTGAAAAGTGGGTAAAGTGGTGGGACCCATCAATATATAATAATAGATTTGAGATAGTGAAGGAAAGTAGTGGGTGTAATAGTGTTTATTTAATAAAAAGAGAGTATAAAATATAGAGATAGTGGGTTTAATAGTGAAAAGTAGTGTTCAAAAAATAGTAAGTGTTATAGGTTCATTCTTTTTGGGACGTCCCAAAAAAGAAATGAGGTCACATAAAATGGGACGGAGGGAGTAATTTGTAAAAAATACACAGATGTACTGTCTGGTTCATCTATATCTAATTAAATCAAATATTCTTCGTCAAATAAACAATAAGAATTTGGTTTGTTCGTCGAGTCTTCGTCTTGTAAGTACTTCTTCATTAAATGGAATCTTCTGATAAAATAAAGTATAGAAACTTTATATCTTCTGAACTCCTGGACGTGCCACAAAAGATTATTTGTGCACTGAGGCTTGAACATATTAATGAATTTCTTTCAGTGGTGTGCAGCAGCATCCTGGAATTTATCTGACATATAATTCCCATGAATCATTTGACGTTCTTCGTACGGATTCCGATGACTTGCTATTTACTTGAGCTTTCTTATCTGAGTTGAGTTGTACCTCTTTAAATACAAATAGGCTGAACATATGCCTTTCATAGACCAACCATGGTTGTTAGGTGATGCAAATCCTTTCATTACCTCTTCCCTAGAACCATTACAGGGCAAAACAGTTGCAAATCTAATGTGTCTTGACTCGAAGGAATGGGATGTAGAGGTGATTCGTGATGTTTTGAATGAGAGAGACCAGGCACTCGTGCTAGCAATTCATATTGCAGCTTCGAGCTGTGATGACAAGTTGTTCTGGAACTTATAGGAGTCAGGGAATTATTCTGTAAAATCAGCTTATAAATTGCTTTAAGCTCAGAGAGGTAGTTGGTATGATGAGAACAGGGATGAAGTCTGGCAGTTGTTATGGCGTATTAAAGCTCCGCATAAAGCTTTAAATTTGGTGTGGAGAGCTTTGTCTGCGTGTCTCCCTACTCTAGTTCAACTTCAGATTAAAAGAGTACCAGTTAATTCTACCTGCCCTGTGTGTCATCTGGCAGAGGAATCAATTCTTCATAGTCTGCTTACCTGCCAGTATGCTCAACAAAGTTAGCTGCTTCTCTTACCAGGTATCAATTTTTTCGACGCCTCTTGCTTTAATTCTTGGCTGTTGACAATGTTCAGTACAATGGATTCTACAAAGCACGCTGAGATAGTTATGCTGTGTTGGTCACTCTGGACGTCACGTAATGATCTCATACGGAATCAGAAAACTTATTCGGCTCTTAAAATAGTAGCAGCAGCAAGGCAGTATCTTGCACAGTGGAAAGCGACCCAAAGCAGATCGTTTGTCACTCCTCTTCAACCTGTTCTTGAAGGAGATGGAGCTTGCACTTGGGTTAAGCCTCAACCAAATAAAGTCAAGGTATCAGTTGATGCAGTTGTTTTTGGGGAACGTCAGGGAGTGGGTTTTGGTATGGTGGCCAGAGATTGCAGTGGAGATCTTATCGAAGCTAAAGCAATTTTTTATCCGAACATGGTCACACCCCTTATGGCAGAGGCTATGGCGTTCAAGGAGGCCCTTAGCTGGATGGAGATTCGAGATTGGCATGACGCTACTGTGGAGACTGACTGTCTTGGTGTAGTGCAAGATATCAGAAGCCAAGTAGCTATGCGATCCTACTTTGGGTCGATTATTGAGGAGTGCCTACTCCGTAGGTTGAACAACGTCAGTTTGTTTTTTGTTAAACGATCTGCTGATATGGTAGCCCATCAGATAGCACGGGAATCATATTATTTGTCCGGTCGTATAATCGATAGGAGTTCTGTTCCTACTTCGATTCAACAATGTATTTCCATGGATTTGAGCACGTAATGAAATCTTAGCTTTTCGTCAAAAAAAAGAAAGTAAAAATCCAGTTTGATTTTTTTTAAGAGTATATTTTCATCCTAATGTTTTCTGTCTCTCACATATTCCTGCTGATGGGAAAAGAGTAAACTTTAGCCCGGTCTTTGTCCTTCATCTGTTTAACAAAATAATCAATTTTCTAAATTAATTTTAAAAATTTTATCCTATTTATGGTTAAAATTGATTAATATTCAACAAAATCATTCTGTATTATCTGGAACATTATATTTATCCTGGTAATGTTCGGATTTCTGGTTAAGAAGTAGAGTTTCAAATTACATACTCCCTCGTCCCCCTTACGTCGGAGAACGAAAGACTCCACATGCATAATATATAAAATATTTTAAACTTTTTTTTTCTTATGAACAAAAATTTGATATTTATATTTTTATATAAAAAAGAAACATTTAAAAAATAAGTCATTAAACTATATTTTGTATACGTTTTAAAATGTGGTCGAGCCGTGCAATGTAAAGAAATGAGAGCGACATGTAGTATAAATTAATTTTAGTTCTTAATAGAGGAGAGAAGTAAAACCAATTAATAATACAATATTTTAGGATTACAAACATATATTTTTTTTGAAGAGACTATTACAAACATATATAATCTCAAATAATTTCAGAAAAATCTACAAAGAAAATCTTGCTTTCAATTATAACTTGTAAAGTCCGAATTATAAAGAATCTTGTAATTCGAATTTGGTTCAAATAAGAATATCTATCAGCTTGTAAACTCTAAGTTATAGTAAGTTATAAGGAATTTGTGACTCCAAGTTCAATTCAAATAAGGATATTCAACTATTAATTTGTATACCTAAATAAAATTTGTACAATAATTTGCATGCAGAGCTTTTCGAATCATTGCAGGAATCGGAACAAGAAGTCTCTATATAAACACCACAAAGCCATCAGTTTCATTATAAATCTTTCTCGTTACATCTTCTTTTTCAGAGTTTTCAAGTGTTTGATCATGGTATATTACAATAGCCCACTGGTCTCAACTCACCCTCAAGATCATAGCTATAATAACATGATGTCTTCTCTGCAGAATCTTGATTTGGGCTGTGCAAGTTCTTCGAAATACTCCTGCTTTTCTCCGAGACCTCTGTGTTTTGATCAGAGCAATGCTGTTCATGGTACCTTTTCTTTCACATTGTTTTTATGTTATGCAGATGATTTTATGTTGTGTGTTTGCGTGATTTTTGATTTTTTTCGCGGTTTTTATGGGAACTGTTTTATTTAGTCCCTCTGGTAGCGGGGGTAAGGTCTGGGATGAACTAGGAAAAAGAACAGGATTTGTTTGATTAGTACTATTTATCTGATTTCATAGAATATTAAGGGGATTGATATGATCGAAAATACGGAACTAAATCATAAATTACTTTGTTTCTTGTTCTGCTATTTCCACTTGTTGTTTGATGTCTTTGATGTTATAGTACTCATGTATTATCTGTTAAGAAAACTAAGCAGTGTATTGTTGGATTACAGAAGCTCTTCATGGATATGTTCCCTGGTTGCCACAGCCAAGTAGTTTCGTCGACACCAATACTTTCTCAGATCAAGGACAAATGAGAACTGATCTTGGTGGATATCCTATGATGTACAATGAAGCAAATCAAGTTCCTGTAACTTCTGTGCAAAGTAATACCGTCCCTGCAGATGGTCCAAGCTACACGGGTGGTTCTACAATGAATCAGAATGGAGGCTCTGGTCAGGCGTTTACTCAACCAAGGAACGACAGTCAGAATGGAAATCATACTCAAGGCTTTACTGAAACGAACAATGTTCAGAATGGAGCCAATTTGCCAAATCCACAGGGTATTGCGTCAATGGCTATGAGGAATGAGGGCTGGATGGTTTTGCAGAATGCTGTCGTGGTGGAATTGGTGCAATGCATGCGTGTTATGAATGATATTCTACGTCGGGTTAGTCTACAGGTAGAGGCAAACGAGGCTGTTCCTAGGCATGATCAGCAAACTCCTAACAGGATCAGGAGCAGTTTTCAAGATCTGCCAGTTCCCACGAGTACTAAAACAATATTTGTAGGAGGTTTATCGTCCACAGTCACAGAGAATGACTTGATGGATTATTTTTATCAGTTTGGGACAATCACAAATGTTAAGGTAATGTATGATCACTTCACACAAAGGCCTAGAGGTTTTGGTTTCATCACATTTGACTCAGAGGAGGCAGTAGATGAGGTGCTACACTGGACATCTTTCCATGAACTCAATGGTAAAATGGCTAAGGTCAAGCGAGCTATTCCCAAGGACATATACCAGAATTCAATCAGGGGCCGGCTAGGAGCGCTAAACTATGGCCTGAGCACCGTGAGCAATCTCCTCCGTGCCTGCACTCAGGGGTATAATCCTGGGCAAGTTGGAGGTTCTGCTGCTGTTAGCGGCAGTGGATATCCTTGGATACCTTGAGCCAGCTGCTGGATTTTGTTAAACAGAGCACGATTACCACAAAAACAAGCTTACTAAGACATTTTCTTTTTTCTTCTGTTAAGAGGCAAAATTTCTTCTCTGTATTATGCACTTTAATTAATGATAATCTCCTTTCTCCTTGCAAGTTCCACCTAGTTCATATTTCTTATGCAATGGAAAAGATATAATGTTAACTACAGAAGCCGTTTGAATGAGCTTAAAATAAGTGCTTCTTTCTTAAAGCAAAGAAGTAAAGTAGAAGTTAAAAGCAAGTTCAGACTTATAAGTGATTAAAGTGTTTGAAAAAAGAGTAGAAGTCATGAAACAAAAGCTAGCATTTTCAGATTCTTATAAGTACTTCTTGACCTTTTTCATAAACGATATGAATAAGTGCTTCTAACTTATATACTCATAAGCCGGGCTTCTAAGCCGGCCAAACACCACCATAGTTTTGTTATTAATTAAACAAAAAATCATGTTAATTACGTAAAAGTCAACTAGACCCGAACTTGTCATTTGTTTGCTAGTAATTACTAATTAGTAATTCATAGATATAATTATGAAATGAAAATATATACAAGCACCGGTTATTTGCTAGTAATAAGTAACAGAGATTATTTCACAAGATGGAATTATATATATCAGCATATTAGCATATACGGGGACAGCTGAACAGTCGAAATTCAAGTAGCATGGGCATATTTAAATCATACTACCTCCCATTTTATATCAACGGGTTTGACTTTCATGGAGATTAAGAAAAAGATAATATATATAGTTGAAAAGTGGGTAAAGTGGTGGGACCTATCAATATTTAATAATAGATTTGAGATAGTGGAGAAAAGTAATGGGTGTAATAATGTTTATTTAATAGTAGGAGAGTATAAAATATAGAGTTAGTGGGTGTGATAGTGAAAAGTAGTGTTCAAAAATAGTAAGTATTCTAAGTTCATTCTTTTTGGGACGTCCCAAAAAGAAAATAAGGTCACATAAAATGGGACGGAGGGAGTAGCCTACTGCGAGACTCAAACATTTGAAATTTGGCAAATCTCTAAGAAGAACATGTTTGAGTTAAGGAAGTTTGAAAATCTTGGTGTCAGAAGTGTTGATAACCCTTGCATCCCCACCAATGCTTTCCAGCAATCTGCACTCGTATACCACTGACCATTTGAGTTGCTGGAGTGTTTGGAAGACGGAGCAGGGAAAAAGAGTAGTGAGTACACAGTTAGCGACTATCATTCCTTCTAAAGCAGGCATATGCAACTCATAGTTAACGCCATGGATAAAACTTCTGAGGTTTGGCAATTTGTCTAGATGATCTGATGAGAGTTTAGGGAGTGTGATAATCTTGTCACTGGTGTCAGAAGCTTCCATACCCCTTGTATCCGCAACAATGCCTTCCAACAATTCACAGCTATCCACAAATAATCCTTCGAGGAGTTTGAGTTTCCGCAAGACGGAACATGTAAAAAGAGTAGAGAGTCCACAATTAATAACTCCCACATGTACTACAGCAGGCACATGCAACTCATAATTAGCACCGCGGATAAAACTTTTGAGGTTTGGCAATTTCTCAAGTTTAACTGATGAAAGTTTGGGCAGCATGATAATCTTGTCTTTGGTGCCAGAAGCTTCAATACCCTTTGTATCCGCAACAATGCCTTCTAACACTCTGCAGCTATCCACGGACAATTCTTTGAGTTGTTTGAGTTTCTGCAAGACAGAGCATGTAAAAAGAGTAGACAGTCCACAATTAACAACTCTCATGTCTACTAAAGCAGGCATATGTAACTCATAATTAGCGCCATGGATAAAACTTTTGAGGTTTGGCAATTTATGAAGTTTAACCAGTGAGAGTTTAGGGAGTGTGATAATCTTGTCATTGGTGTCAGAAGGTTCACTATCCCTCGTATCTGCGACAATGCCTTCCACCAATTTGCAGTTACATACTACCAAGTCTTCGAGTTGATTGAGTTCCTGCAAGAAAGAGCATGTAAAGAGAGTAGAGACTCCACAATTATCAACTCCCACACGTACTAATGAGGGCATATGTAACTCAC
Organism: Daucus carota subsp. sativus; assembly: GCF_001625215.2. Lineage (NCBI taxonomy): Eukaryota > Viridiplantae > Streptophyta > Magnoliopsida > Apiales > Apiaceae > Daucus > Daucus carota. Next base: position 11,875,046 of record NC_030382.2, read on the forward strand.
AATTAGTGCCATGGAAAAAACTTTTGAGGTTGGGCAACCCATCAAGAAGAACTGATTGTAGGTTGAAGAATGTAATTGTCTTCTTATCCATGCCGGAAACTTCATCACCCTTTGCATCCTCATCCTCCACAATTTCTTCCAACATACTACAGTTAGATATAACTAATCCCTGGAGTTGTTTTAGACTTTCAAGCACCGAAAAGGAGGAAAGTGTAGAGCACTCCAGTTCATCAACTATAAGAAACTTTAATTTGTGGAAGAAGCATTGAGATTTCAGCACATCCGACAAACAGTGTCTCAAATTTAAGCTCTCCAGATTATATAATGGAAGTTTCCATGCACTTGGAAGTTGTATTTTTTTATCACAGCTTAAAATTATGACTAGTAATTGGCAGAGGGAATCATCTCCGCCAAACTCTATCTCTTCCAAGTCAATATTCAGAGCTTCCAATTTAAGTTTCAGCAAGACTGGAAACTGAACCTACAAAACTCAATGCCATTGATCATGTCACCTTGACTGCTACAGCAATGTTTTGTTTTTCCTTCCGAACATCTATAACTTTAATTTCAATGATGTAGCTATCACATTGGTAGATATATACTACAATAATAATAGAAGATCATTATTTATATAAAATAAGAAATTTTGATCAAATAATTATATACTTTATACTTATATATGCTGTATGCAAGTAATAATCTAATGTTTAGATCAGAAAAAAATAATTCAAAAGGCTTCTTTTGTTAATGATATGTGTGTGTATATAAAGAATTCACAATTTTATAACCAAGTGACATTCACTTTTATTATTAGGCTAAACTTTTGACACTTCAAAGAAGAATAACTTAAATCAGGCACTGATGTTAAACATCTTGAGGAGTGTCTAAGAATTAGACACTCCTCAAGATATGTGTCCCCGTATCCTAATTTTTCAAAAATATCGAGTCCGACACTTAGATATGTGTCATATCCGACATGCCATACCCGAGTCTAAGTAACATAGTTGAAGCATATAAGCACTCTCTCGCCGCTTTAAAGGGTGTGGAATTTTGGGAAAGTCATTCTACTGATGAGATGCTCCCACCATTCATGCCCAAAAAGTTGAGAGGTGGACCGAAAAAACAAAGGAGAAGATAAGCATGGGAAGGTGGAAATAGGAGTAGAACTAGTCAGCCTAATGTTCGAAGGTATTCTGGTGGAAAGAAAAAGCATTGCAGCTTTTGTAAACAGCCTGGACATAGGTGCACAAAGTGCCCGAACAAGCCTTCAAATAATAATGCAGAAGGAAATGCAAATAATGATACAGAGGAAGAAGCAAATAATGTTGATCCTGAAACCCATCTTGCGGAAAAAAGTAGAGCAGATCAGGGAGTCCCAACAGCACCTTCAAAGAGACCAAAATTACAAGTGAGGAGAAAGGAAGTGACTATAGTCATTAAGGAACCAACCAATATCCACTCTAAGTTTAATGAAGGGGATGGTGGTTCTTATATTGGTAAAGGCAAAAAGAAATTAGAAGCTCAACCCAGACCAAAATTTAGAAGGCCATATCTGCATCTCCGGAGTTCACAACCTACACAGTCAACAAATACACCAACCTCAGCACAAGTTACAAAGAAAGGAACATGCAGTGGTTCTTATGAAGACAATATTCAGAAATTCTAGTTTTATTCTATATTTCGGTATTTTGCTATTTTAAACATGTATCTGGTCTTTTGGTGTTTGTCCTGGTGAAACCAGTTTATATTTATTTCGGCGGTACAGAATCTCTTTTTGAAACATGTATTTTGCTATTTAGCTATGCTGTTGAATAGTTTTATACTTTTATTTTGATGGTAATATGATTTTGCTGTTACTGTTTAGATAAATTATGTCACTTCATATTGCACTTGCATTAGAAATATAAAGTAGTTCATCAGCTTCTCTTTCTTTTGTTAGCTTTGCTTTTGTATCGATGAGCTTTTCCTTTAGTCAAACATTTTTCATGGTTCAATGCTGACATGGCTTAGTTATTCAACAGAACTAGTCATAGGCTATGACTAGGTCTGTTGAAGCTGTGACTCATAGTTTACATGTCAGTCTTTTCGGTCAAGCATTTTAAACTCATTTAACAGACAACAACCCACCAAAAGAATTTTGGTGACCCGCTTGAAACATCAGGGTGTAATAAGTGGTTCATTAGATAATTAATCTTGAGTAGAAAATAAATCCTAAAACGAAGTGGTACGACAGTCCCAATATTTCAATTGTATTGATCAATTTCAGTTTCTCTCCAGGTTCACTTTTTGTTGTAGCCACTAGCATATCACTCCCTTCTTGTTGCAGCAACTTGATTTCTTTTAAATACTTATCTTTAAACTACGTAAAATTCAAACGCAAATAGAAATTTGCCTTACCACTGCACAGTTTTTTCTTAAGACAAATTCGTACTTATTAATAAACATTTTAACTCATCATTATTGGCTGATGAAGTAAATCGATTTCCATACAAACTAGGAGTGAAGTGTGCTAATGATGAACAGGATTAACTGAGGTCAGCAGCACCTGTGAAGATCTTTTTAGGCCTGATCTTTTTGTTCAGCAGAACTTGTAACAACTAGGCCAAGTATATCGAAGGTTACTTTAAATAGTAATAGGTTTAGACGTGCCACAATCAATCAAATTAATTAAGATAGTGTATACCAAATTACCAAACCATAAACAGAGAATAAGTCTAACTTGAAAGTAGGCCTCTGTATTATTATGTTATGTTGTATTTGGTGGAGGATAGAATGAAATGAGTAAAAATGAAAGAAAATATGCGAGGTAATTATAATGATGAGATTTGAGAAAAAATTGTTTAGAGGAGAGAATGGAGGATTTTTTTTTCAAAATTGAGAGTATGATTTTAGTATAAGGGGTAGAGCTGAACAAAAGGACCGGCCCACTAGGCCCGGGACCGGTCCTTCAAAAGCCCGGACCGGGCTTTTCAAAAACCGGGCCGGGCCGGGCCAGATTTATTATGAAAAAATGAGGCCTACTTCGGCCTACCAGGCCGGGCCAGATTTAACTGGGCTTTTATCCGGGCTTTTTTTAGTTTTGATTTTAAATAATTATATTATCTTTTTTTATTGAGTTTTTCCATATCATTCTATTTAACTGAAATTTGAGTTGTATAAATGAATTGACGTGATATATATGTATACATATCTTGAATTGATTGAAATTAATTTAAATTTTGTATATAAATTTGTGTCAGTACATGTAGCATTAATTAATCTAGTTGATGTGGGGATATGTTTAATATTTATACATGGACTTGGATGTGTAAAAAACTCCGATTTATAGGTTAATCGGGCTTTTCATCCGGGCTTTTCGGGCTTTTATCCAGGCTTTAGACCGGTCTTTTATCAGGCCCGGTCTTTATCCAGGCCAGATTTTTTGCCGGGCCGGGCCGGGCCAGATTTTTGACAAAAAATCAAGGACTTGTAAGGACTTGCACGCCAGATAAAGACCGGGCCGGGCTTTTAGTAGACGGGCTTTATCCGGTCTTTTTACCGGGCCAGACCAGACGGTCTTTTTAGGCCCGGTCTTTTTGTTCAGCTCTAATAAGGGGTAAGGAATGGAGGAAGGAATGGAATTTTTGAACAATTTTATGTAATATAGTTCAAATTTCATTCCATTCCTTCCGCATTTATTCACCTCGATTAAACAAACACAATATTATAAGTTTTGTGCTTTTCGCAGTAGAACTACAAGAGCTGTATATCTCCAGTACTTGAGCGCAAATTAGAAAGGTAGATGACAATGTAGTCACCCTAATTATAAGTAGATAAGTGTGGTTACATTTTATAAAAATATATTGAAAATTTCGACCACCAAAACACGAAACAGATTATTGCTTCACACACGAACAGGCAGAATGACACATATTGCTCCACTTTATTTAACAGCTTGAAGGAGTTGCCAGCACCTTTGTTGCTAATATTAATAACATCATATAGGCATGGCTTCAATGAACATTGCTTCGACCGCTTCTTTAAGAGCATGAGGATTTGTGTATCCATCATCATACTTGTAGGTTACATCTATCATCCTCATCATGTTCAAAGGTCTCATGAGGACTTCCACGGACACCGGTGATGGCTTTAGTAACGCCTCGTTTGCATCCTTCCAAGCATTTTCAATCCTTCTATATAACTCAGCACAAGCTTCATCTTTTGTACCACCGTGCTCCTTAGTGTAGCAAAGGATCGATGTGGCCACGTGTTCTCTCTTCTTTTCATCCTAACAAAGGTAAATCATATCTAGGTAAGAGTAGATTACTGATATAAACTTATTAACACACTAGTACAAAAAGGGTCTACAGCGTCAGTCAAAACATATAGCGTTGGTCAAGTGGCCGGCCACTTGACCAACGCTATATTGTATTGTATTCTCAGGTTTTGTATTGTAATTGTATTTCCATACCTCATAATCCCTCATGTCATTATTAAGCCGGCCAACAGAGCATAAGGCTTGAACAATTTTGGGATAACTTTTTGCCCAATTACATGCCTCAACCGTGGCATCTTCTTTTTTTAGACCCATGAAAGTTGCAAAGCTTATCATGTAGAGACCGGTTGACAACTTTGCATTTGCCAGATATTCTTCAAACGGAGCCACATGCTTTTGGTTTAACCACTTCGCCTCTAGATAATAGGACCTTACTGTTACCTTGAACTGTTGCCATAAACGAAAAGTAATAAATTGCAAGCACACATGTACTAGAACTAAAGAAAAGAGATTTAATTGAATATTTTAGCTGAAGTTTTTGATTGTAGAGAAAGAAAGAGGACAGATGTTTATACAGATTCTTTTAGGTAGTTAACGGTGTACAACATTCCTTTCTTCGACATATCCTCCTCGAATTCTTCAAAAGTATCAAGCATCGTCTTGTAGCAGATCTGCATGTAATCAGGAAGCTGATCCATGCAGCTTCTATCAAACCTATGGTGCATATATATAGACAATTCAAAAGTCATCAACTTAAATTACATGATGAATTTCGAAGATTTACAACGACTTCATATCTGTTTTTAATGAAATCTGTACCTTTCCACAGCATCTGTGTAAACTCCAAGTTCATCAAAACGTGGCATATGCATCATAAGTGTCATCTGTAATTACCAGGATGGTAACCATTTTCGTAAATGTGATTCTGCCGACAGAGTAACAAGGTTCAAAAAATATGGATACAGCCCAGAAGTAATTCTCCACCATTCTATCCCTCACATAAGGAAGTTTTGAGGCCAGTTCCAAATCATCCCACAACCTAGACAAAAAATCCAACCAACATTATATATTATCAGGGCCGGTCAATAACATGTGCAAGAAGCCCTTAACACACACAGGACCTCAAAATTTGAGGGGCCCCAAAATTTTAAAACTCGTAATATTTGTATACTTATATAATTAACTTTATTTTTTATTATATGTTGATTATAAGCTTTTATTTATACATTTTTTTGATAGTTAGTCGATTGTCATTAATATTATCATTATATATAAACTGATATTATATATAATATAATTAAAAGATTGTAGTATGTTCTGCTCAAATTTCAGATTAGAGCTTGGAAAACAGAGATATATGCATAATTGCATATATATATTTATGTTAAAATTCTAACTTTGATCATTACCTTGTTAGTTCGCAAAGTTCTTGTTGATGAATTATCATCAATAGGTGAAAATCCAACTTAGCGAACCTTAAAAGTTTATCATTTTTTATTGGATCTTCTTCATATACTGATATATAGAACCGAGCTTCAAGTCTTGGGACTCCCCTGTGGAGAGACTGGGAAAAGGAATGACTTATCTGTTTCTGTACAAAAGAGTTTGAGGTAGATACCATGGCTTGCAAGTGACAAGTGGTAAAAGCGAGGGCCTCGTCGAGGACTTCTTCTCCATGACCCCTTAAGAAAGTGGCTTCATACAAACTGAGCATACCTAAGGGGTCCTTCGTAAGAGATTCACTGAATTTACCAGTTTCATCATCTTTGAATTTCTTAAAGACATCTGCGGATCACCAGGTTGAAGCCTGTTACTGGATATAATAACATGTTTCCTTTGTGGTACAAAAGTTAATGATTCAAACTTATGTACAAAAAAGAAATTTTAATATATTATGTACCCCTATTATTTTAAAAATGTATTGGAATACATATAAAAATCAACAAGACAGAAATTATGGGACGGATGAAGTACTATATGATTTTGGTAAATCCTCCTCTCATCTCAATATCCTCAATTATTAATTTGGTCCCTATGCACTGCATGCTCCAAAGATGCATGAGCTCTCATTGTCAATCTAAATATTGATGTGCTACTTAAAGAATTTTTTTTTTGACCATACTGGCAAATATTACTCCTATGTGATCTGTGATGAAACATAACATGCACGAAAAGTAAACTCACCAGGTGAGATGCCATAGCCATGTTGTCTTAAAATCCTGAAACGAAGTGCCTCCGTAAAGAGATCATCGCTTTCCTCCTCAGTTCTGAACAAAATATCCAGCTGTTGTTCAATCTGATCACTGAAGTGGTAGGACAGTCCCAATCTTTCGATTGTATTGATCAATTTCAGTTTCTCTCCAAGTTCACCTTTTGTTACAGCCACTAGCATGGCACTCACTTCTTGTTCCAGCAACTGGATTTCTTCTGAATACTTATCTTTAAACTGCATAAAATTCTAAAGCAAAAAGTAATTAGCCTTAACACTCCACACTTCTTAAGACAAATTCGTACTTATAACACTACAACAAAACAGGTTTTTTACGACCGATTTGTTACGATGAAAATGTTAGCGCACAAAATTTACGACGGAAAGCAATAATCCGACATAATTTTGGTCATTTGACGAAATCATTTCCTATCGTATTTAGCTTTTTCATGCGCTAGAATTCTGGTGCAAACAAATAAAATATAATAAAAATTTCCCGCGAACAAAACCGTCGTAAAGTAAACATACATTTTACCTGATCATGATTGGCTGATGAAGTAAAGATATTCCCATACAAACTAGGAGTGAAGTGAGCTAATGGACGAACAGGGTTAACTGAGCTCAGCAGCATTTGTGAAGAAGCCACTTGTCTGAACTCATCTACGAAGTGTTCCTTTTATAGCAACAACAGGTGCCTCAAATTTCTAAAATTGACTACTGCCACAGCTAGCCACCAGATAATTTACATATTATATGAACCCGTGCAATCGAAATATGCATCACGCCTTGAACACTCTTTGGCAGGCAGAATGATATTAGTTTAACACATATGTTATGAAATAAAACTAATCAAATAAAGATCAGAATTAATTAACACTTAAAAATAAAAGGTAAAGTTAGATTAAACTTAACTGGGTAAGTCTAATACTATCATACACTTCAGTGGCGATTTCCTTGTCATCTAATTACTTGAGACCAAAATACTTAAACACGGTAGTGAGCTATAGATCATAGGGTAAGACATTTCCTTTTTCTTGATACAATCAAATATACGTTTCAGAATTCATATAGAGATCGTGGATGGCGATTTCGCACTACAAGAAAACTGATTAAAAGCGACCAAGTAAAAGCCACCACGAATAAAAGCCACCATATTCGGTCGTTTTTAACATGAGTATAGAATTTAATTGTCTGAGTAATAAAAGCGACCGCTAACGGTGGCTTTTAATAGCGGTCGCTTTTAATTGGTAGCTTTTGTATGTGGTAGCTTTTATTTGGTCGTTTTTGTAATAAAAGTGACTGCTATTGGTGGCTTTTAACAGCGGTCGCTTTTATTTGGTAGTTTTTGTATGTGGTAGCTTTTATTATGGTCGCTTTTCAATGTTGGTGTAGAATTGGCGGGAAATTCAAAATAGGCCAAAATTTGCAGTGATATAAAGGATTGAATTTTTAACAAAAGCGACCAACAAAGCGGTAGCTTTTATATAAAAGCGACCGAGATCAATAAAAGCGACCCTCTTCAAAGCTACCAACTCTCTGCGGTAGCTTTTAGTTAAAAGCGACCGCACACGGTCGCTTTTAGATAAAAGTGACCAAATTTTGACGGTCGCTTTTAGCCTTTTTTCTTGTAGTGTCGAGTTGGATCGGGTTCGCGTTGGTTTTGTTATCCTGTCCAGTTTTTGAGTCAAACTGAACTCAAAATGAGTTTAAAATTTAAACCCTTATACAACTTGTTCTTAACCCGATCCACCGGAAAATGACACAAAGTGACCGTAAATTTAATTAAAATTTAATTATTTTTATTCTAGAATATTAAATTTTATTATTATAAATTAAAAAATATATATATATTTCATTTAATGAGATTATAAGAGAATAAATTTGCTTAAATATATGTCAAGTTTAAGTAATTTTTAATATAAATTTAAATATAATACATAATTAGAGTAAATTTCAAAGTTGTGGCCAAAGTTTACACCGAATTCAAAAAATTAGCTAGGTTTCCAAATTCTCAGAAAGATGGCTAAATTTTGTCTCCGCTTTTTAAAAGAGTGGCTCCCGTTAAAGTGCCGTTAAAACCTTAACGGTAAATGATATAACTTTGATTTTTTAAAGAATATCTAAGTCATATACTTGTGAAGTTATAGAACTACCCTTATTTCTTCTCTCCCTTCTCTCTTCCATCCTGTCTCTACTCTAACCCAACCCCCGCACCCCATCACCCATCTCCAACCAAAGCTTTTATCAACCTGCTGTTTCAAGCACCACCGAGACTCCCTCACGGCCCCGTTAACTCCCCTTCATCTTCAATCCCCTCAAGAAAACACAAACCCCAGAAACCAAAATTCAAGAGAACACAAACCCTATTCTTTAAAATGCAAACACCCTATATGCTCATCGAGAATTATAAACCCAAATGTCAATTCTTCCGATAATGTCGCACGTAATTGTTTAATTGCCGAATTTAGGTCCTTAAAGGAGCCAATTGACAGAGCCCATAGGGGTGGCCGGAGTTATAGTTGTGGCTGGGGTTTTTGCAGGGGTGGTAAATGGTCGGAGTTTCATCGAAGTTGGTGAGCTCGACCGAAACAGGCATCTCCACGGTGGTAGTAATAGAACATGGGGAAAGAAGACCAATGAGTGTGTTGGTGTTTGGTGGCAGGTGGCTGAATGTGATGGTGCCGCCTGTGCAGACAAGAAGGAAAGGGGGAGGGGCTAAGTAGGTTGGATGATCGTAAAATACGTTTTTACCCCTCTACGGTTACTCCCATTGATGATATTTAACGGGAGCCATTCTCTAAAAAACGGAGACAATATTTGGCCACCTTTTTGAGAATTTGAAAATATCGTCAATTTTTTGTCAATCGGTGTAAATTTTGATCACAACTCTAAAGTTTACTCTACATAATTATATAATATATAATGATACTTCGGGTTGGGTTCGGGTAATTGTTTTGTATAGTATATATATGTTTTGAGTTAAAATTTAAAACATATAATTTTGTTGACGGTATAATTTTATTAGTAGTATAATTGTTATATTATAATATCCTGACCCCGATATAAGATTGTGACTTTGCTTGTTAAAAAAGAGTATATATATATATATATAGAGTTTTTTCATGAATTAAATATTATGAATTTTGAAACTTAAAAAGAATAGTTTTGTTGCCGGTGTAATTCTAACAAAAGAATATTTATTACATTATAAAATCATGTCCACTATAGAATTCATTTTCATAGTATTATTATAATAAGAAATTCTATCAAATAAATAATTGTTAAATTACAAAAATATAACTAATGTAGAATTCTTTTTTATAGCATGGTAACCAAATTTTGATACTTTGATATTTGATACCTCTTATATTCCACTGAAAAGGGATTTCGTTTATTATCTAGAGTATTAAACAAATATACCCTTTTTTAATATATTAATTGTAATAATACTATCTTCTTCAAAAACTTGTAGATTTAATTACGTTAAATTTCTCAAAACCTGTCTGTGATTTGGAAATATACGGTTCTTGTTCTCTCGGTCTCTTCTCACTCTCTCCTTTGCTTTCTCTTTGTCTCTCTCTCTCTTCGCTCTGTCGCTTCATTGTCTCTCAGTCAGTGAGCTGAATTGGGCTTTATATTTTGGAGAAATCAAAGGTTGATTCATACTCGATTAAAGTTAATCATATGGGCATTTGTATATAACAGTGTGTCTCATTGATGGTTGTATGTATCTGTGGGGTTGATTGCTCGCGGTGATTTCTTTGTTTGCTGATGATGTGTTGATGTCAATGGATCGTCGAGGTTTGACGGAGTGGTGGCATCAAGGTAAGGAGATTGAGAAAGAAAAATTGACAGAGTGGCGGCATCAAGGCAAGGAGATTGAGAAAGAAAAAGAGAGAGAGTATAGAGAGAACAATGTGCTGTAACTCTTGGTTGGTATTGATTGGTTTGAGTTGATTTCTCATTGGTTTAAGTTAATATTTTTGTTGCTTTTGTGAATTGTGATATTATTACTGACCCCACATTGTATGGCCATTCAGCGGACATTTGCAGTTAGTTACAACTTATTATGTAATTAAAGGGAATTTAAATAGTTTTTATTAAGAGTACATTTATGAATGCAAAATCTTGTAGTTGCAGATTTAGTTGCATATGCAAATTAGTATTTTTGTCAAAAAAATTTGAAAATTTGTATTTTGTGCAATTTTCCTTGAAAAATGATAGTATTTACGCAAAAAACTTCCAATAATTGGGTATATATAAAAAAAATCTTATCAGTAAAGGGTGTAGATTTCAATATTAGTGAACACATAAAAATAGTTGAAGTACAAATATAAATTTTAAAAGAACAATATAATTTCAAAATATTATATTGAACCGCTTTGTGAAATGTAGTATTGCAAATGATTTTTTGAACACTTTTTTCTATTATTTCGACACTCAGTCCATACTTGATATATGTATCAATTAAAATATAGCAAGTCAACATAATGATTATTTGTAGCACTAATTTGTTTAGATATTCTTCGGTTATCATCGAATTATCCTTCGTCAATATTTTCTGATGAGTAAATTGAAACACCAACATGCCTCACCTTATTTCCACGTATTGTGCTTCAAGATAAATGTTACTGATCATTTAACTTTTATTGACTCTAATATATTTTACTCCAAGACAAGCGGTAAGCTAATACAACATAAATAATAATATCAAATAATATTAAATTCCTGATATAATGATGTTATAAACTAAATAGCATTTCAAATTAATTATATACCGGCTGGTGATCGGTGAATATAAAATAATAATACATACCCGTTACTTGATAAGCTCGATTTTTTCATGATATTAGCATGTCATGCACCTGTCCATACGATCAAGTCGGGACTGAATCGTAGCAGATATAATGAAGTTCGAGTTTTTGACGAATTCTCAAAGGGGTTAGTACACGGGAATTTCTTGAAAATATCCCCGGGTAGTTTCTTTTGATATTTTCACATAAATGGGTCCCTCTGGATATATGAATTTCGTCACGACCATATCTGAGGCAGTCGGGACTGAATCGTAGCAGATATAATGAAGTTCGAGTTTTTGACGAATTCTCAAAGGGGTTAGTACACGGGAATTTCTTGAAAATATCCCCGGGCAGTTTCTTTTGATATTTCCATATAAATGGGTCCCTATGGATATATGAATTTGGTCACGACCATATTTAGGGCAGTCGGAACTGAATAGGAGCAGATATAATGAAGTTCGAGATTTTGACGAATTCTCAAAGGGGTTAGTACACGGGAATTTCTTGAAAATATCCCCGGGCAGTTTCTTTTGATATTTCCATATAAATGGGTCCCTATGGATATATGAATTTGGTCACGACCATATTTGGGGCAGTTGGGACTGAATGGTAGCAGATATAATGAAGTTCGAGTTTGACGAATTCTCAAAGGGGTTCGTACACGGGAATTTCTTGAAAATATCCCCGGGCAGTTTCTTTTGATATTTTCACATAAATAAGTCCCTATGGATATATGAATTTGGTCACGACCATATTTGAGAAAGTCGGGACTGAATCGTAGCAGATATAATGAAGTTCGAGTTTTTGACGAATTCTCAAAGGGGTTAGTACACGGGAATTTTATGAAAATATCCCCGGGCAGTTTCTTTTGATATTTCTACATAAACGGGTCCCTCTGGATATATGAATTTCGTCACGACCATATTTGAGGCAGTCGGGACGGAATCGTAGCAGATATAATGAAGTTCGAGTTTTTGACGAATTCTCAAAGGGGTTTGTACACGGGAATTTCTTGAAAATATCCCCGGGCAGTTTCTTTTGATATTTTCACATAAATGGGTCCTTATGGATATATGAATTTGGTCACGACCATATTTGAGGCAGTCGGGACTGAATCGTAGCAGATATAATGAAGTTCGAGTTTTTGACGAATTCTCAAAGGGGTTAGTACACGGGAATTTCTTGAAAATATCCCCGGGCAGTTTCTTTTGATATTTCCATATAAATGGGTCCCTATGGATATATGAATTTGGTAACGACCATATTTGGGGCAGTTGGGACTGAATGGTAGCAGATATAATGAAGTTCGAGTTTTTGACGAATTCTCAAAGGGGTTAGTACACGGGAATTGCTTGAAAATATCCCCGGGCAGTTTCTTTTGATATTTTCACATAAATAAGTCCCTATGGATATATGAATTTGGTCACGACCATATTTGAGAAAGTCGGGACTGAATCGTAGCAAATATAATGAAGTTCGTGTTTTTGACGAATTCTCAAAGGGGTTAGTACACGGGAATTTCTTGAAAATACCCCGGGTAGTTTCTTTTGATATTTCCACGTAAATGGGTCCCTCTGGATATATGAATTTCGTCACGACCATATTTGAGGCAGTCAGGACTGAATCGTAGCAGATATAATGAACTTCGAGTTTTTGACGAATTCTCAAAGGGGTTAGTACACGGGAATTTCTTGAAAATATCCCCGGGCAGTTTCTTTAGATATTTTCACATAAATGGGTCCCTATGGATATATGAATTTGGTCACGGCCATATTTGGGGTAGTCAGGACTGAATCGAAGCAGATATAATGAAGTTCAAGTTTTTGACGAATTCTCAAAGGGGTTAGTACACAGGAGTTTCATGAAAATTTCACCAGGAATTTTCTTTTGATATTTTCACATAAATGGGTCCCTATGGATATATGAATTTCGTCACGACCATATTTGGGGCAGTCGGGACTGAATCGTAGCAGATATAATGAAGTTCGAGTTTTTGACGAATTCTCAAAGGGGTTAGTACACGGGATTTTCTTGAAAATATCCCCGGGCAATTTCTTTTGATATTTTCACATAAATGGGTCCCTATGGATATATGAATTTGGTCACGACCATATTTGAGAAAGTCGGGACTGAATCGTAGCAGATATAATGAAGTTCGAGTTTTTGACGAATTCTCAAAGGGGTTAGTACACGGGAATTTCTTGAAAATATCCCCGGGTAGTTTCTTTTGATATTTCCACATAAATGGGTCCCTCTGGATATATGAATTTCGTCACGACCATATTTGAGGCAGTCGGGACTGAATCGTAGCAGATATAATGAAGTTCGAGTTTTTGACGAATTCTCAAAGGGGTTAGTACACGGGAATTTCTTGAAAATATCCCCGGGCAGTTTCTTTAGATATTTTCACATAAATGGGTCCCTATGGATATATGAATTTGGTCACGGCCATATTTGGGGCAGTCAGGACTGAATCGGAGCAGATATAATGAAGTTCAAGTTTTTGACGAATTCTCAAAGGGGTTAGTACACAGGAGTTTCATGAAAATTTCACCAGGAAGTTTCTTTTGATATTTTTACATAAATGGATCCCTATGGATATATGAATTTGGTCACGACCATATTTGGGGCAGTCGGGACTGAATCGTAGCAGATATAATGAAGTTCGGGTTTTTGACGAATTCTCAAAGGGGTTGGTACACGGGATTTTCTTTAAAATAGAAATTTGCCTTACCACTCCACAGTTTTTTCTTAAGACAAATTCGTACTTATTAATAATACATTTTAACTCACATTATTGGCTGATGAAGTAAATCGATTTCCATACAAACTAGGAGTGAAGTGAGCTAATGACGAACAGGATTAACTGAGGTCAGCAGCACCTGTGAAGATCTTTTTAGGCCTGATCTTTTTGTTCAGCAGAACTTGTAACAACTAGGCCATAAGTATATCGAAGGTTACAACCAATCAAATTAAGATAGTGTATGCCAAATTACCAAACCATAAACAGAGAAGAAGTCTAACTCGAAAGAACAATAGGCCTTTGTATTATTATGTTATGTTGTGTTTGGCGGAGGATAGAATGAAATGAGTAAAAATGAAAGAAAATATGCGAGGTAATTATAATGATGAGATTTGAGAAAAAATTGCTTAGAGGAGAGAATGGAGCATTTCTTTCAAAATTGAGAGTATGATTTTAGTATAAGGAGTAAGGAATGGAGGAAGGAATGCAATTTTTAAGCAATCATACCTAATATATTTCAAATTTCATTCCATTGCTTCCTTATTTATTCACCTCACAAACACAATATTAGTTTTGTGCTTTCCGCAGTAGAACTACAAAAGCTGTATATCTCCAGTACTTGAGCGCAAATTAGAAAGGTAGATGAATTACCCATAGGGCAAGAGGTGCAGACAATGTAGTCACACTAATTATAAGTAGATAAGTGTGGTTATATTTTAATTATAAAAATTTATTGAAAATTCCGACCACCAAAACACGAAACAGATTATTGCTCCACACACGAACAGGCAGAATCACACATATTGCTCCACTTTATTAACAGCTTGAAGGAGTTGACAGCACCTTTGTTGCTAATATTAATAACATCATATAGGCATGGGTTCAACGAACATTGCTTCGACTGCTTCTTTAAGAGCATGAGGATTTGTGTATCCATCATCATACTTGTAGGTTACATCTATCATCCTCATCATGTTCAAAGGTCTCATGAGGACTTCCACGGACACCGGTGATGGCTTTAGTAACGCCTCGTTTGCATCCTTCCAAGCATTTTCAATCCTTCTATATAACTCAGCACAAGCTTCATCTTTTGTACCACCATGCTCCTTAGTGTAGCAAAGGATCGATGTGGCCACGTGTTCTCTCTTCTTTTCATCCTAACAAAGGTAAATCATATCTAGGTAAGAGTAGATTACTGATATAAACTTATTAACACACTAGTACAAAAAGGGCCCATAGCGTCAGCCAAAACATATAGCGTTGGTCAAGTGGCCGGCCACTTGACCAACGCTATATTGTATTGTATTCTCAGGTTTTGTATTGTAATTGTATTTCCATACCTCATAATCCCTCATGTCATTATTAAGCCGGCCAACAGAGCATAAGGCTTGAACAATTTTGGGATAACTTTTTGCCCAATTACATGCCTCAACCGTGGCATCTTCTTTTTTTAGACCCATAAAAGTTGCAAAGCTTATCATGTAGAGACCAGTTGACAACTTTGCATTTGCCAGATATTCTTCAAACGGAGCCACATGCTTTTGGTTTAACCACTTCGCCTCTAGATAATAGGACCTTACTGTTACCTTGAACTGTTGCCATAAACGAAAAGTAATAAATTGCAAGCACACATGTACTAGAACTAAAGAAAAGAGATTTAATTGAATATTTTAGTTGAAGTTTTTGATTGTAGAGAAAGAAAGAGGACAGATGTTTATACAGATTCTTTTAGGTAGTTAACGGTGTACAACATTCCTTTCTTCGACATATCCTCCTCGAATTCTTCAAAAGTATCAAGCATCGTCTTGTAGCAGATCTGCATGTAATCAGGAAGCTGATCCATGCAGCTTCTATCAAACCTATGGTGCATATATATAGACTATTCAAAAGTCATCAACTTAAATTACATGATGAATTTCGAAGATTTACAACGACTTCATATCTGTTTTTAATGAAATCTGTACCTTTCCACAGCATCTGTGTAAACTCCAAGTTCATCAAACGTGGCATATGCATCATAAGTGTCATCTGTAATTACCAGGATGGTAACCATTTTCGTAAATGTGATTCTGCCGACAGAGTAACAAGGTTCAAAAAATATGGATACAGCCCAGAAGTAATTCTCCACCATTCTATCCCTCACATAAGGAAGTTTTGAGGCCAGTTCCAAATCATCCCACCACCTAGACAAAAAATCCAACCAACATTATATATTATCAGGGCCGGTCAATAACATGTGCAAGAAGCCCTTAACACACACAGGACCTCAAAATTTGAGGGGCCCCAAAATTTTAAAAACTCGTAATATTTGTATACTTATATAATTAACTTTATTTTTTATTATATGTTGATTATAAGCTTTTATTTATATATTTTTTTGATAGTTAGTCGATTGTCATTAATATTATCATTATATATAAACTGATATTATATATAATATAATTAAAAGATTGTAGTATGTTCTGCTCAAATTTCAGATTAGAGCTTGGAAAACAGAGATATATGCATAATTGCATATATATATTTATGTTAAAATTCTAACTTTGATCATTACCTTGTTAGTTCGCAAAGTTCTTGTTGATGAATCATCATCAATAGGTGAAAATCCAACTTAGCGAACCTTAAAAGTTTATCATTCTTCATTGGATCTTCTTCATATACGGATATATAGAACCGAGCTTCAAGTCTTGGGACTCCCCTGTGGAGAGACTGGGAAAAGGAATGACTTATCTGTTTCTGTACAAAAGAGTTTGAGGTAGATATATACCATGGCTTGCAAGTGACAAGTGGTAAAAGCCAGGGCCTCGTCGAGGACTTCTTCTCCATGACCCCTTAAGAAAGTGGCTTCATACAAACTGAGCATACCTAAGGGATCCTTTGTAAGAGATCCACTGAATTTACTAGTTTCGTCATCTTTGAATTTCTTAAAGACATCTGCGGATCACCAGGTTGAAGCCTGTTACTGGATATAATAACATGTTTCCTTTGTGGTACAAAAGTTAATGATTCAAACTTATGTACAAAAAAGAAATTTTAATATATTATGTACCCCTATTATTTTAAAAATGTATTGGAATACATATAAAAATCAACAAGACAGAAATTATGGGACGGATGAAGTACTATATGATTTTGGTAAATCCTCCTCTCATCTCAATATCCTCAATTATTAATTTGGTCCCTATGCACTGCTCCAAAGATGCATGAGCTCTCATTGTCAATCTAAATATTGATGTGCTACTTAAAGAATTTTTTTTTTGACCATACTGGCAAATATTACTCCTATGTGATCTGTGATGAAACATAACATGCACGAAAAGTAAACTCACCAGGTGAGATGCCATAGCCATGTTGTCTTAAAATCCTGAAACGAAGTGCCTCCGTAAAGAGATCATCGCTTTCCTCCTCAGTTCTGAACAAAATATCCAGCTGTTGTTCAATCTGATCACTGAAGTGGTAGGACAGTCCCAATCTTTCGATTGTATCGATCAATTTCAGTTTCTCTCCAAGTTCACCTTTTGTTACAGCCACTAGCATGGCACTCACTTCTTGTTCCAGCAACTGGATTTCTTCTGAATACTTATCTTTAAACTGCATAAAATTCTAAAGCAAAAAGTAATTAGCCTTAACACTCCACACTTCTTAAGACAAATTCGTACTTATAACACTACAACAAAACAGGTTTTTTACGACCGATTTGTTACGATGAAAATGTTAGCGCACAAAATTTACGACGGAAAGCAATAATCCGTCATAATTTTGGTCATTTGACGAAATCATTTCCTATCGTATTTAGCTTTTTCATGCGCTAGAATTCTGGTGCAAACAAATAAAATATAATAAAAATTTCCCGCGAACAAAACCGTCGTACATTTTACCTGATCATGATTGGCTGATGAAGTAAAGATATTCCCATACAAACTAGGAGTGAAGTGAGCTAATGGACGAACAGGGTTAACTGAGCTCAGCAGCATTTGTGAAGAAGCCATTTTAACAGAGCTACGTAAACACTTGTCTGAACTCATCTACGAAGTGTTCCTTTTATAGCAACAACAGGTGCCTCAAATTTCTAAAATTGAAGACTGCCACAGCTAGCCACCAGATAATTTACATATTATATGAACCCGTGCACCTCAAATTTCTAAAATTGACGACTGCCACAGCTAGCCACCAGATAATTTACATATTATATGAACCCGTGCAATCGAAATATGCATCACGCCTTAAACAGGCAGAATGATATTAGATTAACACTTATATTATAAAATAAAACTAATCAAATAAAGTTGGGAAAATAGATTTTTTTACCACTTAACTTATAGTGTTTTTAGAAACTTGCCACCCAACTATATTTTGTTTCCTTTTACTCACTAATGTTAGGTTTGGATCTTTTTTTAGCCACCAGCTTAGGTTCGGATTTCATTACTAGCATTATATTAATTTTATTTGTCACTAAACTTATTGTTTCTTTAGAAATTAACCACTCAACTATATTTTTTTTTTATTTTACTCACTAATGTTAGGTTCTTTTTTTTTTTGTCACTGAAGTTAGGTTTGGATTTTATTATTAGCATTACATTAATTCTGTCTAGTATTATTAAAATACAGTGGTAGTCTGTAATAATACTTTGATGATTTAGTATATGTCTGTATCTTTATATATAGTACTTTTTATGTCTCCAACGTCGTTTACCTTGGGCGATAAGAATTTTACACGCATTTGATGACTTTTAAAAGACTACTTTCATAAATAAGTTTACTTTTTTCTTCCGAATAAAAATTCAGCGTCTGAATTTTTACACACATAAAAAATCACAGAAATAAGTTATGAAACTATATTATATAGGAGTCTTAAAATACGTACGAAGCAGTAGAAAAAATTGTAAACTAATGAGAAAGACGGAGGGAGTAATAATAATAAAATGATGCATTATAGAGGGCAATCATCGAAAATTAAGTCTCTATTTATTTATCTTGAAAACTGTAATAAGATAAAGTTATTAAAATTTATGAAGATAAATTTGAGAGAGATTTTAGACTGAGCTAGTCGATTGAAACTTTAATAGTGAAAGATGATGCATCATATCACTCAATTACACTTTATCTTATCAGGGAGGGTGAATTGTTTGAAGTCATTGATTTCATATTCATGATTTATTGAATTTTTAGAATTCTAATTACGATTTTTCCTGGTTTTAATTTTTCATCGGCTCATTTTATATTATTATTGTTATATATAAAGATATAAACATACGACACATCATCAAAATATTACATACTATCACTATGTATAAATGATGCTACAAAGATTATCATAATGCTAGTAATCAAATCCAAACCTAAGTTGGTGGCTAAAAAAAGATCCAAACCTAACATAAGTGAGTAAAAGGAAAAAAAAATTAGTTGGGTGGCAAGTTTCTAAAAACACTATAAGTTGAGTGGCAAAAAAATCTATTTTCCCAATAAAGTTCGGAAAAAATTAACACTTAAAAATAAAAGGTAAAGTTAGATTAAACTTAACTGGGTAAGTCTAATACTATCATACACTTCAGTGGCGATTTCCTTGTCATCTAATTATACTTGAGACCAAAATACTTATACACGGTAGTGAGCTATAGATCATAGGGTAAGACATTTCCTTTTTCTTGATACAATTAAATTTACGTTTCAGAATTCATATAGAGATCGTGGATGGCGATTTCGAGTTGGATCGGGTTCGCGTGGGTTTTGTTATCCTGTCCAGTTTTTGAGTCAAACTCAACTCAAAATGAGTTTAAAATTTAAACCCGTATACAACTTGTTCTTAACCCGATCCACCGGAAAATGACACAAACTGACCTTAAATTTAATTATTTTTATTCTAGAATATTAAATTTTATTACTATAAATTAATATATATATATAAATTTCATTTAATGAGATTATAAGAGAATAAATTTGCTTAAATATATGTCAAGTTTAAGTAATTTTTAATATAAATTTAAATATAATACATAATTAGAGTAAATTTCAAAGTTGTGACCAAAGTTTACACCGAATTCAAAAAATTAGCTAGGTTTCCAAATTATCAGAAAGATGGCTAAATTTTGTCTACGCTTTTTAAAAGAGTGACTCCCGTTAAAGTGCCGTTAAAATCTTAACGGTAAATGATATAATTTTGATTTTTTAAAGAATATTTAAGTCATATACTTGTGAAGTTATAGAACTACCCTTGTTTCTTCTCTCCCTTCTCTCTTCCATCCTCTCTCTACTCTAACCCAACCCCAGCACCCCCACCACCCATCTCCAACCAAAGCTTTTATCAACCCGCTGTTTCAAGCACCACCGAGACTCCCTCACGCCACCGTTAACTCCCCTTCATCTTCAATCCCCTCAAGAAAACACAAACCCCAGAAACCAAAATTCAAGAGAACACAAACCCTATTCTTTAAAATGCAAACACCCTATATGCTCACCGAGAATTATAAACCCAAATGTCAATTCTTCCAATAATGTCGCACGTAATTGTTTCATTGCCGAATTTAGGTCCTTAAAGGAGCTAATTGACAGAGTCCATAGGGGTGGCCGGAGTTATAGTTGTGGTTGGGGTTTTTGGAGGGGTGGTAAATGATCGGAGTTCCACCGAAGTTGGTGAGCTCGACCGAAACAGGCATTTCCACGGTGGTAGTAATAGAACATGGGAAAGAAGACCAATGAGTGTGTTGGTGTTTGGTGGCGGGTGGCTGAATGTGATGGTGCCGCCTGTGCAGACAAGAAGGAAAGGGGGAGGGGCTAAGTAGGTTGGATGATCGTAAAATACGTTTTTACCCCTCTACCGTTACTCCTGTTAGTGATATTTAACGGGAGCCATTCTTTAAAAAAACAGAGACGATATTTGGCCACCTTTTTGAGAATTTGAAAATATCGTCAATTTTTTGTCAATCGGTGTAAATTTTGATCACAACTCTAAAGTTTACTCTACATAATTATATAATATATAATGATACTTCGGGTTGGGTTCAGGTAATTGTTTTGTATAGTATATATATGTTTTGAGTTAAAATTTAAAACATATAATTTTGTTGACGGTATAATTTTATTAGTAGTATAATTGTTATATTATAATATCCTGACCCCTATATAAGACTGTGACTTTGCTTGTTAAAAAAGAGTATATATATATATATAGAGTTTTTTCATAAATTAAATATTATGAATTTTGAAACTTAAAAAGAATAGTTTTGTTGCCGGTGTAATTCTAACAAAAGAATAATTATTACATTATAAAATCATGTCCACTATAGAATTCATTTTCATAGTATTATTATAATAAGAAATTCTATCAGATAAATAATTGTTAAATTACAAAAATATAACTAATGTAGAATTCTTTTTTATAGCATGGTAACCAAATTTTGCTACTTTGATATTTGATACTTCTTATATTCCACCAAAAAGGGATTTCGTTTATTATCTAGAGTATTAAACAAATATACCCCTTTTTAATATATTAATTATAATAATACTATCTTCTTCAAAAACTTGTAGATTTAATTACGTTAAATTTCTCAAAACCTGTTTGTAATTTGGAAATATACGGTTCTTGCTCTCTCGGTCTCTTCTCACTCTCTCCCTTGCTTTCTCTTTGTCTCTCTCTCTTCGCTCTGTCGCTTCATTGTCTCTCGTGAGCTGAATTGGGCTTTATATTTTGGAGAAATCAAAGGTTGATTCATACTCGATTAAAGTTAATCATATGAGAATTTGTATATAACAGTGTGTCTTATTGATGGTTGTATGTATCTGTGGGGTTGATTGCTCGCGGTGATTTCTTTGTTTGCTGATGGTGTGTTGATGTCAATGGATCGTCGAGGTTTGGCAGAGTGGCGGCATCAAGGCAAGGAGATTGAGAAAGAAAAATCGACAGAATGGCGGCATCAAGGCAAGGAGATTGAGAAAGAAAAAAGGAAGAGTATGGGGAGAACAATGTGCTGTAACTCTTGGTTGGTATTGATTGGTTTGAGTTGATTTCTCATTGGTTTAAGTTAATATTTTTGTTGCTTTTGTGATTGTGATATTATTACTGGCTCCGCACCGTATGGTCATTCAGCGGACATTTGCGGTTAATTACAACTTATTATGTAATTAAAGGGAATTTAAATAGTTTTTATTGAGAGTACATTTATGAATGCAAAATCTTGTAGTTGCAGATTTAGTTGCATATGTAAATTAGTATTTTTGTCAAAAAAATTTGAAAATTTGTATTTTTGCAATTTTCCTTGAAAAATGATAGTATTTCTGCAAAAAACTTCCAAGAATGGGGTATTAATAAAAAAATCCTATCAGTAAAGGTTGTAGATTTCAATATATTAGTGAACACATAAAAATAGTTGAAGTACAAATATAAATTTTTAAAGAACAATATAATTTCAAAATATTATATTGAACCGCTTTGTTAAATGTAGTATTGCAAATGATATTTTGAACACTTTTTTCTATTATTTCGACACTCATGCATACTTGATATCTGTATTATCAATTAAAATACAATAAGTCCACATAATGATTATTTGTAGCAGTAATTTGTTTAGATATTCTTGGGTTATCATCGAATTATCCTTTGTCAATATTTTCTGATGAGTAAATTGAAACACCAATATGCCTCACCTTATTTCCACGTATTGTGCTTCAAGATGAATGTGATCATTTAACTTTTATTGACTCTAATATATTTTACTCCAAGACAAGGGGTAAGCTAATACGACATAAATAATAATATCATTGAATAATATTAAATTCCTGATATAATGATGTTATAAGCTAAATAGCATTTCAAATTAATTATATACCAGCTGGTGATCGGTGAATCATGAATTAATCAAAGTTAAGTATATTTAAAAATAATATAAAATAATAATACATACCCGTTACTTGATAAGCTCGATTTTTTCATGATATTAGCATGTCATGCACCTGTCCATACGATCAAGATCAACTAGTCAATTATTGTGTACTATCGACAGTTAGTCTCAGTTTAGCACATCAGAATATGGGGCCGTTTGGGCAAGTTTAAAAGAAGTGACTTCTTGATTAAACTAAAGAAGTGGAGCAGAAGTGAGAAGTAAATAGGTGAATAAAGTGTTTGGAAAAGAAGCAGAAGCTGTGAGAGAGAAGTTAGGATTCTCAGCTTCTTAAAAGTGCTTCTGCTTCTTTACACAAACGGATCAAAAAAGTAGAAGCCAGAAGCAGAAGCTGCTTCTGGTGTACAAACAGGCCCTATATATTGTAATATATCTTTGTTCTAATTTATCTTATTGGTTTCGTTAGGTGGTGGAATTTCGATTCTCTTTCCTGTAGTTAGTCTAGGAGTAGCACGCCAAATTAACCTTAAACTTTCTTAAAATTATTATGCAGACTTTGTATCACTTTTACAACAGATTATAGTTTTTAAATTAAGAAAGCAGCTATCGCTGTTGCACAACCATGATTATTTTTTGTCGTCGGAAGCAGTTGGATGCTAAAAATTTCCTAGCTAAAATCTTAATCGATATGTAAATTGAATTATAAAAGTTATTCTTAGTCATGGAGTTGTAGTAATATGCTGTTTAGCTAAACGGTTTTTCTAGTGTGTGCCCATGCGTACATGCTAAGCGCGGAATTTTATAAGCTTGGAAGATTTTGATTGGCCCATGGGCCCTCCTGCAAATGCAACAACCACACCAATCAAAACCTCCCAAACCTATCAAATTTCGCGCTTAGCATGTGCCCATGGGCACACACTAGACAAACCCTTAGCTAAATAACATCCTTGAAGACTCTGTTGCATGTGTGTATATTAATACCAGCCATTAAATCTTGGTAACTAGCATATGTTCAAATAGTTTGGCAAGTTGGGGACAGGAGATAACGGGTGATTTCCAGAAAAGAATAGCCCATAGCAAGAAAGTTTTACAGGTAACGATGCTGCAGTCAGACAATACCAAGAGGAAAGTAAACGCCTAACAGAGGTACTGACACAACAGGAAGTGTTCTGGAAGCAAAGATCGAAGCAACTATGGTTGAAGGAAGGGGACCAAAATAGCAAATTCTTTCATACTAGTGCTAAAGCTCGGAGGAAGTCGAATCAAATTAGGGAGCTGTACAATGACGAAGGTAATAGTGTGGGGGTGGGAATCAGGTCTTTAAGAACTCATGATATCTTATTTTGCTGACTTATTAAATGCCAAAGCCTCGGCAACAGAGTGGAAAAACGTGGTGGATGATAGGATATAACCCGGTCAGGGGTGATCCGGGTCCTTCGTAAGGACTTCTGCCACCGGTAGTTGCTGGCCACACAAGACAAGCACCACTGCTGCCAGGGTACACAACCCGGGTAGGATCCTGGACCTAGGGAACGTAAGCCTACCTCTCACCCGGAGTCCACATAAGGCCAAACCGACAACTGCACGGACGCAGACTGACATGATAAAGACAACACATAACGGTCAACTACTGGACGATAAAGACAAGTAAGAGAACATTCCAAAGACTATTCTCACGCTGACACCCGGACATGTGTAGGAGATCAAACCCCTACATGTGTAGGACCAGGATCCAAGGTACGTCCCCTTGAACCCTAATCCTTGGCCTATAAATAGACCAAAGAAGAAGGGTTTAGGGGTTACATTCTCTCTACACTCATATTTTGCACGCACCTAAGCACTCAGCAAAATACACAAATACAAAAGCCACCAGCCACCATACATAGCCACCATACACCACCCTTCCACACACATAGATAAATCATTTCTCAGTCGTATCTCTTCCAAATCCTACTCTTATTCTCACGCCGGAGGCGCCGCGAGGCTCAAACCCCCCTCCGGCGTTGTTTTGTAGGTGCCCTTCCAGCAGCGACACCTGAGAACAACCATCCAATTGCAATCTGTTGTAACACTTTTAAGACCTTTGGTAACAATTTTATATTGTTACAATAAATTTACTGTAACATTTTTTTGTAACACTATATACTCAAAAAGTGTTGCATACCAATAATTTTAAATTTTTTTGTAACACTTTTGTGCAACATTATTAAACCAATTGCAATATTTTTTTAGTTTTTAGTAACACACTTCTGCAACAGTTTTTGGTGTATTGAAATGGTTTTAAATTGTTAGGCCTGATTTACAGTAATACTATATAAATGCAATACTCTGAAATTTCCTTACATGAAAATTGACAAAAATAAAATTCAAAGTACAAACTGAGTCATCAAGTTGAAAGCTACAAAGAAACGAGACTAAGGTACTAACTTATAAACCATCCTTACAATATTCAATCTAAAAGGATTGTTTTTCAGCCCTTCCACAACATTATCATATCGAAGATAATGATCTTTTTTCACCCGACTTTTGTATATCCTCCACATATCACTCACAATCCATAGTGCAAAATCCAAATATAGGTGATGCAACCACCACTCCTTTACATTTTTCCATCTCATGGAGGTCAGAATCATCAATATTGAATCTTGCCTGTTGTCCAGGTTGAATTCCTCTAACAAATCTATTGATGTAAAGACAAGTCAAACGAAGGTCAATAGCATTAATGAGTAAATGAAAAGATATTGGCTATATTTACCAATAAACAGGGTGAATAAAGGCCATACATATATATATGTTTATTATAACATCAATTTTAAAGTAGATAAGTTTGCTGTGGAAAAGGTCATACCCGCAATGTGCCCTTATTGATTCTCTTACATTATAACAATCATTTCTATGCTCTAGTGACGGATATCCACCAAATTATGAACATCCAAACTCATTTCTTCTTAGAGAGTCTTCATGTATATAGGATATGTTTTGAATTGCAGGAGAAAAAGATGTGGCCGTCCGAATCCGGAAAATAGCATAATCAAGAGGAAGATAACAAGCTGGACATGATGCCAAAACATATTTTAAATGAAATTATAATATACGTACAAAGCCACAAACCGGAATTTACATATCTAGAGCAAGTCAGACCATAGAAACTACTTGCTTCCAAGGATTTATATGTAACATATTTAAATCTATACTACAATATACAAAGCTAGATTATATTTACAGTAGTAACTTTAAATTCCTTACAGAGCATATAATAAATGATACAAACAATTAAGCACAAGGACACTGTAAATCGAACCTTTTAGAAACGGAGGCAAGTACCACAGCAATTGCATTAAATAATTCTTCATCGTCCTCTTAATATATATGACTCTTCTCTATTTCCTATCAAACCAAAGAGGTAACAAGTATAAATAAGCATGTCAACAGAATTAGATTATCATGCTTCTGAGAACATAGATTTTGATACATTTGCAAATTATCCGTTAAAAGGTCTCTGCTTTAAGATGTTAAACATCAATATTTCCACTTGACTCACGCCTAAAGAGATCATCAAGGAAAGTAACAAACCTCTCCTATCCAGATCAATATTTCCAGGTCTGAAGGCTCAAACATTACAATGGTTGCTTCTTCACAAAATTTGCGCAATGCCAAGGCACAAGCATTTGAAACATTGATTTGGAAATTCCTGATGCAAAAAATAATCTGAAAGTGCAAATAGAGAATAATGTGTCCATAGTACTAGGCACAGAGCAAAGTAAGGTTATTGATTATTAATATAGTAGATGAAGATAAATGTATTACTCCATATATCATATATGTTGCCGAGTTTTATATCAATATAAAACACAGGCATTGTTAGACATAAATACCAGCCTTATAATGATTCTTTTGCAACTGAAATATACCATTAAACTATTCTTACCGTAATGATCTAACATTAGTCTTGAAAGCCATGAACCATCTGGAATATGAATCAACAATATTAGCAACTGCTTTATATACCTAGAAGGAAAAAAAGCATTCACATATCAAAAAGTACCTTCTACATCTACAGACCAGATGACAACTTTAAAGTTCAGCAGAATAATTGAAAACAAAGTAATTAAGAAGTACCAATAGGAGATCATATGACATACAATGCACATAAAGCCCTTGAGTTCTTCCGAATTCCTATTGAAAATCCACCACAAACAAACACCCAAGTCTCAAATTCCACTCACTAAACTCCACAAATCCCTTTCCCAATGCAGACCCAAGTTCTAACATCTCACTCCCTCCAAACCCAATTACATAATCACTGCGAAAAACCTAAAATTCAAAAACAAAACCACATAAACACCAAAACAAGCGAACCCAAAATCCAAAATAATGCCTTTAAATGAAACCCCACAAATATTATCAAAAAAAAACTCAAACTTCACAACAAATAAACACAGCCCACTTGATAAATCAAAGTTAGGTATAAGAATTTATCCGAAAAATAGCAAACAAAATTGTCAGAGATCTAATTGAAGTAAGATGCAGAGCAACTCTAATAACTCTCCAATCTTACCCTAATCGAACAAATTATGACAGAAAAGAAGATACAAAACCCTAAAAAAGTTAAGCTCTAAACAGCACAAAATAAGAACAGAAAGCCCTAATCGAAATATTATGACATGAATTAGGACAAAGATACGAATTTTACCTTCATTGATATTGAATATATGCAGTTTGAGAGAAAAGAGGAAAGACAGAGAAGGGAGAGGATTTTCTTATGGGGGGTTTGGTTTTGTGATTTATTTTGTGAGTTTGGTTTGTACCGCGCCAACAAAAATATAGAAAGCCCGCCTATTTTTTTTATTTCAGTTTACAAAAATGTTGCAAACTATTGTAACATTTGACAAAGTGTTACAATTGTTATCAAAATTTTTAGATCTCTGAAAAAATTACCAGGCATGCAAATTTTTTCAATTTTAGGTAACATTTTCAGAAAATATTGCAAAAGGGTAGCTAGTTTTTGTCTATAGCAACATTTTTTGTAACATTATTGAGTTTTGATGTTGCAACAGGGCAAATATGGTGTAGTGACAAAAAAAATCATACTTCCACATATTATTTTTCAAATTTTCTTTTTTTAAATAAAAGTTGAACATCTATATTTTTGTCCAGAAAAATAAAATTTGGAAAATAATGTGTAGAAATATATAATTTTTGCACCTTAAATTATGTGTAGAAAGTCAAAGCGACACTTATTTTGGGACAGAGGGAGTATCTGAAATGGTTGCTTGTTTAGAAAGATGGTTTTCCCATGTATCGTGTAATACACCAAGATTTAAAATGAACGAAGGTTTTCACTTGGGAAAATAAAAAGATTATTGTTTTGGAAAATAAATGATTCAAGTGATAAAGTTCAAGTCATTTGTTTGTCTAGATATAGCACATCTGGTCGAGTATACAAAGGTTTATGTCATTGTTTTGGATTTATTCGTTTCATATAAAGTATATGCTTTTCTTACAACTAAGATTAATTTCAAGTGATATTTTGAAGCATTAAAGAATGGGTTTGGTAGATAGTACAATATTAGAAACAAAACGAGACAAGTTGGATATTGCCTTCACTTGTAGAGTCTAACACATCAATTACAACACCATAAATGATGTTTAAGAACTTTCGGCAGGTAGCCTTTTATTGAAAGGATTATTGAAACCTAGTACATTAGATTAATTACATCCTTAAAGTGTCCAGATAACATTTGCCAGAAAGCTTCTGAGCTAGATATCCCTTGAGGAATTCTGCAGTACCAACCCTTCTAAACTTTGGAGGATTTTGTGGTGACAGAAGACTTGGTGCTGGACCAAATTCACCGTCTATCTTAGGATGCAAGAATGTGGCAATGGACAGTCTTTCCTTTACTGAGTCCACAACACCTCTATGCTCAATGCTCGGGTAAGTTCCGTTGGTTACAACCTACAATATAAATCATATGAATACTGCAGTTGGGCCAAATAACTTAGAGTAGTGCTACATCCACAAAATTGGATACAAAATGACATAGCAGTTGAGGAGGGTATGGTTTATGTATATACAAGGGGGTCATTCCAATCAAAATTTAACACATACTCATTTTCAGAATGTTTTTGTACCCAATTTTGTGCATGAAACATTTTCCCATAAGTTATTCATGTACTGAAGCAATGAGAAAACATGATTGACAATTACCTCCAAGATGTCTCCAATGTTTACTATGAAAGCTGAAGGCAGCGGCTTAACTGGGATCCAAAGGCCGTCTTTCCTGACCTGGAGCCCATCGGTTTCATTAAGCTGGAGAAGGATGGTTAGGCCGTCTGCATCACTATGAGGCGTGAGTCCGACAACCTGGTCAGGCTGAGGGCAGGGAGGATAATAGTTCATCCTCATTCCCTGCAAGCCTTCTTCAAACAGCACTTCCATGTCAGCAGGATCCAATATTCCTAGAGCTTTTGCCATTAGCTTAAGAATTTTCATAGACAAACTCTGCACCTCTTCGGAGTAGGCCAGTACAGCATCTCTGCATCATAATTACAATTCCACTCTCCACTTTAAATACATATTCATCTATATAGCTTGTCGTACTAGTTCAGCTTACATAAATACTAGTCTATCTGTGCCAATCATTTTTTTACACTTCCTTTTTCTGGATGTCCCATCCAATTCTTTACGTTTCAAAACTTTCTAAATATAATAAAAAATTTTAATATAAAAATTAACTAACCCCACTATTTTTCTCCACTCTACTTGCTTTATACATTTCCCACTACAATTCTCACTTCTCTTACTTTTTCACTCTATTTTATATATATTATTGACCTTCGTGCCCAACCCAAATGTAAACATTTGAATGGTTCGGACGGAGTATAAGATATGTTGAGCGAGATGAGTTTTGTAACCTGAAGGAAGGAGAGAACTGTGGCAGCAAGTGTGGTTTCCTGAGATGCGCAGGTCGAGTGCCCAAGTAGAGCATGTCCGCCCAATCAAGCTTCTGCTCCTCCGAGACTACGAATAGTTGTCCATATCCTTCTATATCTCCGTCTAGCTGACCAAACTTTTTCTTCTCTTCCAGAGGCAGCCTAAAAAACCCACCAATCTCCGTCTTAAGCCTCTCCAGTAACGAATTGGAGACTCCGTGGTTTATCAGCTTCCAAAACACGAAAAATTGTAAGAAAATGTTGGATCATGAATCAATTTTTAAATAAAATAACAAATACCTGAAAGAAACCCCACTCTTTACACGCCTGGTGCAATTTTCTCAGCTCAGAGTTCATTAATTCACAATCAAGTAACATGTTCATATCAATTACAGGGACTTGCAGTGAATCTGAATCGGAGACTAAACATTTTTGATCGAAACGTACGTATCGGGACGGTATTGGAGCCAATGTTTCCTTGGCTATCTCTTGGACGGAAGGTACTTGGAGGGACCTCCCTAGTTCTATCGCATTGGCTACTTCCATTTCGGCTATCATGTCTCTGTTTCCTCTCTTCTTTGCGGACTTATATAGCCTGATAGCTCAACCATCTTTCTGACTTTCTTGCATGTTATCAACTTCATGTGGTGTACAAATATTGTAATGGACCGACCAAGGGATGACATGGGTAAGTTCAGAAAAAATGCTTTTTGCTTAAGTAAAGAAGTGGAACTGAAGACTTAAAAGTGATTAAACTATTTATGAAAGAAAAGAGTAGAAGTGCTGGTGAAAAAAAAACTAGCATTTTTAGTTTTTTTATAAGTGCTACTGAGTTTTAAAACAAACTAGTCAACAAAAGTAATAATCGGACTTTTTGGAAAAAGAAGTGGGAAGTTGTGGTTGCGAGAACATGCACATAGTTAAACAGAGGCCTCAAATCCTTGCTTTGTTATTGAAATTTATAATTTCAAAATTGTGTAACGTGTTAAAATTCTCCCAATTAACGTTGATTTTATGTGTGGTATACGTTTGATTACTGTCTAGGTAGGAAATTTAAACTTAAATTTATTGGAATTATAGTCAAACAAGTGAAAAAAGCCGCGCTTCGCGGCGGCGTAATAAATTTTGATATGAATCAGTATTATGATAGCATAAAAATTATTTTGAATCATCTTCCTGTTAAACATATCACAAATAAAAAATATTATAATTAGTATAAAAATTTGTTTAAGTGGTCATCCTGTCAAACACAATACTAATAATATAATTAGTTCGAACCACCCTCCCGTCAAAGACAATATTAATCCATAATTATTATTTTTATGATAAAATTGAATATTATAATTTAGATCAAAATTAGTTTGAGCCACTCTCTTATCAAGCACAATACGAATAACAAAACATTATAATTTAGATATTAGTTTGAGTCGCCTTACTGTCAAACACATACTAATAAAAATTATTCTGATTATGATAAAATTAAAAATTATAATTGGATAAAAAGTATTTTGAACTGTGGTCCCGTTTCAACAAAAATATATTATAACATAGATAAAAAATTATTTTAACCACTTTCCCGTCAAACATAATACTAATAGAAAATTTATTATTATTTAGATAAAAATTAGTTTGGGCCGCCTCCCGTGCCCGTCAAACACAATAATAATCAACATTATCATAAAATCAATATATGATTCCTATTTTATATGTATTATTTTATATGTTAATTTTTTTTATTTTTTGATTCCTATTTATTAGTTTAAAATTATTATTCTTTTATGGTTCTAATATTTTTGGTATTAGTTTTTTAATGATTATTATCTTTATAATCTTTTATTTTCTATTCAAAATTTAAGAAAATTATAAGACTAAATCGGAAATAAAAATTGTACGTATTACCTTACAAATATTAAATATAAATTGTATTTTATCTATGATTATTAGTTTAAATAAATATAATCATATTCCTTTTGGTATTCCTAAAAAAAATTGTATTATCTTTACAATCCAGAAAAAAAAAAAGAATTGTGTTGACTTTTGGAATCCTTCAACTTGATTTTTTTAATTATAATTATAATTGGGTAAAAATTATTTTGAACTGTGGTACCGTTTTAAAAAAATATTATATCATAGATAAAAAATTATATTAGTTACTTTTCCGTCAAGAATAATACTAATAGAAAATTTATTATTATTTAGATAAAAATTGGTTTGGGCCGCCTCCCGTGCTCGTCAAACACAATACTAATCAAGAATCATTTACATTATTATAAAATCAATATATGTTTCCTATTTTTTATATCCTATTTTTTTCGTTAATTATTTTTATTTTATGATTCCTATTTATTACTTAAAAATTATTACTCTGTTATGGTTCTAATTTTTTTGCTATTAGCGTTTTTTAATGATTATTATCTTTGCAATCCTTTATTTCTTACACGAAATTTAAAAAACAATTATAAGACTAAATTGAAAATAAAAATTGTACGTATAACCTTACAAATCTTAAATATAAATTGTATTTTATATATGATTGTTAGTTTAAATAAATATAATCCTACTTTTTTAGGATTACTAAATAAGAAAAGAAGTGTATTATCTTTAGAATCCAAAAAGAAAAAAATTGTATTAACTTTTGGAATCCTTGAACTTGATTTTTTAAATATAATCCTATTTCTTTTAGGATTACTAAATAAGAAAAGAATTGTGTCAGAATTCAATAAGAAATACTAATTAGATATAATCCTATTTCTTTAGGATTACTAAATAAGAAAAGAATTATGTCAGCTTTAGAATTCAATAAGAAATACTAAATAAAAAGGAAAAGAATTGTATCATCTTTAAAATTCAATAAGAAAAAAATCGTGTTACTTTTAGAATTCTTGAACAATAATTTCTATCCGAAATTTAAGAAAAATTAAAAGACTGAATCGAGCAATTCTAGAGACGCCCGCATCCTCCTTTATATATATATATTGATTAATCATGATAAGTGATTTTGGATTTTTTTGTTAATAAATGTTCTAGGGTTTTTCTTGCAATTCCCACATAATATTTCAATAAATATAATGAATAATAAATCCAACAAAATTTATCTATAAATACATAAAAATTAATTATCTTGGGTCAAAGTGATTTTAAATCATATTCAGCTCTCATAACATCTCTTAATGTGAATTCATTTTAATTAATATAAATAAATAATAATTAGGCATGTCTGCAGATAATCTTTAAAATTAAGGGTTCTCGACTTCTAGCAAATTATGCACTATTAATATATTGTTAGATTGTATATTATTTAAATATTTAAAATTCTAAATAATTACTTTATATAAGATATTGGTCCTATTTGAAAGTTAGAGATTTGGGGCAAAATTAGAGGTTTGAGGTGGTTTAGAGGTTTGACCACTAGAATCCGCTAAAATTGGTGTTTGGTAGTTAGCGGATTGAAGTAGGTGTTTGGATGCAAAAAGCTAATTTTGAAAAAGCTACTTTGAGAAATTTTTGGGTTAACGATTTGGGTATGTGTCACAAAAAGCTTATCAAACAACTATTTACCAAACGGTTTTACAACAAATCGCTAATTCAATTCAAAACATCTATTTTAATCAGCTAGACAAAACATCTAATACAATCCGCTAACAACTAACAGCTAATTTCCAAACTGGGCCATTGTTAGACTTGCTTTTAGCTAGAATTTTATCGTAAAATTTATATAAATTCAATAACATAGCTGCCGTCTGATAATGTATCAGACAACGGGAATTTAATTGTTGTCGAACGATATCTTCAACAATAATTCCTAACACTTGTTCAAGAGTTGGTGTCATAACAATTCGGAAAACTAAACCAAAGTTACAATTTAGGAATTACAAATAATAGTTTTACACAATAAACCAATGTATGAAAGCATGCTACACAAATTGACAAATTAGAATCATGGTTGGAAATCACATGAAACAACAGTTTAATTTTATGATAGAAAACTATTGTATGAAAGAATACATAATAACAGTTTATGAACATATCAATTTAAAAATCATTTTGAAAAATAGTATATACAAACGTTTCTAGTTTTTGAATTGTTGTCTTTCTTCATTTAGGATGTTAGTTTTTTAATTTAGTTTTTACAAGTCTTTGTCATATTTTCCTAGATATAACACTTTTATACTCACACATAAAAACATCTAAAAATGAAAACATGCTAACAATATATTTGAAAAAATTTAAGTTATAAATTCTTGCACAATATATATATTAAAAAAATAATCTATCGCACTAAAATAATTCTAGTTTGGTGTTTATGAAAGCATTCTGAATATAAAAGGTTAAAACAGTTTACACTTTAAAAATTACAAAGCACAAGATAAGCGAGCAACATGTATAGGAAAGCTTGCTCCTGCATAACCATAATTGACGTCTAAGTACTTTCAATACAACCCTCTTTGTTGTTGGCTACTTGGCTTCTCTCTTTTTTTGGCTGCTTGGCTCTTTAGGCATGTGTCTTTCATCTTTAACAACTGGACAGTATGTGCATCACAATCTTGTGCCTAGAAGTTTCCCACTAAATGATTTTTGTTGGTTGGCTAATGCTATCCTCGAGAAGATGTTTCTGGAAGCGAATTTCACATTATCACACAATCATTCACTCTACCCGGTAACCAGGTGCACTAACTAAGCAGACCAACTTAATCAAATCTCAATTGTGTTTACATAATTATATATATACAATCTGCCGAAGTTATAAGTATGCCATCACACTATAGCTTCTAGAGTCTAGACCATAATAAAAGTGGTTAGAAGCTAAGATGATATTACAGTATCAACTTTTAGTGACCAAATGATAACTTTTCATACCTGGTCAACCTCACAGTTCTATCTTCACACTCTGTTGTGAGGCAACATGCACTAGGAAAGGATCCCTGCTGCTTAGAGGGAAATATTGTATTCCCAGAGATGAAACATAAAGAATGCATCTCTTTTCCATGGAATTGTAAATGTAGGTTCGGAGGATATATTTTTCTTTCACTATCTGTCACCATATGTCTATGTACATAGATGATTTCATCTCATAGTCAAACAATCAAAATTGATAAAAGTAAATACAGTTTGAAGGTGAATCGTATACTTTCTTCCAACAAAAAAAACTGTAGGAAATATAAGGTTGAGCAAATTATTTTTGAAAAAAAAGAAAAAGAAACAGCAAACAAACCTTCACATAAGCAAAACAGTTCCTTAACTCTGGCAGGTTCGTCAAGAAAATATGAATTAGGATTTCTCCGTCTGCCAAATAAAATATGGACAACCTGTTATCAAGGGAACCACGTCTTTAAGATGAAGAGAAACTAAAACAAATATAACTCTTTTTTTTTAAAACCAAAATATAACTCTTTTTTATTGAACAGTTTATAAATTAAAATATATTTTGACAAATGTAATTCTTTTTTATTGAACAGATAATAAACTACCATGTCGCATATCTTGCTATAAGTGTAACTCAGATACCTGATAATAACTTAGGAACAATAAGTGTAACACCAGTTCTCAAGATGGTAAAGTAGTTGATTCATTAAAATAGATAATTATATACATACTGTTTGGTAACACAAGTTTATATTTGTATATGTTTTTGTCGGAGAAAGTAAAGCATATTCATCTCTTCATCTATTTTGCAAGAACGAGGCAAAAATGGTTTTATCTCATGTATCAATATTTTGTCATTTTTAAGTTAGTAAGTATAGTAGATTCATCTTTTCTACTATTTTACACGACAAAGCAAATTATTTAACTTCAACGGTCTACTTTAGTTCAAAAAAATTCTCACCCGCTGTAAATTTCGCTCATGTACTGATTACACATAATGCATTGACAAATATCAATATCAATGGTGCATCATCACACAAGTACATTGATTCGGAAACAACCGGAGCATCTCCAAGAGATTCTTAAATGAGCTCTTAAGTTGAAATTTGAGGAGGGAGAAAGAAATTTTTACTCAAAAAGACTCTTAAGTGTCATTTATTAACGAGTGAACCATTAAAATCTGAACTGGATGATGCATTTCCTCGTGTTAAGCTCGTTTGTTAAAAATATTTGCACCTAGACCACACTGGAAATTAACTAGACGACTGGGGTTACAAAAATTGGTTGTACCGTCCAGAGAGCAGATCGCATAGGCTTGAGTTTGTCCGACCTTCTTCTAATAAATTTTATTATACTAGTAACACAAAGCTTTTGTTTATTGAAAATTTCAAAATGAAAAAAAAAAATTTCGCCATCACAATTTATATATTAATTATAAAATTTTAGTAAAGCATATAATAATGGTTGATAGTCATGACTAAAATAAATTTAATGAAGTGAAACACTATAAAATGAATACCTTAAATTTTGATAAATTATATAAATTTGTATTCAGAAGTTTCCAAAAAATAATTAACAAACAACATTATCGCTTTGGTTCAGATTAGTTATCATTCAGAAATTCAAGCCATTCGGTAAATTTTGTTCAGATTTAACAAATGACCCATTAGTATAACTCTTCATGTCACTGAGCCACTACAAAGCTCTTAACTTATTTTTCACAATAAAATATTCATTTCCTCCAATTACATTTGAGTTTGTGTCATATACAAGTCCAGATAGCAACTAATTTGATAATCAGTAAAATCATCCGCCTTGATATGCCTGAAGCACGCAGGGGATGCAAGAATTATCTATCTTAGAGTTCTTATAATTACAGGATTTTGTATGATAACGCAAAAAGAAAATTTGTGTTATCTCTGTTTTCAGATTTTGTGTTTTAGCAATATCAAGAAGAAAATTGTTTATGATAAGGAGGAGATGTTACCGACTACCGATAATTAATGACAACAAGAAAGGTAGGTTGATACATTGATTAAAAATGCTAAGTTGAGTATATATTAATTGTCCATCTAAAACAAGTAACCAATTACCAGCGAAACTTTTACGACAATACTTTTGTTGCTAGTTTGTTATTGATTCCTCGGTGTTTTGTTATTATTCTATTATTATGTGATTATTCTTGCTAACGGAACGTAATGTTTGTAAATAAACATAGGTATTTCGTTGCAAATTGACTGGCATACTATTGACTCGTTAAATCATTTAGCAACCACTAATTTCTTTTAACAATTTAAAGTGTTTTCTCTTGTAATGTTCTTAAGCATAATAGGAAAATTTTAACATAATTACATACATATAGGCTAACTTAAGATGTTTTACTACATATCTTCACATTTTTCCTCCAAAAAAGTTATGATGTTTGCTGTAATTAAATTGATTTAATTTTATCGGAATTCATATCTACAATAGAATGGAAAAAGTTGAAATTGATATTTAATAAAATATGAGGATAAAGCTCAGATTATTATAATCTAGTTATAATTTTGTTTTTTGAAAGTTAATCTAATTATAATTGTTTAAAATTATCAAAACTAAATATTGATACTTTTTGAATTGCGTTCAAAATCTGATTAATTTAATCATAAAATTAGGATAGATGATATTGAAACAGGAAAGAATTCTTCATTGTAAGTCGGATCATCAATATTTTTAATATGATAGTTGGAAATGTGTTTGTTGAATCTTTTTTTTTTTTTTTTGAAATTGTGTTTGTTGAATCTTAATTATCTTTATAAATAACATATGGTTATTTATGTGCAAACAGGTCTCAAAATTTGAATGATCCCCAATTTTGAAGCCCATAATAATTATATCTTTGTAGTTGGCCATATTATTATATAAATTGATATTATATATTTTTATCTTAGAATTTTATTTTAAATTTAATTATTATTCACTAAAATATTTTTTTGTGCCTTTTACATTACTAAATATTATTAATGAATAATTAATATATAATTTTTGTTTTTGTCCCATATTATATATTATAATTTTGACCTTTTTTTATATATATTAAATTTAATTATTTAATTTTGTACAGGGTCTTACAAATTATTGAGTCGGACCTCAATAATTTTTTTATCAAAATTTCTATTTTTAAGAAATAGTAACAAACTCCACATGTATGATTCCAAATTTTTAAAAAGAACAAATTAGGGACAATATAAAGAAATTATCAACAACAATAAATTTAAACAACAATAAATTTAAGGATAAGTGATGACTTATATAGACGTTAAAAGTCCGGTGCACATTCAACTGTTTCCTATTTTTGAGTCCCTGTTATATAGTTACAGTAAAATCATCAATGTTTATAAGGAAATATAAAAAGCAGATAAGAACAAAATACATCATTACTGTCTTTTACTAAAGTCTGGCTAGGTATAAATATACATGCACAGGTCTACATTCTATTGGCTTTTATAGTCAGTTGTCACACTACTCAAGAAGCTGTGGAGTCATCACACCAAGAACATCACTGAGGTAAATAATTGTAGCAAAAAATACAGTGACTTTGATTTTTTTTTATATTTTAATTATTATAGTTATAGTTTATAATGCATGGAATCACTAATTCTTTACTTTTGATCATCATGGTAACAATTGATTTGATTTTAGTATGTTTTTTATTTTTTTAATGTGAGATTACTTGGATGCATGTGTGTGAATCTTCTTGTTTAAGGGTTAGTTTTTGTTTTTTGATTCAGTGGATTGTTGTTTATGTGTTAAAGATCGAATTTTGTGATTGGGTTTTTGTTACGAGTCCTTTTTTCTTTTTTGTGTTTTTGGTTGATTTTTTTGGATTTTAAGGAATTTCTTTCAGGGTTGTAGGGCTTGTTGATTAATATGTGTACTTGGAAAGTTCAGAGATTGATGCATATGGGTTTAATTGGATACCGATGAATATATAAAGTTGGTGCATGAGTATAAGAAGAGTTGATTTTGGGTAATTTAAAGGCAAAAACTGATAGTTTTTCGGTTATTGTTGTGAACTTTAAAAAGAATTTTTGATTCAATTGATGTTGGAATATTACCATTTGTGTTAATTGTATTCACCTGTGCCAAATGTGAAGATGATGGGCTGATTAGTAGTTTTGTTGTAGTATGATTTTTCGAATATCACACGAGTTGTGGCACTTAGTTATACTGGTAGCTAGTGATAGATGATTACATTAGTTTCAACAAGAAATTGCAGTTGGATAGAGATATGATGCAGAATGCACCTATGCAGTCGATGGATATAGTCTAGCTTAAATTTGTTTGTGCCCTTTTAGAAGTTCTTCAGTCCATGGATGTTATCTCTGATCTAGTATAAGCATTTTGTTTTTTTTGTACTTTTTGACTGCAGAGTTTTGTTTACACTGTCCGCATCTGTCGGAAATTGCTGTCTGTTACACAACTGAAATTGACTTATGGAGGGTGGTCCTGTCAAGCCAAATAAAACGGAGTTCACAGAATGCTGGCGGACTTCATTGAAAACACCCTACATAATGCGGCTTGCACTCTCAGCTGGCATTGGAGGTCTTCTCTTTGGCTATGACACGGGTACTAAACTTGTGTGAAGTTTTAAAATTTTTTTTAAAATAACTATAATTTGTTTCACACTGCTTACATATACATGACAATAGGTTGCTATTGCTTACCATTATATAATTTTAGGTGTTATTTCGGGAGCTCTGCTTTACATAAGAGATGAATATAGTACGGTAGAGAAGCATACTTGGTTGCAGGTAGTTCTCTAAAATAATCTGATGATATATTTCAAATTATTTCGGGATACAGATAGAGCATAGCTGAAGTTTTTGTTCTATTTATTTCAAGGAAACTATTGTTAGTATGGCTGTAGCTGGTGCAATTGTTGGCGCTGCATTTGGCGGATGGATAAATGACAAATTTGGCCGAAAGAAATCAATCTTGCTAGCTGATATTCTGTTCTTTGCTGGTGCAGTAGTTATGGCTGCTGCTGTTGGCCCATGGATGATTATTTTGGGAAGAATTTTAGTAGGTTTGGGAGTTGGAATGGCTTCAATGACCGCCCCTCTTTACATTTCAGAAGCTTCACCTGCTAGAATTAGGGGTGCTTTAGTTAGTGCAAATGGTTTGCTAATCACGGGAGGGCAATTTCTGGCATATCTTATAAATTTAGCTTTCACCAGGGTGCGTATAATTCTTAAGTTTATTAACATCTATTATTTGACAAGCTTTCTTTGGACATGCACAATGATATAAAACTAAATGGTTTTGCTTTTTGAAATATGAATAACAGGCACCTGGAACCTGGCGTTGGATGCTTGGAGCTGCTGGAGTACCAGCTGTTGTTCAATTTGTATTGATGTGGTCACTTCCAGAATCTCCTAGATGGCTATATAGTCAGGTTAGTCCATCACATGAATTACTCGAATTTGTCTTGTAGGTAGCATGCACTGTAATTGTTTTGGCAGAACTCTGTTAGCCTCGATTAGTGCCAGTCACATTATTAAGGTAGGTCTGAGATCTCGAGCTTGAAGTAGATTCCAAACCACAAATTTCTTGGCTTTAAGTAGCTGATTGACATACAATGTCGAGTCACTTTAATAATTGTGACAAATATGTAAAATCTTGAATCAGTAAAAACGTTATTTAAGTGTAAAAGCTAATATCTTGATTGTTGCAGCACACCTAGCTGAGGAAGAACCATCTCTGCTATTGTACCTGGCTATACTTTCTTAAATTAACATTATATTTGTTTCATACACTACATAATATTGAAAATAGTATCTAATAGTTCTATCAGATATAACGACGTCTTTTCTTCTTTGAACAGAATAAGATAGAAGAATCAAGGGAGATCTTGGCAAAGATCTATCCGGCTGATGAAGCTGAGAAGGAACTGGAAGCCTTACAATCATCTATTGAAGCTGAAAAGGCAGATGCGAAATCAATAGGTGAAGGTTTTTTAGCCAAAGTACAGAGTGCTTTCAGCAACAAAATTGTACGAAGGGGCCTATATGCTGGTATTGCAGTCCAAGTGGCACAGCAATTTGTGGGTATAAACACAGTGATGTACTATAGTCCCACAATTGTTCAATTTGCTGGATTTGCTTCAAACAAGACAGCTATCGCCCTCTCTCTAATCACATCAGGTCTTAACGCTTTAGGATCCATCATTAGTATGGCTTTTGTTGACAGGTACGGGAGAAGGAAACTGATGCTCATCTCCATGATTTCCATTATAACTTGCCTCATTGCCTTAGCTGGGGTATTTTATGGAGCCGCTGCACGTGCTCCCAGTATCAGCAATTTTGAGTCCTCTCATTTTGGAGGGAACTCTACATGTCCAAGTTATATTACTGCATCAAATCCATCTTCTTGGAATTGTATGACTTGTTTAAAAGCATCCTCAGATTGTGCCTTTTGTGCCAATGGCGCAAACGAAGTAAGTTTTAGTCACAAAAATATCAAGTCCACATATCGTATTTGTTCCGAGATTTGTTGCTGCATGCATATGAGATGCTATTTGAGACGAAAAATGCCAATAACATTTTATATATCTATTATTAAAATGTGATTGTTTCTCTGATTGGCTTTTTCATCCTCAGTATCATCCTGGAGCATGTCTTGCTGTTAATGATGGTTCCAAAAGTGCATGTCGAGCAGATAACCGCACATGGTACACTCAAGGCTGTCCAAGCAACATCGGTATCTTAGCAGTATTACTACTCGGACTCTACATTATATGTTACTCCCCAGGAATGGGAACGGTACCCTGGATTGTGAATTCGGAGATATATCCATTGAAATACAGAGGCATTGGTGGGGGAATAGCCGCAGTTTCAAATTGGATTTCTAATCTTATTGTAAGTCAGTCATTCCTGAGCTTAACACATGCACTTGGTTCTGCTGGCACGTTTCTTTTGTTTGCTGCTATTTCAGCTGTCACAGGGACTGCAATATTCTTCCTTGTGCCTGAAACGAAAGGTCTAACGTTTGAAGAAGTCGAGAAGATGCTTGAGAAAGGGTTTAAACCAAGCGTATGTGGTAATGACCCTGATCCTGATAAAAAGCTGGATGGAACAGTTTAACTTAGGGTATAGTTTGTCGAGTTTTGCAGTTAAATCTTGTTAATTATCTCTACCGTGGACATTTACTTTGTGAAAACATATTAACATTCGCGTTTTATTTCCTTGAAATCGATGGAAACTATTTAGATGTATGTCGTTTCCAAGTATTTGGAGAAAGGTTTTCAATCACCTTAAGTGGTGTCTCTGAAGAATAGGATGTCAAGTCTGTTTAAATTGAAGAACTCTTTGGTTAGAATGCAAGACCAATTTGAACTGGCAAAGCTATTGCAAATGAACATTTAACTTAAAAGTAATTTTATATCCCATTTTAATAAAACCTGCATCAAGATTTTGAGAGAAAATCAGTATGTCTGAGGTCTTTTGCATGATAAGAAATTACTCAGGTATCACTCATAATAATTAATTTGATACATTAAAATTAGTAATCCATTTGGTTTTTATCATTCGGTTCATTCGAATCACTGGTACAAGTAATATCTTAATATCAATTTCTTTTTTTGAAGTGGAAGAAATAGAGAAATTGTTTTTGAGCCATAAGGATCGAATAAATTCAAGCTCTCCCAATCTTTTAAAGCAAATGTATATTGCTCTATATTGACGAGCTAAAATTCTAGCAAAAAACATCGAATAATATAATTTATTTGTCAAAAACTCTTTCCACTAAAAAGTGAGACCAATTTTATTTCAAATAATAATATCCAACATGTTTCAAATACATAAATTTTATCTAAAACGAGAATCTGACTCAATCACATAAATTTTTTTGGGAAACGGAATTGAACTGAATCATGTAAAAAAAATTACTTCCTCCGTTTCAATTTACATGTCTACTTTCAAAAAAATAATTTGTTTCAAATTAGTTGTCCACTTCAACTTCCAATACAAAATTATATTTTCAAAGTCAATTATACTCCACATATTTTTTATTTATATTTTCTTGATCAATTTCATTCCACATATCATGCTCATTTATTGCAATTATATTTGTGAGTTTTTGAAAGTGGACATCTAAATTGAAACGGAAGGAGTATTGTTTTTACAATTTAGACATATATGCCTTACCGATGAGCATTCATTCCGGAACAATAGATGATAAAAACTCACCACTTGACTCTCTACCCACACCAAGCAGCCGAGTTGAATTTTAGTAGAGCAACGATACAAATTTACGTCATTTTGACCGACTTTTAAGAAAATGAATTCTAACGGCCAAATTAGAAAAACACACCTCTCCGAAACATTATCTAGTAAATAAATGCAGAGAAAATCTTAAAATGAAGAATAACCACCGTCACTCAATCCTTGGACATAATATATGTCACTCTTCTAGAAAATGTATTGTAAAGGGAGACATATCTTATCTGAGAATATAAAAAGCATTTAACCGTGAAGCCAAAATTTAAATATTCAAAACAATTTCGATGACACCGACGGACTTTTTAGACTTATGAAACAGTGCATTAAAGAGTCTTAAAGTACTCCCTCCATCCCAAATTAGATGACCCCGTTAACTTTGGACACACAATTTAAGGTTCATTGACCGCATAGATACGTGACTTATTTTTGCAAATAAAAATACTCTCTCCATTCCAAATACTCCCTCCATCCCAAATTAGATGACATTTATCCCAAAATAGTTGAGCCTCTCACTTTTCTATGCATATTCATCTACAATCTTCCATTGTTACTCTCTCTAATTTATCATTTCCAATGTACCACTAGCTACTACTCCCTCCATCCCAAATTAGATGACCCCGTTGACTTTGGGCACACAATTTAAGGTTCATTGACCGTATAGCTATATGACTTATTTTTAAAATTTTATTTTTGCAAATAAAAATTAAAATATGAAATTTTCATTTATAAAAGAAAAAATAAAAAAATAAATTTCGGAAGTAGACGGTCAATGCACCTAAAGTTACGTGCCCAAAATCAACGGGAACATCTAATTTGAGATGGAGGTAGTAACATAGAATTGTAATAAAAAAATGTCTTGATGATTCCGTTAGAATAAACAAACAGCATACCTACTTTGCCAGCTGAACCTCAGAAACATCGGGCCATGGATGAGAACAATGTGCATTAAAATTCCGATTAAAATTTCGATAGATGAATATTTGATACTCCCTCCCTCCTTTTTTAGTTGTCATCTTTGCTTTTGTGCTGGTCAAATTGGTCAAAGTTTGACTGAAATTTATTAATATTTTATCAATTAAAAAATTTAAAAAAATGTCACCGAAAATAATTTTTAATCTATTTTAAGATGTATTTTTCAGTTTTTTAAAATAATGAAAGAGTGACTTATAATATTTGGTCAAAAGTTGATCAATTTGATCAACAAAAATAGAAATATAACAACTAAAAAAAGATGGAAGAATAAATAAAAGGTTTACCAATTTAGTAACCTTTTCTCGTTTTGAGATGATAATTTTTCACTTCGATAGACGATAAATGACAAATAGATACTCCCTCCATCCCAATTTAGATGAGTCTTTTGTTCATTTCACACATATTAAGGAGTATTAAATGATTGTTCTTTTTTCCATCTTTTACCCATATTTATTGTGTTGACTTCTTTTGTATATTACTACCTCCATCCCAAATTAGATGATCCCGTTGACTTTGGGCACGTAACTTAAGGTGCATTGACCGTCTGCTTTTGAAATTTATTTTTTTATTTTTTCTTTTGTAAATGAAAATTTTATATTTTAATTTTTATTTACAAAAATAAAATTTTAAAAATAAGTCATATAGCTATACGGTCAATGAACCTTAAATTGTGTGCCCAAAGTCAACGGGGTCATCTAATTTGGGATGGAGGGAGTAGTAGCTAGTGGTACATTGGAAATGATAAATTAGAGAGAGTAACAATGGAAGATTGTAGATGAATATGCATAGAAAAGTGAGAGGCTCAACTATTTTGGGATAAATGTCAT
This sequence comes from Daucus carota subsp. sativus, assembly GCF_001625215.2. Taxonomy (NCBI): domain Eukaryota; kingdom Viridiplantae; phylum Streptophyta; class Magnoliopsida; order Apiales; family Apiaceae; genus Daucus; species Daucus carota. The sequence continues at coordinate 11,919,742 of NC_030382.2, forward strand.
CTAATTTGGGATGGAGGGAGTATTTGATAAGTGTATAATCTCATTAAATGAGTCAGTTTTTCCATCTTTAACATAAAAAATTTCACTTGGATATATGAATAAATTTTCTAGTTCCTAACAATATTCATTTGTCAGATTTATTTATAATTAGATTTTTATAAAATAATAAAGTTGAAGTCAACAAAAAATATTATTTTATTAGTACTATCTACGTTATGCTGTGACAATAGAAAATATTACTTTAACGAAAATATTATTATCGGTTATTACTTAATCAACATGTAATAATCCTTGAAAAAAAAAAACATGTAATAAGCTAGGTTTAACTATACACAAAATACAAAACTCGCACATAAATTCATCTAACAGGAAAAGGAAAGATCATGTTTGAACAAGAACGACGAAATTTCAATATATTCCGTCAAATATATACGAAAATCATAACGACCGACAAGATGTACGCAAATCTTATCATCTATTTCCGTTTCGGTGGGAAGCTGCTAGGGTAAAACTTAACAGTGTCACGTCTTTATCGTCTCCAAGCTCACAAAACTGTATCTACAGAACACCAAGTCTGGTGATAAATTAATGGTGTGGGGGCAAAGTTGGGTGGTATTTCTGGCTGTATGTGCATGTATGGCACAAGAGTTGGGGCCATGCCCATTCCCATATGTTTCCGCCCTTTACACCACATACTTGCAACTCATTGGCCCCATTTGCCATGCCATTATCATTTTTCATTTATGAGAGAGACAATGGAGTGCACTCTAATCAATCTCTTTTACACCATTCCTACCAACTTCTTAATAATGCAGCATCATAATTCCAGCTGCTGCTTAATAATGCATTCAGATTCATGTATGGGTGAACCCCTTTTGAATTCTCCAGGTCTAGTTACAATCTGGATAATGCATATGGTTCGAAACGAAACTCAGAGTGTCCGACATAGGTAATCGAGGAAGGTACAGATATAGAGCCCCAAGGCCAGGTAACAAAGCAAAAGATGATCAATCAAAGTTATGAGAATACAATAAACTATGTGTAATACAATATATCTACTCAGAGTCAGAGTGTCCGACATGGGTAATCAAGGAAGGTAGATATAGAGCCCGGAGGCCGCGTAACAAAGGAAAAGATCATCATTATATATGAATAAAGTTATGAGAATACAATAAACTACGTGTAATACAATATATCTAGAGTTCTAGACAGAATCTGGATCAGACCTATAACAAAACACAAGGATCAGCAACCCAAATCCTCCACCGGAGAAGCACCTAACAGGAGTACAAACATAATAGAACTAGTCAACAACCATACAACCTACAGTCAGTGGCTTTAGTACTAAACTGCTCACACCCATGGTAAAAACACTCAAAAAAATCTCAACCATCCTATACAAACCAACAACAAAACACTACCTATATACAGCCAAAAACCAACCACCTCTATTATCGTATACTACGTATCTAGATACCTCTAAGGACTTGAAGATGAAGCTTCTTGTCTTGGTTCCCTCAGATATCCCAGAAGGGTTTCAGCCTGCCAAAAAGAATCAAACACCATTACAATCAAGCAAACTACAGAAAATAGTCTTTATGACAGAAAAACATTTCATTTTTTCGAGCCAACAGGAGACATGAGAGTTCTGCTAGTGCTGCATTACACAGTCTATAAAGTTGCAGCCTTTTCCATTTTAGACAACTTCGCTGATCAGTAAATTCTTGGACATAATTATGTAAAGAGCTTAACTTTCTAAAAACCAGTAAACCATGAGACAAAAGACTTAATTATGCCACCAAGTCATGGTCTTTATGAAAGCATGCTTACATCATAATCTTAATGGATAATAATATACTGGGTTAGTCGTTCGGTAACTTAATTTTGACTAGTACAGTCAAAAGATTAGTCAATCAGCAAAGTCACACACTCACAGCAATATCCTAAGTCAATCACCAAGAGTTGGAAAATAATGCAAACTCATCAAATGTAACTAGTCAACAACTAAACCACTACAAGAATAAGTAGGTTGTATGTGACCTAATTCACCCGAATGGCTAATAATTGTTCATCATATTCAGTTCTTGAAATTGAACTAGGAGCACCAAATTAACAAGATTATACTAATTTAAACAATAACTTAACCAAATTGAGTTAATTCTAGCACAATACAGGTAAACATAGAGTAGCAAATGGAAGATGATTTACAGTATACACACCTTGTGCTTAGCTTTAGCAGTGCCAGATTGTGAAAGTGCAACCAATGGAGGAATTGCACCTTCTCTAACCAACAAACCTCTATTTCTCACATTATCACTACACAATTGAAGCAATGTAACCACAGCAAACTCCTTCCCTTTCATCGACCCATCTTCAATTGCCTCCACCAAAGCCGGAATGCCACCTTCCTCAACAATCTCATTCTTTCCGATCTCTGTCCCTGCCAAACTACTTAACACCACCATTGCCTTCTCCGACATACCACTCCCTTGCTCTGCCACCATCTCAACCAACGGCTTCACAGCACCAGCAGCCACTGCTCTCTCCTTGTTCACTTCTACCGAACAAATCTTATACAACGTCGTTATCGCATCCTTCTTCCCTCTACTCGATCCATTCTTCAACAACGCAACCAACGGCGGAATTGCCCCACTAGCACCAACTGAAACCTTATTCTCATCCAAAAACGACAAATTTAACAACGCACAAGCTGCATTTTGCTTAGACGTCTCCGTCCCCGTCTTCAAGACATAAATCAAAGGCTTAATTGCTCCGTGCTTCGTAATCACCTTCTTATTCTCTTCCAGCAGAGATAAATTCAACAAAGCAGTCACCGCATGCTCCTGAGTCCACGGATCACTACTATGCAAAAGAGGAATCAAAGCAGGAACAGCCCCCGATTCCCCAATCAACGCCCTATTATCCGCTCTATTCTTCGCTAACATCCTCAGTTTCGCAGCCCCTGACCTCTTAACATTAATCGAACTTGAATTAAGTCCATCAATACACATTTTCACAGTAGGTGCAAGATCCTCAGGAGAAATACTCTCAATTATCTCCGTCGAAAAATTCTCCCTTTCTAAAAACCCCTGACACGGTTCAGGCTCTCGAATAGGGTCAGTTAATCCTGGAGTCTCTGGACTAGGCAACGTAGCCAAACGCTGCAATTCCCCAGAGATATCACTACTACAGGCCGAAAAATCACTAAAGGCCTGCGAAAACTCCAAAAACTTCTCCGATTCTTCCAAAGACGGAGTCGTTTTCGAGGGTTTGGTAGCTAATTCACCCAATTTGAGGTCCATTACCGAGTCGGTTAAGTTTTCGGAAACATAAGTTGAAGGGGGTGAATTAGGCCTGGAAATGAAGGATTGTTCATCAGATTGGTAAAGTGTAGATCTAATTGTTCTCATGGAACGACCCAATGGGCGTTGTAGCTTGGATGATGATGGTGGTGGTGTGTAGTAATAGGGTCGGGTTGAGGGAAAGCGGGTCATACTTGAGTGTGAATCTCCTACAGAAACCATCTTGAATACAAAAATCTCTCTCCCTGTTCTCTCACTCCCTGTGTTCTCTCTCCCTGTTCTCTCTCTCCCTGTTATCTCACTCCCTGTTCTCTCTCTCCCGGTCTCTCAGTCCCTGTGTTCTCTCTCTGACAAAAGACTCGATCTTTATGCAACTAAAAGCCAATCAACACAAAAGAAACACATATAACAACTTCACCTTCAACAAAAATACGTACCAGCTAATATTCTCCAAGAAATTTCCATGTTTTTGTGTATAGGTATATGACAATCTTGAAGCTAATAAAGATGGGTTTTTCAGAAATTTTCAAGTGGGTATCCCAGAAATGTGATAAAGTTTGGATCTTTACACTTAAATGATAAGCACATACATATATTTGTAAGTATATGCAAATCTTGAAGCTAAAAAAGGTGTATTTTGCAGGAAATTTGAAATGGGTATTGAAGAAATGTAATAAAGTTTGGATCTTTACAAGTGTATGTAAATCTTGAAGATGATAAAGGTTGGATTTTTAAGGAAATTTCAAGTGGGTATTCAAGAAATGTAATAAAGTTCGGATCTTTATAATGAATTTGAGATTTTGATGTTGAACTTGTTGTAAGCTTGAAGAAATTTGAAGAATCTAAAGAAGTGTGTGTGTGACAATTTTTGTATAAATTTGTGATTTTTTTTGTAGAGAGAGAAAGCTTGGGAGAATAAGATTAATGGAGGAATGGTATAAAATAAAGAGATGATGTATAGCTATAGCTACTCCTTTTGATTGGATTGATTTGGTAGCTTTGAGCTTTTTATGTAAAACTTGCTAATATAACTGCCTGTGATTTCCACTAAGCGACAGTCACTTGGTGATCTTACACGTGACAATTAGTTGACTAAGTATATGACGCGTCATTAATCAAGTAACTTGTTTTGTGACAGATCTGTGGTGAGGCTGTGAGATTAGCTTATTTTCAAGTGGTGCGTCGGCGAGGGTGTTCAAACGGCGTCGTTTAGTGGGTGAAGTGACAGTGAGAGATTCTGTTTACGACAAGAGTCAGGCCCATCTGTGTAAGTGAATGGAATTCGGATCGGGTCGGGTGCCAACCAGGCTCCAGCTGCTTTTTCTGCATTTTTTATTTTGTATTTTTGGGTTTTGTGGGCTATTGTTTTGGGATGATCTTGGCCGTTGATTTTGGAGATCTAAGGGCTGAAAATGGGTGTGGAGGTAGGGCTAATGAGGATTGTTGGACAGCTAAACGTATTAATGATGAGATTATAGCACAAAGTTTACACACGGATGGGCCAAGTGGGAATTTAAATGAAATTTGGTAACAGTCAGATAACGACACAACAGCTAATGACAAGTACGTTTAATAAATACAGTATTCCTATTTATTTAATCATGAATTAAGCTAGATTTTATAAATTTTCTTTTACGATGCAGACTTATATACCTTACAAATTGGTATATGTTCTAATAATTCTCGGATGAGCCAGAGTCGAACCCTGGTGTCCCGGGACAACAGAAGATAAACCCACCAGTGGGCTATCCAATCATGCTCAGATTTTACATTTATTTTAGTTACTTAATGGGTGTTTGGGTGGGGCTTTTAAGCCCCACTTCTGGATTTTTAAGTTGGAAGCACTTATTCGTAACGTTTGTGTAAAAAGCCGAGATGCACTTATAAAAAGATAGGATTCCTAGCTTTTGTTTCATGACTTCTACTTTTTTCCCAAACACTTTAATCATTTATAAGTCCCAACTAACTTCTAACTTCTACTTCACTTTTTTTACTTTAAGCAAGAAACACTTATTTTAAGCTCACCCAAACGTCCCCTAACTTCTACAACACTTATTTATTTTAAATAAGAAACACTTATTTTAAACTCACCCAAACGACCCCTTAGTCTTATATGTACCTCTCATGAAGCGAAAGTCGAATCTGAATATTTTATATTCAGATTACAATCCTTTCTAAATGGATCAATTTAGAGATGTGTAAAAAGAAGCCTGGAAGGTTCTTGATCTTGTCAAGTCTTGTCATCTGACATGGTTGGCTTTTGTTGAGTGTATCCCTTTCGTTCTTTGTTTATAATTTGTAACCTTATTATTCTGTAACCAAAAGCTTTCAACTATTAGCTTTCATAATGGCGAGAGGGGATAAATCTATTCATGAAATGGAGGAAGCGTTTGCATTGGTCAATATTGATGAGGAACATGGGGGAATCAATTATGGGGGAACAACCGATGATCTGAGTGACATAGACACTAGGTGGTGCCTGGTAGGGAGGTTTCTCACTGACTCTCCTATAGATTTTCAAGCGATGCAGCACAAAATGGCATCATTATGGAGGCCAGGAAGGGGTTTATATGTGAAGCAACTTGAAGGCAACAGATTCTTATTCCAGTTTTACCATGAGATTGACATTAAGCGGGTAATGGAGGGTAGCCCATGGATGTTTGGTAGATTTCATTTGATCATGGAGAGGTTGAAGGAAGGTGACAATCCTAGGACAATGGCTATCAACAATCTAGACATCTGGGTCCAGTTACATGATATGAGTGCTGGTTTCATGTCATTACGTGTTGCCACGGATGTAGGTAATTACATAGGGAAGTTCATTGAAAGTGACTCAAACAATTTTACTGGGGTATGGAGGGACTATTTACGAATTAGAGTTACACTGCCATTGGATGTGCCAATTAAAAGACGCATGAAGCTTAAGAAGACGGAGGAAAATTGGTGCTGGGTTAACTTTAAGTACGAGGCGATTCCCACATTCTGTTTTATCTGTGGTATGGTCGGGCATGGTGACAAGTTCTGTGAGAGATTATTCGATAATCCAGGGGGAAATGTACAAAAAGCATATGGCTCATGGCTGCGTGCCGAACCAAGGAGGAAAACACATACAGTGGGATCAAGGTGGTTGAGAAACCCAAATTCCGTTCAGGCAACTAATTCCGGTGAGAAGATTGGAGCAACCGCTGGAAAGATGAACTCCGTAATTGGTGGGATAATGCAACAAACCAGCGTGAATAACGGGATTGGATTAGATGGAGGTGCATTTCAAAAAGCTGATAACGCGGGAGGAGGTAAAGGGGATATGGTGGGAGTCAATAAAGGAGGAATTATAGGAGATAATGCACAACGTACTGATCTTAACGAGGGTAATGAGCATAATTTGAAAAATCAAGGTGATGGGCAAAAAACTGGGTTGGACTCTTCAGAATTATTTATAGTGGACCCTAAAAGGCGTAGATTGGGCCTGGACCAAACTGTAGAGGATAAACAGGAGTTCGAAGATGATACAAGCATGGAGACAGGGGAGGATAACCAAAGTATTTCAAAAAACGAATTTATGGCGGGTGCTGCACTGCAGACCCGCCAATCATTATGATTTCTTTAGCTTGGAACTGCCAGGGGTTGGGTGCGCCTGGAAAAATTCAGTTCCTTCAAGATGTCACCCGGTATGAACAACCAAAGTGCATGTTTTTATGTGAAACCATTACGAGTCGAAGGAAGATGGAGGAGTTATGTGTGAAATTAAAATTTGAAGGCTTGTTAACTGTGGAACCTCAAGGAAGGAGTGGTGGTATTGCTTTATTATGGAAAGACGCGGAGGATGTCAACCTTATGAGTATGTCAAAGAATCACATTGATGTGTCAATAAAAGTTGAAGGTAAGGATCCATGGCGTCTTACAGGTATTTACGGTGAACCTATTCGTGCTCAAAGACATAAAACCTGGGATCTTCTCAGACACCTGGCAAGAGATGCAAATTTACCATGGTACTTGATTGGCGACTTCAATAATGTTACTTCCCAACAAGATAAAAGGGGAGGTCATTCTTATCCAAATTGGCTTGTTGAAGGATTTAATGACTGTCTAAGAGATGCAGAGTTACAAGATCTTGAGATTACAGGACATCAATTCACTTGGGAGAGAGGGAGAAATTCGGACCAGTGGACAGAAATAAGGTTGGATAGAGTTTTGGCCAATGCTGCATGGTTAGATAGATTTCCAATGGTTACAGTGTACAATTTAGAGGGATCCCCGTCTGACCACAGCCCTCTATTGACAATACCAGCAGTAAAGAAAGTGAATAAGAATAATTTCAAGTTCAAGTTCGAAAATGCTTGGTTGACTGAGCCAATGTGTGGCCAAATTGTGAGAGAATCTTGGAAGGAGGAGCCTGGCGATAGCGTGTTGAACAAAATTCGTAATTGTGCTAACAATTTACAGGGTTGGGGACAGGAAATCACAGGCTGTTTTAATAAGAGAATAAAGGAATGTAAGCGGATTTTGAAGGCGACAAGAAATGGCAGAGACCAGAATTCAAAAACGGAATATATGGAAGCAAAAAAGCAATTATTTTTGGTGCTGGATCAGAAGGAAATTTTTTGGAGACAACGGTCGAAACAGCTTTGGTTACAGGCCGGAGAGAAAAACACTAAATTTTTTCATGCGGCCTGCAACAGTAGACGTCGTACAAACAGAATCCAGAGGTTGAAAAGTGAGGAGGGGCATTGGTTCGATTGGGAGAATGGGTTACATGAGCTGATTAAAAGTTATTACCAGCAATTGTTCACAGCCACTAATACTCAAGAGGGGAATGTTCTTGACTGTATTCCGAAAACAATTTGTGAAGAACAAAATGCGCAGCTGCTTAGTCAAATTACAGATGAGGAAGTACGACACGCTATTTTTCAAATGCATCCCGATAAAGCCCCGGGGCCAGATGGCATGACCCCGGCTTTCTTTCAGAAACATTGGAATGTTGTTGGCCCAGATATAGTATGGTTGGTTAAGCAATTTTTTCATACAGGAGAAGTGGTGAAGGAGTTAAATGAAACAAATATAGTCCTCATTCCGAAGAAAAAGAACCCTTCATGCTTATCAGAGCTACGACCAATTGCGTTGTGTAATGTGGTCATGAAAATAATCACAAAAGTTCTTGCCAATCGACTAAAACTAGTTCTTGATTCAGTTATTTCGAATTCTCAGAGTGCATTCCTACCGGGGAGGCTGATTTCAGACAACATTATGGTCAGCTTTGAGGTGATGCACTATCTAAAGTGAAAGAAATTTGGGAAAGAAGGGTACATGGCTCTGAAACTTGATATGTCTAAAGCATATGATAGAGTTGAATGGACTTTTTTGCGTGGCATTTTGCTGAAGATGGGATTTTCTGATTGGTGGACGCATTTAATAATGCAATGTGTCATGTCAGTTTCATATAATATTGTTCATGGGGAGCATGTTATTGGTCCTATTTGCCCTACTCGAGGACTTAGACAAGGAGATCCTTTGTCTCCTTATCTATTTATCATTTGTGCGGAGGGGCTATCAGCTCTTATTCATCAATACGAGGAACGAAAGTTGATTCATGGAATTAGAATATGCAATAAAGCTCCAATAGTCTCACACATGCTTTTCGCTGATGATAGTTATGTGTACTGTAAAGCGGATACGAATGAAGCTGACAAGGTGCTGGAACTTTTAAAAGTGTATGAAGACGCGTCGGGGCAGAAAATTAATAAGGAAAAGTCTTCAGTTTTCTTTAGTGGGAATGTTATCAAGTACAACAGAGTTGAAGTAAGTCATAAGCTTGGGATGAAGGAAGCAGATGAGCATAGCACGTACTTGGGACTCCCTAACATCTTAGGTCGAAAGAAATCAGTGGTGCTGGCCTACTTAAAAGATAGAGTTCAAAACAGAATTCAGAGTTGGAGACCGAAGAAATTCTCAAAACCAACGAAGGAAATGTCTAGGGGACTTTTAATCATGATTAAATTTGAAATTCAATTACTTTCTTCCGTTTTCTATTCAGATTTACTATTCTATCGCTTGACTAGAATTTAGATATATCTTAATGCAGTAATAGAATTAACTAGTTGAGAAGCCGCGTGTTGCGGCGGCTTATAAAAAATTATATTGATGATTCAAAATTAATATTTGAAAAATAAAATAAATTTTATATTATAAACATCTCGATGCAATACCAATATTAATATATAAAATTACAAAATGGGACTATAATTCATGAGTGGAAAAATGAAAATAATTCTCTACATATAATTAACGATTTAAAGCATGACGAATCTTAATTTTAATCGTGCTTTTTTTTAAAGTAATCATGTTTTTACTTAAATTGTCATTAATTTTCAAACACTACTTTTTAGATATACTCCACATGTAAAAAGTATACGGCTCTTTAACAAAGCTGATTGATGACATCTAGCCATATGCATTGGTTGACCAATAAAACAGAAAATAAGCTTGCAAGAACATAAGTGCGTAAAAGTCAAAAAGATATTGAGATGCAACTCCGAAACCATCCCCAGTTTTAATAATGATAAATATTAAGTTCTAGTTATACAAACATTAATCATGTCGGGACGTATGAATTACAATCCATGCAGCTGTATTAGCGACTCCTTCCTCCGATTCTTTTGGATTGGTTGTCCACAAAAACAACAATTTAAATTCATGAAATAACAGTCTACTCTCACATCCGATAAACTCTTACCTTTGTCAATCAATCATTACTATCGCCGTTCAAAACATCTATCATAATGTAACTCATTGTATTAGATAGAGAAGATAAATATGGAAAGAAAAATTGTTTATAAAGCGTATTCGCCCCCTCATCCGGCAAACTCTTACTATTGTCAATCAATCATCTCCATTGCCGTTCAAAACATTTATCATAATGTAACTCATTATTGTATTATATGGAGAAGATAAATAGGCAAACAAAATTTGTGTGTTTAGATGATCCAAAATCCAACAACCTATGGAGGTATTTATAGGTGCAGAGAGACTTGTATGCTACTCTTTCCCATGAATAATCTGAAACAGAATCAGATTATAAAACTTGCAAGTTACTATATTCCATAAATAATCTGAAACAATATCAGCATCTGAAACTTGCTTCCAATATACCCGAAACTAAAAAAGGCAGTTCTAATTTTTGATATTTTTCATCCAAAAATTCAAGAAAATTAGAAAAATAGAACGGAGCGATGTGAGACATACGCGCCCCTCGCTTTTCCTTTATACTAGCCTTTAACCCGTGCAAAGCATGGGCGGGTGTATAGTTCGTAATTTATTATTTGTAATTTAAATTTTAACATCATTTTATTAGTATTTTAATATTAATGGATTGAATTTTAATTAAATTATATTATTCAACTGACTATATTTTCTCCCGATTACTTGAAAATATCCTAACACACACACACATATCAGGATTTTAGTACATTTAATCTGAATTTAGTACATGAAGATTTAAAAATAAAAAAATCAAAAAATTCAAATCTTTTTCAAACATAGACGATCGTGTAATACCCTTGAAAGATTCAGTAATCTAATCAATGGAATTTCAACGTAATTTTGTAATCTTGGTTTTTTTTGACAACAAAAACTTTTAAGATTAAAGTTAGAAAGGGTTATGTAATGGTTCGTGTTTATATTGAAATAAAACACGTTAACTTTTAAAAAAAAGTTATATAAAAGTTCTTGTTAAAAATATATATTCAAAATTGTATGTTTATAATTTTATTTATAACATCATTATAATTTTTTTTAATGAAATATTAAATAATAATAATATATTGTTATGAGTGTTTTTAGTATTTGAAACTGTTTAACAATGTAATACTAATAGATAGACTCCACATTTGTAGACTTGTAGTACCAAAAAGAGAGTACCAAACCAAAAAATATAACTAAAACCTTTGACTACAAATTATAACCATGTTGGCTTATTATAGTATAGTATAGATGTGCAGAGAGACTTGTGTGATACTCTTTCCCATAATTAAATAATCTGAAACAAAATCAGATTCTGAAACTTGCTTTTAATATACCTGAAACTAAAATAGGTAGTTCAAATTTTTGATATTTTTAATCTAAAAATTCCAAAAATTTGAAAAATAGAACGGAGCGATATGAGAGGCACCACATACACGCCTCTCGCTTGTGTTTAGATGATCCGAAACCCTACAATCTATAGGGGTATTTATAGGTGCAGAGAGACTTGTGTGCTACTCTTTCCCATAATTAAATAATCTGAAACAAAATCAGATTAAAACTTTCAAGTTACTATATTCCATAAATAATTTGAAACAAAATCAGATTTTGAAACTTGCTTCTAATATACCCGAAACTAAAAAAGGTAGTTCTAATTTTTGATAGTTTTCATCCAAAAATTCCAGAAAATTAGAAAAGTAGAACGGAGCGATGTGAGAGACGCCACCTACACGCCCCTCGCTTCTCCTTTATATAAGTATATTGATTTAAATTTGGGTATATCAAATATACTATTTTTTCTAAAAAAATATTTTACAATTTTATTATATTCTGGAAATAATTACGAAAATACTGTTCAACCAAATGAAATCAAATGCAGCTTTCGTAATTTTTGCAAAAATATTACTCCCTCCGTCTCATTTTATATGATCTTATCACTTTTTGCACGCTTTTTTAGGTATATAAAAGAGGTACTTATATATAATATTTGTTCGTGTTTTTTTTATAAAAATTTAAACTTTAAATTTTTTATACAAAATAAAAATTATGAAAAAATATTATATAAAAGTAAATTTATTGAACACATTGGAATACATGTAAATAGCAAACCATTCATATAAAGTGGCACGTAACAATAGCATAATTACTCGGGTTAAATTGGAGGTGAAAGTATCACTTAAGTCCAAAACACAACATATATATAATAAACACAAGGCGATTTGACAAATATACCACTTTGTGGATATTTATTTGCAAATATATTACGTTATCTAAAATCTTACAAATTTACTATCCTTTTAAACATACAAACAATTAAATTGCAAAGATACCATCTATTTCATATTTCTCTGCAGCCTTTGTTTTTAACAGATACAAAACAACACACACAACTACACATACACATACATCTCCCTCTCGACAACACCATCATCACCTCCATCTGGCTACCATGTAACACCCATCACCCCTAGGGGTGGCGATCTGGTCGGATTGGATTGGATATGACTATATCCATATTCAAATCCGAAATTTTATACTGTACCCGAACCCGATCCGAACCCGAAAATTACCCGAAAACTGATATCCAAATCCGATCCAACGGATTTCGGATCGGATTCGGATATACCCGAAACCCGATTTTATTTGGATTGGATTTGCATATAACCGAAATCCGATAACCGAAATTCGATACCCAAAAATCCGAAAAAACAAAATTAAAATAATAATTTGAGAGCTCGTTCTTGAACAAGTACTACATTCAACCAAGTCCAACAGGATCAAATAAATCCATCATGATTTACAAGCAAAAATAAATAGTTTGCAAGTCTTATAATAATGCAGAACAAAATACTTGAATTAAAGTCTTAATCCTTAAAAATAGTCCAAATAAGTGAACAATTAAGCCTGGTAACATTAAGCAGCAAAGATTCTTCATCGTGGCAAAATCACAAAACTCCCCTTCTCAATCCTCATAGCTCCTGGAAATTTTTTTTAAAAAAATGGTCATTAGATAAACTTTGTGGTCAGCTGTAGGCACAGTATATGATGCACCTAACCTCCCTGGAGCTGAAGCAATATCCTTTTAGAACACCCTGCTTTGGTCCCTTCTGGTTTTTTATATATTAAAACAAGGATGCCAGCAATCCATTCAATAATTTTTCGGAGTTAAGCGATTTCTTATATTACATAATTTTTTTAGCTTCCTAAAATTTTAATTTAATATATACCCTATTAATCTGCATGTAGCCCTGATTTATTCTTTTATAAATTCCTTACTAATCTGCACATCATTTTAATCAACAATCATTTTGATTAATGATGGCAATATATCTTACAAGCTGTCAACATGATCTGAAAAGTTCTCCACAAGAATTTATAAGTTTTTTCTCAACAAGATTACGTGTTCCAAATAACAGCAGGTGAGATTGCTGATGCAAAAGAGTAAAGTTCAGTGCATAAAAGGGGTTATAGCTCACTGCTTCTACTTATGTTGTTTACTTAGCTTAAATGTGTATTACTGTACTAAGAACATATACCAAATTTTCTGGGTTGTAATTTGAATCTAATCAACAACATTTCATATGAATATATGATATCAAAAAACACACACACGTATATATGGTTCTATAAAATATGTTTTTATATCTTATTTTTAAGATTTTTTTTATGAATAAAAATTTAATAACTAAACTTTTATTCAGAAAAAAATTGAAAAATAAAATATAAAACTATACTTTAGAGAAGTATTAAAGTGTGTGCCGGTGTGCCGCTCCCAGCATATACAAACTCAGGGGAGGGAGGTAGTAAAGTATACTCCCTCTGTCCCATTCATTTGTATATACTTTCCTTTTTGGGACGTCCCACCAATTGTATATATCTCAAAAATAATAACTTTTAATAATATAAAACAATACTACACCAAATACTTTCTTCCACTATCTCCATTTTATAATAATATACTCGCTTTGTTTGGCAATATTTGACGTTTTGGATTTGTGCACAGTTATTAAGAAATACACCCAGAGATGATTACAAATAAACTCTTTTACACTTCTACCCTTATTGAAACTTACGTGTAATTATGAGATGGTATGTGAACTTGCACCAATAACTAAGCTACCTCTTGGGAGTAATTCTTCTTTTATAGCCTTGATTCCGAAATCCATTAATGCAGTCCATCCCTCTGATTTCCGCCCCATAAGTCTTATGAATGCTCTAGTGAAATTGTTGTCCAAAGTGCTAGCAACCAGGTTAAAATCCTTCATGCCTCTACTGATTTCTCATAACCAAACGGCTTTCATCAAGGGGAGGCAGATCTCTGATGGTATCCTTATTACTAGTGAGATTGTATCTCTACTACAAAAACAGAATCTTAGTGGGTCAATCTTTAAAATAGACTTTGAGAAGGCATTTGATCGGGTGAGATGGGACTTTGTGCTTGATGTTCTGTCTGCTTTGAACTTCGGTGCGAAATGGATTTCCTGGGTGAAAAGTATATTTTATTCATCCCGCATTTCAGTGCTGGTGAATGGTTCCCCGACGGAGGAATTCGCCCCCTCGCGAGGCCTCCGCCAAGGGGACCCTTTATCTCCGCTACTGTTTAACTTAGTGGGGGAGAGTCTTTCTTGCCTTCTGAATATAGGTGTTCGGAACTGCATTTTTAGTGGTATCTCTCTCTTTGGTGGGAAGGAGATCATCACTCATCTGCAATTTGCAGATGATGTGATACTTTTTTTGCACAATGCGGATGCATCTATCATAGGTATTAAGCGAATTCTGCAGTGTTTCCAATTACTTTCAGGAATGAAAGTTAATTTCACTAAGAGCCATTTATATGGCTTCCACATTCCCCAATCTCGGATTGACAAATGGACCTCATGTCTTGGTTGCATGTCAGGGAAACTACCTTTTTCTTATCTGGGAGCCACTATAGGGGCCTCTCCCACTTCAGTTAAGTTTTGGGAACCACTTCTCGCGAGATTGAGAAAGAAACTAGGCAACTTTGAAGCGACATGCATTTCTATGGCTGGTCGTTTAATCCTTCTAAAAGCAGCCCTTGATAGCGCCCCCATTTACTGGCTCAGTTTATATAAACTCCCAACGTCAGTGCTAAATAGCCTAGAGCGTATGAGAAGATCTTTTCTATGGGGCGATACTCCTGTGCATAAAAAACTGCACCTTCTTAACTGGGAGCGTGTTTGCAAAAGTAAGGCGAATGGTGGTTTGGGTTTATCTTCTATCAAACTCCAGAATAGTATTCTCCTTGCAAAATGGTGGTGGAGAGCATACAGTGAGAGGGGCTCTTTCTGGAATCGTATTTTTGTGGGGTGCTATGGAAATCTTTGGTCGTTCGATTTGAAAAGTCTCAACCCTAAGCGTTGTTCACCAATTGTGCGCAGTATTTTATCCATCACTAAGGAACGGAATCTCCAGTCTGTTTTTGACAGAAGCAATTTTAAGTGGATTTGTGGTGATGGCCTTAAAATTTTATTTTGGGAAGATGTGTGGGTTTTCGAGCAGTCTCTGGCTGATAGGTTTCCTACCCTGTATGGTAAATCGACCAAGCAATACTCTTCAGTTGCATCGTTATTAGACTTCTTCAGAACCTCCCCAAGGTGTAACACTCTTTGGTCCTCCCCTTTAGATGTAACTCAGCTGAGGAACCTTGACACCCTGGTTTCTATGATCAGTAGTGTCTCCTTGAATGGCCGGGTAGATCGAATTTGTTGGCTCCCTTCTGGTAGCGTCTTCTCCACCGTCCTGGCTAGGAAATACCTTTGTGATGAACCTTCTACTAATATGCTAAATGCGGCGATGTGGAATAAAGTTTGGCAGTTGAAAGCTCCACCCAAAACCATCCTCTTTCTCTGGAAGCTGGTGGGGGGCTTTCTTCCTACGAACCTCCTTCTCAGCCAAAGATTACATGACTTTAACCCTCAATGCAGATGGTGTACCAATGCACCCGAATCAATCACTCATATTTTTTGGGAATGTGATCTTGCCAGATGGACTTGGAGTTATGTACAGTCTTGGTGGAGCATTAAGGAAGTTCACTTCTCTAAGTTCGGTTTCAATCTCTGTTATATCCTTAGTTTGTTTAAACCCAAGTTCATTAAGTGTATATGGGAGCTAGTTGTTGTAGCTGCGTTATGGTCGATTTGGCTCGGGAGAAATGAACTCATCTTCAACAACGTTAGAATCTCCAAGAACAATCTTCAAGATCTCATTTTCTTTAGGGTTTCTAAGTGGGGTAACGCATCCAAGCTTATACTGTTTGACCATGTTCCGGTATGGAGGGTTAATCCAGTAGGGACCATCCATGTTTATCACCATTTGGATAAGTCGAACTACTGGGAAATTCGTCGTAACAATTTTCACGTAATATGCATGGTAGATGCTGCATGGGGTCTAAGTGATTGGGGCGACTCACGTGGAGGTATAGGTGGCTTAATAAGGAACAATGTAGGTCACAACCTTTATGTATTCTCTGGGCCCTCCAAAGCTTTATCAATTCTGGAGGCGGAGGTTGAAGCCATTTTGCATGCATTAATCACGGTTAAGTTATTGAGTTTGAAGCATCTCAAAGTGGTTGTTTGCTCTGACTCAGCTTCAGCTATTAATATCATTTATGAAGGGGTCGGTCGAACATTCCCTTTGCTGGAATCTGGGTTTGACTATCAAACTATGCTGCACGATTCGGTATGTCTGAACTATGTTCCATCTATTATAAATGATGAAGCAGACCTTTTAGCTAAGCAAGGAATTAATAAGACCCACTTCTTCAATCATTGGGCCAATAGGGACTTCTACGTTGGCAGGCCCACATCTGAATAATGTGGACCCTGCTACCTTCCTTGTTTCCTTTTTTCGCGGGCTACCTCTCATTTCAAATTGTACATCTAGTTTTAGGTGTGGTGAGCTGTCCTGCCTACTGATACAGGTACTCGAGTATCTTACATGGTTATCTTCCCAAAGATTTTTTCTAGTGGTTGCCCGGTTTATCCAGGGGTTTTTAGCTGAGTATCACCTTTTCCAATGCATCTCTAGTTAGCCTCAGTCTGTTTCTTGGCCTATTTAGGCGGCTTGGCTCGTCCCTTCTCTGCATCCATCTCTTTCTCTTTCTCTTCTTCTAAAATCTTTTTCTCCTTCTTTCTCGTTCTCTCTCCTAGAGTATGGAATTCATTTGGGATGTTCCTGAGGGGAAGTATGTTAAGATCAATATTCATTGTGTGACTTCTGAGTTTCCTTCTGCTGTTGGAAACACTGTTGCCATTGGGGCTATCATGAGAGATGGTTCTGGGAAGCAACTCTGGGTTTTCAAAGGCCCCCTCAACCACTTGTCTGTAGAGCAGGGCATTATGGCGGCCATTCAAGCCGCTTGTGTCTTTGCTTAGAAACATGAGTTGGAGTTTCTTCACTTTGAGACAACTCATTTCGGTATCTTTGATCTGGTTAGCAACCAAGAGTATCTCGCCATCCCGGAGGATCTGCTTGAGGCCTTTCGCCTCTTTAACTCCATTCACGCAAATCATGAACCTAAAAGCTCTACTGTCAGGAAGATTTCATGGATCCCTGAACACATGAACTCGGTGGCAGTCTATTTGGCTGACTATGGTATGCATCACCTTTCTGAAGTGGTTGAAACCACAGGTGACTCCACGTTCGGTAACATGCAGTACCTGCTTGATCGGGATATGGGTATGGTCTTCACTAATCCTGAGGTGGAGGTCATCCAGGACATTGGTTTGGGTGAGGTCATCGACAGTGCTCCTCCGATTATTCATCGTAAACGTCTGAGAAATGGTTCTTTTCTGGATTCTGGTGTGGCAAATCTCTATGACTATCATGAATTCGGCTTTGGTTCAGTGCATGGTTACTCTCATGGAGTGGCAGGTCCCTCACAGCCTGTCATGGTGGGAAAAGGAAAAGGTAAAAACAAAGAGTATGAAGAGTTTGCTTTCTGGGACAATGGTGTTTTGTCAACTCGTGCTATAGAGATTCTGGAGTCTGGGGCTCTCACCCATTACTCTCCTGCTTTTTATGATCGCTACCTAGACCTGGAAGCTCATGTGAGCAATGGTTTTCTGGTGAAGGATATCCTCCACCATGCTTGTCTTGGAACCTTGGAACTGATCTCCTTCATGCTGGTTGGAAACCATGCTCCTAACTTGGCTGAGCTCATGCCCATGGATAATGTCTCTCCGGGCATGGGTCTAGGAACTGTCCCTGAACAGGCTGTCATGGTCGCAGAGGATGTGTTGGCAAACAAGCGGGCCCGCAGGGCTTCTAGCATCTGATATGCTTCTGCCTGCATATCTTATCTATCTACTTCCTAGTCGCTTTCTCTAGTACTAGGTTATCTAGTTGTTTAGGTTGTTTAGGCTGTCCTACTCTCTTTTGGGCTATTGATGTTTCTTCTCGGGGTTTCTTGCACCCTTCTGTGCCTCTGCGTAGGCTGATCTCTGGTTCCTTTTGTTATGCTTTGTATGCTCTTGTGTAAGATTTTCCGAGTATATATATCGTTGCTTATCAAAAAAAAAACTAGTACTAGTCTAGTTTTACGTGTATTTTCCCATATACTAGTAAAACTTGCCAACTTCACATAAATGTTTTTTTTTCCATTTTTCAAAACTTCCCTTCACAATTTTAATAAAGATTATTGTATCAAATCTTCACAACTTCCCTCCATAATTTTTAGTAAGATTCAAATGAATTTTTTTAAAACTATTATCCCTCCCCAGATTCCCTCCATACACAATATTATATATAACCACGTAGAGGATGCCATACAAAACACTTGGCATCCAAGCGGAGAAATAGGTGGAACATACAGAAGGAGAATGCTGGGAAGATTATGGGTAGAAATATAGATTTGAATATTCCTGCAAACACAGACGATGGTATAACAATGGCCAATGAAACAGGTATTTTTTTCATACCCAATACTATTCTTTTTAGTTATAATGTGTATTTGGTCTTTTTTTTTTATAATTTGAATGGTTTTTATAATCAAAAATTTAATTATCTAGGTTTGTTAGTGTGATTCAACAAATTTTATCATATTATATCTATGTTAGACTGAAAATAGTATTGTTTCATTATTTTATATGTTAAGTACATTATTATTTATTTATTTATTTTAACGTAGGAACCCGCAGCCGCTACCTTTTGGGTGCGCATTGGGTAAACCCACGAGCTCATGCAATAGCTTGCAAACTACGTAAACCAAGGTAAACCGCACTTAAGCGACAGGCTTTGATCCAGGAGGCACAATCACAAATTCTTCTCCCTTCAAGAGTGGAACTTGTGACCAAGAGGATACATGTCCCCTCTGTAACTAGCTGCACATATACAGTTGTCATGAGTTCACAGGATCAGACACAAGAAGAAAATGTTTCATCTCAACATGATAGGATATTTACAACAAATCAAATTGACTGAACTGAACCTTTTGGGAGTAAGTTTATTTTATCGATCTTGTTTTTTAATTTGAGTTTCATTTTAATAATTTAAAATATTATTAAATAAAATATTAATCAGAAGAAAATATTAAAAAAGTATTTAATTTTTTTGTGTAATGTAACCATTAAAATCTACTGTAGTAATAATATACAAGAACACTAACAAGCTAATTTTTAGATTATTAAAGATTATTCAAAGAGAAGTTGTTTTTAATTAATAAAATTTACTAATCTTCAACATTGTAATTCATGCTACTTTTTTTTTTTTGGAGTAAAAGTTGTTCTTCAATAAAACAAAGATGAATCAGACAATATTGTCTCCAACAAAAATGATGGAGGAGACGAGAAATCCAAGAAGCAATTGAGCGCACAAGGAATTTTGGCTAACTTGTGTGCCAGCATATTTGCTTGCTTTCTAATAAAATCTACCAACACCCCACCCCTATTTCTAATCATAGATCTACACTGATGAATTAGGTTTCCGAGCTCAAGCAGGTTGGTGTTGTCTTTGTGTATTGCATTGACGCATAGCTGTGAGTCACTCTCAATAGTAATCTGATCATTCACAGGGAGTTGTTGTATCCATGCAAGGGCCTCTGTAATGCCGACCATCTCTGCCTCCATCACAGTTACAGGTCCTGCAAATTTCATCACCCTTCCTGCTAATAAGTGACCGAGGCTGTTTCTCAGCACCATGCCTATTGTAAATGAGTCATGTCCTTCCTTCAGCGCAGCATCGACATTTATCTTAAACGAGCCCTCACTTGGAGGACTCCATCTGATGGACTGCACCTGAGTATTTGAGGAGTGACTTGATGCTGTGAAACACTTTTTATTTGCTTCTGTCCACTCTTCAACTTGCTTCCTGCACCATATCATAGCAACAGCCGGGGACAAGGATCTCTCCTCGAAAATCTTTTTATTCCTTGCATACCAGACCCCATACAGGACCATTGCAATTTTTATCAGATTCTCATCCGATTCAGCCTTTAATTTCTCTAGAAGCCAATCACTTGCACTTTCTACTTCCCACATATCAAAAGACAGACCCATAAATTGCCAGCATTCCTTAGCAAAATTACAGTCGAAAAACAAATGTAGAAGGTGCTCGATATCCCCAGTACACATCGGACAGCTTATTGGAACCATTACGCCTTTACCTCTGATCAAATATCTAACAGAAATGTTGTTGCGACAGAACCTCCAGAGGAAGATACGCATCCTGTGAGGAACCTTCAAAGACCAGATCTTGCTCCATCCGCTAGAACTTTGAATTGCACTTCCCGAACTATGATTATTATACCAATGTTGATACCCTGATTTTACCGTGTAATGCCCATTCTGAGAATGGGACCAGACTATCCTGTCCTTTATACACATGTTTGGTATACGGGTATTTAGAATGGCATTTGAATCTTCATCGGTAAATTGCATTCTTACCTTACTTTCATCCCACTGCTTTGTGTTGGCTAGAAAAAAGTCACAGACTTTTGCCGTATTACTCACACTTGTTCTCTCCTGATCCACTCGTAAACTAGTTTTGTGTCTTAACCACTTATCAGTTTTGATGTTGATCGTTTGGCCATCCCCCAAGACCCACCTTAACCCATCCTTCATCTTTTTTTTAGCCTCCCAGAGCCCAGACCAAGTGTAGCTTGATCCTCCTGTTCGAGTAGCTTGTAAGAAGTGAGTATTTGGGTAGTAGCGTGCTTTCAGAACTCGAGCCACCAATGATTCAGGTTTGTTTAAGAGATTCCAGCATTTTGCTTCCCTAACAGTGCCATATTGAAACCATGTAAATCTCTAAAACCCAGGCCACCGTTTTTCTTTGACATGCTTAGCTTATCCCATGCACACCAACGTATCCCTTTACTATTTGAGCCACTCGATTTCCACCAAAATGCATTCATTAGCCTCTCAATTTCTTGACAGAGAGTTTTTGGTATCATGAAGCATGACATTGTATAAGCTGGTATCGATTGAGCAACATTTCTAATCAATACAGCTTTGCCGGCACGAGATAATAGTTTTGAGCTCCAACTTTGAATCCTCAGGAACACTTTGTCCTTGAGATATCTAAACACTGTCTTCTTTGAACGACCTATTAGTGAAGGTAATCCAAGGTATTTGCTGCTGCCTATATCGTTGAAAACTCCGAGGGTTTGTTTTATCTCTTCTTGCTTATCTCTGCGTACATTAGCACTGAAGAAGACTGCTGACTTCTGAAAGTTCACAGATTGCCCAGAATAACTTGCATATGAGCTGAGGATGCCTTGTATTGCCTCTGATTCTGCTGTAGTAGCTTTAAAAAAGAGGAAGCTGTCGTCGGCAAAAAGGAGATGGGTAATAGGCGGGGCTGAGTGACTAACACAACAACCAGTTATTGAGCCTGCTTCCTTTGCCGCTTTGAGAGAGAGAGATAGACCTTCTGCACATAACAAGAACAGATATGGTGACAGCGGGTCTCCTTGGCGGAGACCTCTTTTAGGAATTATAGGGCCTATTTCCGAGCCTTGGAAAGAAATGTTATAAGAAACTGTAGTCACACACATTAGCATCCACTTTATCCACTGATCAGAAAATCCCATGCGAGCCATGCTTTTGCGTAGATAATCCCAGTTTACTCGATCATAAGCCTTGCTTATGTCGAGTTTAAGTGCAACCTCACCATCTTCTCCTCTACGTCTCCTCTTCATGTGATGAAGGATCTCAAAAGCAACCAACACGTTGTCTGTGATGCTGCGCCCTGGCACGAACGCCGACTGTTCCTCAGAGATTAATCCAGGTAAAATGACCTTCAATCTATTAGCTAAGACTTTAGCTATAATTTTATATAAAACATTGCATAATGCAATTGGTCTTAAATCCTTAACTTCCTCTACATTGTCCTTTTTTGGAATTAGAACAATAGTAGTATCGTTAACAGAAGAAGAGAACTTACAGTCCTTAAGCCAGTCTTGACAACAAAGAAAAACCTCATGACCAATTAATTTCCAGAAGTTCTGAAAGAATGCGGGATTCAAGCCATCAGGACCGCTTGCTTTGTCCGGATGCATACTCTTGACAGCTGAAGTGAACTCCTCAAAATTTAAGGAGGCTGTGAGCATAACATTTTGCTCATTTGTGATTAAGTTTTCATTGCCAGACCCTGGACACTCAGAATCAGCCTCATCACCTGCAAAAATTCCAGTATAGTAATCTTTAATGAGATTGCACAAATCTTCATGGTTGGTGACCATAGTTCCGTCATCAGCTTTTAAAGCTACTATATGGTTTATTTTCTTTCTTGTTGATGCTGCAGCATGAAAATATTTTGAATTCGTATCACCTTCCGCAAGCCAGAAAGATTTTGCTCGTTGCTTCCAGTATAGTTCCTCATGTTCCAAAATGTCATTGAGTTTGTTCTTCTCTTCAAAGTACATTTGGATTCCGTCATCATCCTCCCTATCCTTGAGCCCGTCAAGAATAGTTTTTTGATGTGCAATTTTATCCCTGAACTTGTGAAAAAAAGTGCGACCCCACTTTGCCATATAGGCTGATACATCTAACAGCTTCGGTAACAGATGTATGGAGGGAAGCTGATTCCAGAATTGAGCAACCTTATTATGAAAATTCTTTTCTTTCAGCCATGTGTTTTCGAACTTGAACCTGAATTGTTTCTTAGAGATTGCGGTGTTTACTAACTCCAATTTGATAGGATCATGGTCCGAGATCGCAGCATGAGATACTGTTAAGGTGCATAAAGGGAATAGGTGCCACCAAGAATTAGTCGCAAAGGCTCTGTCTAGTCTTTCTCTAATCCAATCAGCAGTTCCTTTGCTTTTTTCCCATGTAAAGCCCCCTCCCTTAAGGTCAACTTCAGTCAAAGAGCAATCTTCAATAGCCTTTTTAAACCCATTCAACAACCTTTGAGGGTGAGGATGTCTCCCTTTTTTATCACTGCTATAGAGGAGATCATTAAAATCACCAAAAATGCACCATGGAAGATCAGAAAAAGAAGCCAGGGAGCGGAGAAAATTCCATGAATCTTGACGCCTTTCTCTTTCAGGGAAGCCATAGAAACATGTGAGACGCCAAATACTTCTGTTTCCTTCTTTTACGTGAATGTCAATATGATTAGGAGATGAATCCATGATTGTGCACTTCATGGTTCTCTTCCAGAAAACAGCCAGACCACCTCCTCTTCCTTGTCTATCAACTGAAAAAAAATCTACATAACCTAGCTTTGCAGCAATAGCTTCAACTTTATTACTAACTACGAGAGTTTCAGACAAAAATAAAAGATCAGGCTTGAGAGAGTTTACCATCTCTCCGAGAACACGAACTGTGCGAGGTTTGCCAAGACCTCGACAGTTCCAACCTACAAGATTCATTTTTGCTGGCTGGCTTGCATAGCAAGCTCAGCCATATCTTGGTCTGCAGGTGCTGTTAAATCCGGACTAGAAATAATAGCTCCTCTTGTGAAAAAAATTTCATTTGGCCCAGTACGAGCGTGGCCCACTTCAGTACTTTCCTGGCCCAGTGTGCCAGATTCCCCTCTCCTCCTTTTGCGCTCTTCTAACTGTAAAATTTCGCTTTCCTCCTCATTAAGTCTAAACAGCAAATTTGACGTGGTATTAAATCCCTTAAGATTAGCTGATATTGATGAGGATGATCCCTTATTGACAAATTTTGAACTCCTCCCAACCAACTCCCTAGAATCGCTCCCTTGCCTTATCTCATTGTTGGCATTTGAGAATTTTCCTCCGTGATTTTGTTGGTAGTTGCTGTCCTGACCAATCCTTGACTCCCACGTGTCATCACCCTCTTCCCTGAGCCACTTGCTCTCCCCATTCCTTCATTTCTTCGGTCACATCGTTAGTAGTTGAGTTTCTACAGAATCTGTCGGTATGGGTGACCATACCACAGGAGAAACAAAACTCTCCAAGTCTTTCATATTTGCATGTCACCGTGAATTCTGTTCCATCCTTTTTCATAATCTTCTTTTTTCGTTTGAGAGGCTTCCTGACGTCAAGTTTGATTCTGATACGCATGTACTCCCTCCAAATCGATGTATTATTCTTACCATCATACTCCATAAATACTCCAAAGAAGTTCCCAAGCTGCTTTCCTACCGATTCCAGCATAAAACCCATTGGGAGATTGTAAACTTGAATCCATATACTCAGAAAACATGGCTTAACATCCTTCGGATTCTCTCCAGGGGCCACTTGTTCTAAGGCCAACATTACATTATCGAACGTCCATGGACCTCCTTTCATTATCCACTGCAAATCCTCACTCCTGTAAAACTGAAACAGAAAGGTGCCCTGATCCAGCTCCTTGATACTTAACCCCATAGCTGGTCTCCAGACATCGGCAATCTTGGTTTTCATGGCTCGAACATTGATATTCTTTTGCGTTAACAGTTTCCCTACCAGACAGAGATCATACCGATTGAAATCTTCTTCAATATCTCCTTCCAGAACAAAGCTTGCATTCTCCTCCTCCTCTATTCCCAGAGCCGCCATGCTGTTATTCAAATCATGCTCTTCACTCATTGTTTAGTGTAACAAAGAAAAGAAACTCTCACAGTATTCAAAAGACGATGAACATGGAGAGAAAACAAAACTCTCACATTAAAGGAGAGAATAATTCATGCTACTTAAATAAAAAATTTCAATCGATTTTGTTATTTGTCTATGATAAATTATATAGTTTGATATCATATAATTGTTATAAAAATAGATCTTACATATAAAATTTAATCTCCAAACTAAAACATACTCCTACATAAATGTTTTTATTTTTGTACATTTGTCTATCTATGTCATAAAATTTTAATCAAAAACAAATATTAAAAAAAAAATTTGATTTTTTTGTGTAATATAACCATCATAATCTATTATAGCAATAATATACAGGAACACCAACAAGTAAAATTTTAGATTATTTAAAGATATTACATGGATAAAAACAATTAAATCTAAAGATGTTTTTAACTAATAAAACTTGCTAATTTCTAACACTATGATGCATGATACTTAAATCAAAATTTTTAACTGATTTCATTATTTGACAATAACAAAATCATATATTTTGATATAGTAAAATCTTATAAGAACATATCTAACATATAAAATTTCATTTCCAAATTAAAAATACATAAATTTGATAAACATTAATTCTTTTTTTTTATAGTTTACATCAGTCTTTTGGACTATCATTCAAATCAAGTCCATATTCTACATCTTTGCGATCTGCTGAGTCAACCACCAATTTTGCATCTTTTTTAGTTTCTCCAGATTCATCTTCTTTGTCCTGCAATAAAAATTCTTTTACACTAGGAAAATATATATCTGACATTATGATTACCTCTTCAAGTACATCTTTAGGTAGAGGATTTTTATTATTTTCCTCCTTCTTCAGTGATGTACCAATCTTATTGTCTTCTTCACTTCTATATTTGTCTTCTTTTAGAAGATGACCCCGGAGTCCATTCTTAAAATTTACTACTACTAGTATTATAAGAAAATGATGTACAGAAAGACACATACATGTAGGGGTGTGCATTCGGTTCGGTTAACCGAAAACCGTACCGAATAACCGAAATAATTTCGGTTCGGTTAACCGAAATTTAAATTTCGGTTCGGTTTTCGGTAGCCAAATTCTGATATTTCGGTTTTTCGGTTTTTCGGTTATTTAACCGCGGTTAACCGAAAACCGAACGGTTAACCGAATTTCTTTATACTTTACAAAAAAATTAGTATTTTTATCAATAATATATATACATTATAAAGCTCCTGACTTGATGCAACATCAAAATCTATATATTTGTATTACTGTAGTCTATATATGCATTACTGTACTACTTGTTAACAGGCTTATTATTGCCTTATCAGCATCAACAGTCGGGGGTAGTATATTATTGAACACTCTGTTTTGACTCTGAATAATTTCATTTTTATCAAATTGTTTTGGTTAGTTCTGCATTTCTTGTTGCAATGGAACAGAACAATTTTGGCTGTTATTTTCATATTTTTTATATATCTTTTAGGAATTTCGGTTACTAAATTCGGTTTTCGGTTAAAACCGAAATTTAAAATTCGGTTCGGTTATAAACCGAAATTAATTCGGTTCGGTTTTCGGTAGCGATTTTTTGTAAACTTCGGTTTCGGTTAACCGAAAAAAAATTCGGTTTCGGTTTCGGTTAACCGAATGCACAGCCCTACATACATGTACTCTATCGTGTGTGTATTTATACAAAAAATATTATGGGTAGACTCAATATTAGTTACTGTTAGGTGTTAAAAATTCGAAATATTGGGAATGTGTTGAAAATTGAAAGTGTTGGAAAAATAAATAATGGTATAGAGGAAATAGGTTGAAAAAACTGCACCGGGAAAGGAGAACATCAAATATTAAAAAACAAGTACAGCTCCTCAGAACGTCAAATATTGGCAAACAGAGGGAGTAAACACTATTACACCCACTACATTTCTCCACTATTTCAAATCTATTATTAAATAGAGTTTATTGCAAAACGCACCCCCAATACTTTACATAATTGCACTTTGCACCTCGCTGGTTCGTATGGCGCGTCAGTTTGCACCTCTTCCGTTAATGTTGACCATTAAGGTTAAAAGTCTCAGAGGTAGTTTGAGAAAATTCAAAAAATTAATTTTAACCAGATTTCATTTAATTTTTTTGACCCTCTAAATGAAATTTTTTGAAAAATCTTAAAGAACGAAAGTTGTGGATAATGAAAAGATCCTTTTAAAACAATAAAATTCAAAATTATTGAAATCTTTTTTGTAATTGTTTAATAAATTACAAAAATTGCAGATCTTGTGAAAATTCATAATAAATTCATTTAATTTCGGATTTCGATGATTTTGGATGATTCGGAAAACTCTTTCAATTGCCTATAACTTTCGTTCATGTTGTTTCCTCATATTATGTTTCGAAATATTTTCGAAATAACGTTTACAACTCATTATTTATTTTAAATTTCAATTGAAGTAAGTTTTAATTAATTCCAGGTTTGAAATAAAATTCGAAAGTTATGGGCAATTGAAAGTGTTTTCTGAGTCATCAAAAATCATCGAAATCCGAAATTAATTGAATTTATTTACGAATTTTTACAAGATCTCCAATTTTTGTAATTTATTAAACAATTACAAAAAAAATTTCAATAATTTTGAATTTTATTGTTTTAAAAGGATCTTTCCATTATCTACAACTTTCGTTCTTTAAGACTTTTCAAAAAAATTCGTTTAGAGGGGCAAAAAAATTAAAAGAAATCTGGTCAAAATTAATTTTTTGAAATTTCCCAAACTTCTCCGGAAACATTAACGAAAGAGGTGCAAAGTGACGCGCCATACGAACCAGCTAGGTGCAAAGTGCAATTATGTAAAATATTGGTCGTAAATGCTTTTTCGGAAATCCAGGGGTGCGTTTTGCAATAAACTCTATTAAATATAAATGGGTCCCACCACTATATCCATTTTTATCTAACTTTACTCATTTTTTACAATTTTTCTTGGTTTCCGTGTCCCAACCATTTGTATACAAATGACTGGGACAAAAGGAATAACTAATTATTACGGGGACTGACGGGTGATTTGAGGTTTTCTTTTGCGGGAATAGATGTGCTTAGATACGAAGGTTTTGTAGAATTTAAATTATTAATTTAGATGATGTTGTACAAATTAACTAATACTACTACTCCTTCTATCTCATATAATTCTATACGTTTCTTTTTCGCTGCTCGACACGCATTTCAATGCTCTTATAAAACATAGTTAGACAACTTATTTTTAAAATTTTCTTTTTCTGAATAAAAATATAACATTCAAACTTTTATTCAGAGAAGAAAAATCTTAAAAATAAGTTATAGAACTATACTTTACGGGAGCATTAAAATCCGCGTCGCGTCCCCGTTCCCCAAATATATATAACTGAGGGAGAAAGTAGCAAAATTCTGTTTCCAAGAATGTTTTATAAATTTATTTCCCTTTGTATCTGTTTCTCAAATTCCAACTTGAGTAGAAAATTTTATTTATTCTCCCGTTCGTAGTTAATACATATTTCATATATTTTATTCTAGATATGGAGTTGGGTTCAATTTCATGTGATTCATTAAACAGGATAAAAAGTAGAGTTGTAAACGAACCGAGCTGATCGTTAAGAAACTCGACTCGACTCGGTAAGAAGCTCGACTCGGTTCGACTCGACTCGTTAACGAGCTCGAGTTCGAACAACGAAATCTGTTCGATAAGCTTAACGAGTCGATCCAAGCTTTTTAGATGTCCGACTCGACTCGACTCGATTTTGACTCGAACTCGAGTTCGACTCGTTAAACTCGAACTCGAACTCGACTCGGTAAGCTATATACACTAAAAAAATAATCTTTTTTATATTATTTAAAGAATGGATTAATAATAAGATTTTTGGTTTTTGTTCTTTTTATTTTAAACTTTTAATATTTAATATTTTTTAAGTGTGTAGACAAAATCAAAGCCAAGAAAAGAAAAAAAAATGAAATTTTTATCGATCGACTCGGTTTCGACTCGACTCGGTCGTTAACGAACTCGAGTTCGAACCAAGAAAAAAGATCGATAAGATAATCGAGTTTGGCTCGACTCGGTAAAAAAAAGCTCGACTCGAACTCGAACTCGGTAAAACTCGACTCGACTCGGTTCGTTTTCAGCCCTAATAAAAAGTCCATCATTGCTAGATCATCTATATGATTCCATGAATAATGAGTGAATAGTGGAATTTTTTTCTATTTTATAAGTGGTAAATGCAAAATGCTCCGAGATGGAAATGAAGGAATGTTACGGTACCCAGTGTTACAGAAATCGGGAATCGGACCTAATCGGTTGAGCTACCGATTCAGGGATTAATCGAAAATTGGGGATTAATCGGAAAGATTAATCGGAGTGAAAATCGGATTTATTTTAATATTAAAATATTATTTAATATTTAGTTATTATTATATTAGCTATTTGGTAACTAATATATTTACTATATTCATGAACTCTATAATTATTCATATTTAAAGTAATATAGTATTTTAATTTTAATAATTTATCATATATACTTTGATTAAGAAATATATATAAGGATTAATCGGATTTCAAA
The DNA here is from genome assembly GCF_001625215.2 of Daucus carota subsp. sativus. Classification (NCBI taxonomy): domain Eukaryota; kingdom Viridiplantae; phylum Streptophyta; class Magnoliopsida; order Apiales; family Apiaceae; genus Daucus; species Daucus carota. The sequence continues at coordinate 11,949,365 of NC_030382.2, forward strand.
AATCGAATCGGTGGCCGACCTTGCAGAGGATTAATCGGGGATTAATCGGTTAAATCGGGGAATTTTAGAACACTGACAGTACCTGGCTTTAATCATATACAATTCGAAGGATTTTGTAGGTTTATTAATATTTGAAATCTATTATCTATATAATGCTGCAACAAGAACATTGGTTGAGCCATTTTAATCCATGTCATCACCACATCAGCTTGGTGTAAGATACTTTAATCCAATCATATAGCCAAGTCAGTCACACACGTACTTACACAAGGAATCTATTCATCTCCCGGTTTCCAAAACCTCCGCCTCTACAATTTCCTATTATATCCCGACTCCTGCTACATGTTTCCTGTTATCTCATCACTATTCACTCCCGCTAAGTGATGAATAAATTCTTGCTGGCCGCATTTTATTTGTTCTTTGACAATTAGCATTGCCTTCAATGTGTTCGCAGAAATGATTGAGTGCCTTCTATGTATCGGATGTCTTGCGGACCTAATAAAATCAATCACCCTGGTGAGTTTACAGTTATGGCTGGCATTTTAATTTCATTTTATTTCAGATTATGTATATGGGGAAATGATCGGATGTTTGAATGGTTGCAGTGGAAAAGTAGAGGTGGTTCTCTACATATGGGTATCTCTAGAGGTTCCTTTTCAACAGATTAACAATGATTTTTATCACTACTCAATTCTAGCAGGTGATTTGCATTCAGAACCAAAATTATCCCTGATTTGGAAATAGGATTTTTTTGGTACATGTTTATCATCATTCAAATTCATTGTTTAGTCTTTCAGGAATAACAAACATGTCACAAAAAGGTTTATGGATTCTAGCAATCTAGGTATGGTGGCATTACATCCTCTCTCACATGAATTTACATCTTAACAGACAACACACTCTTATTGGTAAATCTCTAATGATTAAGACATTCTTAAACTTGGTTTCATGACATAGGATCACACAATATTTTTCACAAAGTTTTAAACGCGTGTATCTGGTCAGTAATGATATCTCCCCCTAATTACTGTGTTTTTATGTCTAGACAAAGCTCGAGCCTTTCCACCTTCAATCACTTGTGAGTGGTTTGATAACAGATGGTGTTCTTGCATAAGACATCCAGAAAGTATCATCATTTTGGCACATCCGTGAGGTTTCTATATTTCTACTTCTTCAGAGTTCTTCTTTGAATTTTTTTTCCCTATTTTGTGTAGGAAGCCTGACAGAAAGTGCTTTTTCAATCTTTTTAATATCCTTTCCCCTTTCTCAGTTAAAATTAAGGAATCTACTTCGGTGCCAAAATTTTGGATTAGGTTGTTTTTATGGTTAATTAAACAAACTTTAACTACAATTTATGTTTTAGAATATTACACCTTAAAGTGGAATACATATACTTTCTAATAATATGAATTTTAAATATTTTTCGATTTTACAATATATATGCAAATTTTGGTCAAAATTTGGTCAATTTGACCATAAAAAAATTAAACAAGTCAAAAAAGTCAGGACATTGGAGTATATATAATAATTTCAATAAAAGGGTACATGTCATTTCTTATTTTATACAAGATGAGTAGAAGTTGCAAAGCCGAAGCTAATCACATAATTAGCGTATCTTTATACAATCCTGGTCTATATCCAAGCCTCTGTTCTTACTCTCTCAGCAAAATAAAATTACTTTGGAACACTTGCAGGCTATTTTAGTTTTTCAGTCGACGAAACTTATCCTCATAGTTTAGTTCTATCAGATAAATAACACACCATTCAACACTTCTGCAGGGCTGTGCTGGGAAGTGTGAGTGATTACTGTGCTCATCGTGCTCATTGGATGGTGACAATCGTCAGGAAGCCTAAAACCAAGTACTAAGGTTACTTGATCCGAGCTGATGAAGAAACATCCTGGGTAAGATGCCTCTTTTTCGATATGTTGGCTTTGGTGGATGAATTAGAAATGCGTGTGTTGAAATTGAAATTGTTATGTTGGTCTAGCAAAAGAAAGAACTATTATGGTGGGCTGTGTGTAATAACTTGTGTTACTTGTTTGAATTTATGACTGACGATCAAAATTTCCAAGTTGAGAGCCTGATTCTCTAATCTCTTCAAGTGAAATTTTCCAAATCGAGAGCTATGATTCTTTAACCATACCCACTTCTCTTGTGTATTCTCCTTTTTTAAGCCCCCAAAATTAGAGCCTATTTAGGGTGATTCTTAATGTTTATATAATGCTGCAACATGGGGGTTTGTTAAGCCAATTTATTCCATTTCGCACTGCCATGTCAGAGCCTTGTCCACAATTTAATCCACCTCGGTAACAGCAGCTTCAGGTCTCCTACCCTTTATTACAACGATTTTATCTTGTTCTGATGCCCGACTGTCCCTATCCTCCTCCGCACAACTCTCAGTTTTATAGTTCTCATATGAGTACTTGATGTCGCAAATAAGTCATATGAGGTATGGATGCTACAAAGCTTATGGGAACGTTTAGTTTTTTTTATTGATTATCTACATTTTGCGTATTTGAACACCCCGTTTCATTCTCTTGTCACAGCATGACAGAAAACTGAAAGAAAGGTGCTTGCACATTATGTGTCTACAAGAACATTGGTTGAGCCATTTTAATCCATGTCATCACCACATCAGCTTGGTGTAAGATACTTTAATCCAATCATATAGCCAAGTCAGTCACACACGTACTTACACAAGGAATCTATTCATCTCCCGGTTTCCAAAACCTCCGCCTCTACAATTTCCTATTATATCCCGACTCCTGCTACATGTTTCCTGTTATCTCATCACTATTCACTCCCGCTAAGTGATGAATAAATTCTTGCTGGCCGCATTTTATTTGTTCTTTGACAATTAGCATTGCCTTCAATGTGTTCGCAGAAATGATTGAGTGCCTTCTATGTATCGGATGTCTTGCGGACCTAATAAAATCAATCACCCTGGTGAGTTTACAGTTATGGCTGGCATTTTAATTTCATTTTATTTCAGATTATGTATATGGGGAAATGATCGGATGTTTGAATGGTTGCAGTGGAAAAGTAGAGGTGGTTCTCTACATATGGGTATCTCTAGAGGTTCCTTTTCAACAGATTAACAACGATTTTTATCACTACTCAATTCTAGCAGGTGATTTGCATTCAGAACCAAAATTATCCCTGATTTGGAAATAGGATTTTTTTGGTACATGTTTATCATCATTCAAATTCATTGTTTAGTCTTTCAGGAATAACAAACATGTCACAAAAAGGTTTATGGATTCTAGCAATCTAGGTATGGTGGCATTACATCCTCTCTCACATGAATTTACATCTTAACAGACAACACACTCTTATTGGTAAATCTCTAATGATTAAGACATTCTTAAACTTGGTTTCATGACATAGGATCACACAATATTTTTCACAAAGTTTTAAACGCGTGTATCTGGTCAGTAATGATATCTCCCCCTAATTACTGTGTTTTTATGTCTAGACAAAGCTCGAGCCTTTCCACCTTCAATCACTTGTGAGTGGTTTGATAACAGATGGTGTTCTTGCATAAGACATCCAGAAAGTATCATCATTTTGGCACATCCGTGAGGTTTCTATATTTCTACTTCTTCAGAGTTCTTCTTTGAATTTTTTTTTCCCTATTTTGTGTAGGAAGCCTGACAGAAAGTGCTTTTTCAATCTTTTTAATATCCTTTCCCCTTTCTCAGTTAAAATTAAGGAATCTACTTCGGTGCCAAAATTTTGGATTAGGTTGTTTTTATGGTTAATTAAACAAACTTTAACTACAATTTATGTTTTAGAATATTACACCTTAAAGTGGAATACATATACTTTCTAATAATATGAATTTTAAATATTTTTCGATTTTACAATATATATGCAAATTTTGGTCAAAATTTGGTCAATTTGACCATAAAAAAATTAAACAAGTCAATAAAGTCAGGACATTGGAGTATATATAATAATTTCAATAAAAGGGTACATGTCATTTCTTATTTTATACAAGATGAGTAGAAGTTGCAAAGCCGAAGCTAATCACATAATTAGCGTATCTTTATACAATCCTGGTCTATATCCAAGCCTCTGTTCTTACTCTCTCAGCAAAATAAAATTACTTTGGAACACTTGCAGGCTATTTTAGTTTTTCAGTCGACGAAACTTATCCTCATAGTTTAGTTCTATCAGATAAATAACACACCATTCAACACTTCTGCAGGGCTGTGCTGGGAAGTGTGAGTGATTACTGTGCTCATCGTGCTCATTGCATGGTGACAATCGTCAGGAAGCCTAAAACCAAGTACTAAGGTTACTTGATCCGAGCTGATGAAGAAACATCCTGGGTAAGATGCCTCTTTTTCGATATGTTGGCTTTGGTGGATGAATTAGAAATGCGTGTGTTGAAATTGAAATTGTTATGTTGGTCTAGCAAAAGAAAGAACTATTATGGTGGGCTGTGTGTAATAACTTGTGTTACTTGTTTGAATTTATGACTGACGATCAAAATTTCCAAGTTGAGAGCCTGATTCTCTAATCTCTTCAAGTGAAATTTTCCAAATCGAGAGCTATGATTCTTTAACCATACCCACTTCTCTTGTGTATTCTCCTTTTTTTAAGCCCCCAAAATTAGAGCCTATTTAGGGTGATTCTTAATGTTTATATAATGCTGCAACATGGGGGTTTGTTAAGCCAATTTATTCCATTTCGCACTGCCATGTCAGAGCCTTGTCCACAATTTAATCCACCTCGGTAACAGCAGCTTCAGGTCTCCTACCCTTTATTACAACGATTTTATCTTGTTCTGATGCCCGACTGTCCCTATCCTCCTCCGCACAACTCTCAGTTTTATAGTTCTCATATGAGTACTTGATGTCGCAAATAAGTCATATGAGGTATGGATGCTACAAAGCTTATGGGAACGTTTAGTTTTTTTTTATTGATTATCTACATTTTGCGTATTTGAACACCCCGTTTCATTCTCTTGTCACAGCATGACAGAAAACTGAAAGAAAGGTGCTTGCACATTATGTGTCTGATAAAATGAAAGCCACAAATTCTGTTCATCCCTTGAAAGGTCCACCATGAAATACAAGCTGCAGTAGGATCTATGTCTCCAGCTTGGAGGGTGAGGATTTTAGATGTGTAGTGGCAGGACTTTTTATGATGGAAAGTTGAAGGCTAATGATTTTACTTTAGATTACTTTTTCTATACTCTATAATATAGTTTCTTTTTATAAATGTGTCAGAAGAAGTCTGTGGTTACTACATAATGAAGAGGAAGGTTCTATGGAGGCTTCTAACTATCATTAGTTGTCTATCTCTACATATTTGTGTATAGTAGCGTAGCCCGTAGGTACGGAGGCTGAAATTTTCTATAACTCCACTAGCTATTGGGACGAGTTTGTCTGGGGAGGTGCGTGGATGTATTATGCTACAGGAAATAATTCTAACCTCTCCCTTTCTACTAATATTAAAATGGCCACACATGCTGGTGCTTTTTGGGGAGGCCAAGATTATGGTGTACTTAGTTGGGATAACAAGCTTGCGGGAGCTGAAGTAAGCTTTGTTAGTCTTGGTATTTTGGTTTGAAATTTCCTCTTGCTGCATAATTGACAAGTTCGTTGTGTGTATTACTACATTGTTGATGCTCTGCTATTTGGAGTAGTGATTGATATTTAATGTTAGGTTCCTAAGCTCAACAGCTAATCTATTAGATTTCTTACCCTATACAGGCATTTAAATCTTGAAAAGAAGAATTAAAATCTACTAATCATTTTTTGATTTATGAGCACTGTTACTACCAATAAAATGCATCATATTTCTCTACATTCTTTCTTAAGCTTGTTAGTTTGCTTATATATATTAAAGGTGTACACAGTGCATTTAAGTTGAAGGACTTATGATCCTCAGTACAGTGTTATGAACTACTTGTTTTGTATCATACACGGATCATTATAGCACGAGGTTGTGTGTTATTCAGGTTCCAGCAGATTTATATGACTACTTGCTTAGAAATTTAGTTTTGTAGATATGCCGTTTAGCAGATTTTAGATGATTCTTTCGCAAATACCATTTTAAAGAAGCTACTGATCTGATGCCTCAGCCTCTTCAGTATCTTGTCAATGCTGCATTTTTGGCTACATTATTTAGTGACTATATGGATGCTGCGGATACACCTGGAAGGTACTGTGGACCAAATTTCTACTCAACTGATATCCTCCGTTCATTTGCTCAGACCCAGGTATGTTAGACTTTCTGTGATTCTATCCAACTTTAATTATAGAGACATGCAAATTCTTTACTTTTAGTATGATGGATCTCACCGTAGTTTATTAACTTTTAAGGACAATGTCATTGCTTTCCGCTCAAAATGTGGTGCACCAAAAAGCCTCGGAAACTCTACCAAGAAGTTGATCAGCTGACTTTCACACTAATGATATGCCAAAAGTAAATTAATGGATCTGCAGACTCTTCGCGTGGAGAAAATGACACATTCAGAAAGCTCTCAGACTAACGGTACCAGCCTTGCACTTAATGCTGGCTAACTTGGAGATGATATAGTGGAAGAACAAAAAACACCTTTGACAGAATGTTATTGTGGTTCTGTGTTTGATCCTCGATAATTTCTATGTAATTTATGCTATTTATTCAAGAATTTCAATAACACTTTTCCTTTAGAGAGAGGGTGATAGTTGATCTAAGTTATGTCACTAGCAGAATATCAGTGGTCTATTTTTTCTTATGATATTGGAATGTCCAAAAACGTATGATATTGGATTCATCCTAAATATTATCGTTTCTTTCTTAATATTATTTTTTGAAAGTGAATATGTAGGATATAATGTTGACTCTTCTCAAGATATCTCTCCTATCTCTGCAGATAGTGAAAACATTTTCCAATTTATTCTTATGTGTTTCTATAGAAGCCTATGATAGTGTTATTTTACACCAACTATGAGAAAGATTGTAGAAGGGGGGGGTTGAATACAATCTTTTACAAACTTAAAAGATTCAAGAATAATACACTAAGAACACAGTAAACAGAAAAACACCAAGTATTAAAAATACGGGTGGATTGAATGATCCACCCGTGAGATTTTATATAGAAGAATCTGTGGATTGTTTTACAATTCGCACAGCTGCTGGTTCATCACTCAAAACTAGTTCTAACTCTCAGATTTTTCTCTCAAGTAATTTGAACAAGTTCAACTGATGCTACTAACTTGGTTATATACTCCAAGTTTTACAAAGCTTCTAGCTAGAATACAAAATGCACTCTAATCTAAGAACAATGCTGCACAACTTTGTCTTATGCATGCTTTCTGAGATGTCTTCATCTTTGACCATCATCTTGATTTGATCCAGATTGCACTGCATGAGATAAGTATGTTTCTGCTTCTTCTTTATTTTCCTAATTAGGCTTCCATGTCTATTTTAGTGTAATTCGATCCATGTGATTTGTCAGACTTAAGCTCTAGTCACTTTCAACTGCTCTTTGCTTTATCAGTTGAAGGTACTGGTTGCTTTCAACTGCTATTGACTTTATCAGTTGAATGCCTGGCTCATCAGTTGAATGAATTACAAACTCCATCAGTTGAATGCTGTTCCAGTCTTATCAGTTGAATTCCTCAGCATTATCCGTTGAACACTTTATCTTCAGTTGAATGCTTGATTTTCATCAGTTGAAACATCATCCAGTCTTTATCAGTTGAACAGTTACATCTCATCAGTTGAATATCCTTCACTTAGATAAAATTACATGGCATTGGATATTTACAATTAGCCATCCTATTCTACCCATCCGTTGATAATTCCCAAAGACAAGAAATGTAACAATTACAACTGAAATTTGATAAGGATTCTAAGTAAGACATGTTACAAAAATGTTTATGTTATCATCAAAAATTATTGATTCCTAACAGATAGGTTGTAGGCTGAGGATGTCCTTGCCATGCATCTAAGACTACAAAAGTTACAAAAGTGACTATATATTTTTGAACTTGGTACAACACAACATATATGTAATTTTCTGGCCTGACATTATAACCTACAAGAAATGAAATTAGAGCTTGCCCGTGCCTTGCACGGGCTATAAAGCTAGTTGTAATTAGTGAAGTGACAACAAGCCAGTGACCCATTTAAAGTAAGATTTGACTCCGTCGAATTCATAGAGTTCTGTCAACTAATGACATGGGAGTTGGGACTATAAGAGTAATCAACTTTGAAGCCTAATTATAACTTTAAGTTACTGTTAATAGTCAATATATCTGCTTTAAGTCTTTCTAACATCAAATCATTTGAATATGGAGATTTAAGAGTCTTTAAATAAATACTCCCTCCGTCCTCCTGTATATAGTATACATCGGGAGATAGAGATGCATCAAGAACTTTAATGCTCCTGTAAAGTGTAGTTTTATAATTTATTTTTAAAAATTTTTTTCTTAATTAAAGTTTGGATGTTAAATTTTTATTGAGAAAAAAAAAATCCCAAAAAAATTTAAGAAACTATATTTTATAAGCATATCGAAATGTGTGTCGAACAGTTAAAAAAAACGTATAAAATTAAATGGGTATTGACACTTTCCGCTTTCATGAGTTTGATTTGTGGGGGCTAATTGTGGTTGGAATTTAGCTTAGGTTTTAAATTGTGGTTAACACTCTGCTCCCCATCAGCTTCGTTAGTCAAATCAGAGACAAATATTAATGGTCGCTGGAATTTTCATTCATTAAAGCCAAAACACATGATCCACAATCACTTTAAGATTTATTATAAAAAACTGAAAATGAAATTATTTATAATATATTTCTCAGATTTAAAATTTAAATAAATGATGTAAACATCAGAGTGAGGAAGCTTCCTCTTTTCGTCTGGATTCAGAATATTATGTACTTTTATGCATATTCGTAGATTGATGAAGCTAAATGAAAATACTACCTGAGATTAAATTTTATATTATAACAATTTATAAATTTTAAAAAATTTATAATATAAAAAATTGTGTGAAACATTCTTAAAGAAAATGAAAAATACGAAATTATGTTTGGGGAGAAGGAGTGATACTTTTTCCATCATCAATCACATATTGTTTTAAATTTTTCGCATAATTCAAGATAGACAAGAAACACATTTTTGTTGATTATTTTAATTATTTTGATAAATATAAATTATAAACTTTTATTTAAGAAAGAAAAATATAATAAATAATAAATAGGAGTATTTTCTACTTTATTACTATTTATAAAAATTTAAATAATATATAAGAATGGAATATGTTTTGAAATTAATAGTTGATTTTATAAGCTTAAAATTGGATATAGTTAGGGCTGTAAATGACTTAATATGCTCGATAACTGCTCGGTGTTCGGTTCGAAAAAAACTCGGTTCGAGCTCGGTTTGAACTCGGTTCGAGCTCGGTTCGATTCATAAACGAGTCGATCTTGAGCACAATTTTAAGGTTCGTTTTATAAACGTGCTGAACTTGAGCACAGTAGAGTTCGACTTGATAGTTCGCGAACAAGTCCGAATTATGAGTTCGTGAACATGGTTTGTGAACTTGACTCGTGAGCGTAGTTCGTGAACTAGCTCATGAACATGGTTCGTGAACTCGGCCCGTGAACATGGTTCGTGAACTTGACTCGTGAGCGTGGCTCATGAACATGACTTGTGAGCGTAGTTCGTAAACTTGCTCGTGAACTGAACTCGTTAACATGCTCGATATTTTATAAAAATTTAATTGTATTAATATGTGTGTCTATATATATATATATATATATATATATATATATATAGGAGGAAGATCCTAAGAAAACCCAGCTTATCAAGAAAACCGAGAAACCCACTTAATCACCGTTAATTTTATAAATTGTAATTTATCAGAAAAATTAATCAAATCTAATTAATAAGGATAGTATGGTAATCTTCTACCTATATTTAATGCATTCAATCAATACTGTGTATTTAATGCATATAATCAATACATTTCCTTCTCCGAAAAGATTTGTACCAAATCTTACTTTGGTATTCACACTACAGCAATCAAACTTCTATATACTGATTACTCCCTCTGTTTTGATATGTTAGTCGTTTAAGATGTTAGCACAGATATTAAGAAAACTTATCCTGGGATGAAAATGTATTTATTATGGAAGTCATTTCCACTACTGCCCTTACGTAACTTCATGCATGTATATTTACTGCTGTTGTATGGGGAACCTACTGAATCAATTTTCAATGATTTTTATTGCCTTGTTTAATAAATTGAATGATTTCTATTGACCTGTTTAAATTCTTCTTTAAAGTTCCCTCCCCCACTTTTAACTAAAATTTGAATAAAAATCTAAAATTTCATTTCCCTCTATAATTTCCCTCCAATTAAAGTCTATATATTGTAAACAATGTTGAGATAGTCAGCAATGTTGAGATAGTCAGTACTCAAAAAATTGTAGAGAGCGTAAAGCTAAAGTGAGAAGTTATGGGTACCAAGTGTATTGATTTAAATCTTTCTCCAGATGACATGCTTCAGAATTCAGAAAGTAATATGCATCCAGGTACTCTTTTTAACGTAATACATTTATTTTTTGCATTTCATACAAATATTTTTAGTATGAAGTGGGATATTTTATTTTGCAAGTAACCATTTAAAGTAGTCTTCTTTTGCATTTTGATAATGAAATCATTCTTTCCTGTGCAGGGCAATTTGAGTTTATACAAGTGACTCAAGAAAATTTTAAGGAAAATGACATAGACTTGAATTCACTTCCATTTTTTGAGGGTACTTTAATTTAATTTATAATTTTTAAATTTTAATTTTACTATATCATACAAAAAGTATTTTTTAGTTGTAGGTGAAATTGCTAATGACTTTCTTTATATGTGAATGAAAGTTTAGATATTATTATAATTTTGTATGAGGATTCTTTTAAAAATTCGACTATATATTATTCGATTATATTTGAGCAAACATTTCACAATAATATAAATTTATTAAAATATCAATTTAACTATTCTACTATATATTATTCTACAAATTCGAGTGAACATTTATCGGAATCTCATAATATTATGATATTTTCATGTTCAACTAAGTGTTCACGTGTCTTTTAATCTTTATTATTTTGTTGTATTCAACCAAACATTTTTAAGAATCTTCATATAAAAAAATGGTATCTTTAATAAAATCATAATCTAATTATTCTTTTTAATCTGTAATAAAAATAATAATTTAATATTACTTTAATGATTGAGCGAAAAAAAATGATAATGAAATTAATATTTAGAGTAATGTATAAGTGAACATCTACTAGAATCTCAACATACTATTATGAGATAGATAGATTTAAGTAAAATTATAACTAAATTGGAAGTTGTTAGGTGTTCCGTTTATTGATCATATATAATATGTGTTCTTTTTAAATAAAAAAATAATTAAATTAACATAATTTATTTAATTAAGTGATAATTAATTAAGATTCTACTAATTAATATTATAATATTAATATTACAAATTTACTAAAAATTGTATACAATGACTTAAGTTATAATTTTACTTACTTCTATCTCATAACAGTATGTAGAGATTCTTGTAGATGTTCACTTGTACATTACTCTGAATATTTATTTCATATTAGAAAGTACAATTAGATCATGATTTTATTAAAGATATCATTTTTTTATATGAAGATTCTTTAAAATGTTTGGTTGAATATAATAAAATATTAAATATTAAAATACACGTGAACACTTAGTTAAATATTAAAATATTATAATATTATGAGATTCCGATAGATGTTCACTCAAATTTGTAGAATAGTGATCTATATTGTGATATTTGATGATATCAATCAAATCTAGTATATATGAAATCTTTTTGTAACATAAAAATACATTAAATTAATGACATTAATTTCATATTTAACGAGATCTTCCTCTTAAAGAATCTTTCAGTAAAATATTTCCTTAGTTACTTGATGTGGGTTGGTCCTTCCAAGTTTAATTGACCAAATTTAATTTTTTCTAAATTAATATTTTTTGTCAACAAATTTATAGTACAAGCAAAATAAAAAACACCTAATAAAAATTTCATTATACTTTTTAAATGTATAAAATTACTGAATTCGATTTTTTAAATGTATAAGATCTAATTGAATTCCTTTAGATGTTTATATTCATAATAATAAAATATAACTAGATTCCATTAACTATTTTATGCAGATTTTTGAAAAAAATAAAAGATATTGAGTTGTACAAGATATCATAAATAAAAGATATGCAAATATTTGAATAAGATTCCGTCCAAGATTGTCTAGATTTTTGATTCGGGTAGAATTTGATTGATATTAGATTGACATTATTGAGTTGACATTATTGAGTTGTGCAGCATACCAAGAATAGAAGATATGCTGATATATAAATAAGATTATGTCCAAGATTGCCCCTCTAAATTTTAAATTAAATTTATTATTCTATTTTATAATCAACGGCATCTAAGAGGGTTTCTCGGTTTTCTTGATAACTGAGTTTTCTCTGGAACCTCACTCTATATATATATATATTAATATGGATGTCAACATTAATTTCTTCCTCTATGAATTTTTACCAAATTAACTCCATACTTTTTATCAAACAATTATGTTCTATTTTAATTTATTTATGTCGAACTTTGTTTATTTTGTTTATTTTGGATTAAGGATGTAGGAGTTTTATTAATGGATGATTATTATGAATTTATGATTCCTTAGAGCATAAATTAAAATATATATTGTTAGAATTTTAATTTATTTTTTTAATTAAATTTAATAACAAACAAGCTCGTAAATAAATTTATGAGCATAACTAGCTCGTTAGCAAAGTTTATTTAACAAGCTCGTGAACAAAATTAATGAGCGGCTGGTGAGTAAAAATTTGTGAGACATGTTCGTGAGCGTAAGATTAATGAGCGGTTCGTGAGCAAAAACTCGTGAGATAGATCGTGAGACATGTTTGTGAGCGGTTCGTGAGGCGTTCGTAAACAAAGTTATTCTTTAATGAGTCGATTCTCAAACAATATTTTTGGGTCGATCCAAGCTCAAGCTCGAGTTTAAGTTCACTAATTTTTTAACAAACAATACACGAGCACTCTAGATAGTTCAGCTCGGCTCATTTACAAACCCTACATATAGTAGTACATATAGTAGTGTAGATTGTAGAATAAAGCAAACCAAAATAGACGGTCAACACTAAAGAGACTTGCCAACTACTTAGATTATTGAGTGAGTAAAGTTTTATAAAGCAATATGAGGGCAACACTCTTTCTTTTGATTATAAGTTTTGTTACCTTTAAAGACTAAACATGAATCATTTATAACCTATAATATACATGACTACTTCATCTAACTTTGACACTTTTAGCTTAATTGTTTGGACGGAAACCTACGTCAAGATCAGCAACTCCAGCTCACTCAAATCAGAAATTTCTCGTTTAACATCATTAAGGCCACACCTAAGTAGTTTGACTATCTCGAAATTTAGGAGTATGATACCAAACGTATATAGACTTGAGGTTTTTCTATCCACAACTAACATGTTTATTAGGCGTAGCAGCTGATCTGCATTCTCTAATTCTGTTCACACCCAGTTCATCTCAAATATTAAGGTGTAAAAAGAATATTTCAAATGGATCTTATACTATATTTAACAAATTTTCTCACTTAAAAATTCTACTTTTTGTTGGAAGAATGGATCACGGGCACTCATTTTTAGGACAATTAGTGTCTTCGTGTACATATTAAATTGTGAGAATATTGAAAGTGATGGAGGGTCGAACTTGAGACCTCCGTCAAGTCAGATCAGAGCTCCGATACCATGTTGAGAATTCAAATTCAAATCACCATACGATTGGAGTTCAAATTCAGATAATATGATTTTTCTTTATCAAAATTATAATTAGATAGGAAATTTTAATCTCGATCTTTATATTGATTTCCGTCATTAGTATGGACAGGTTACCATTAAGAAATTGGCTTATATTTCTATTATGATTAAAAACCAATTGATTGTAATAAAAATTTGTGCTTCTTTTTAATGATTATACTTCGACATATCAAATTTGCAAATAACAAATCAAATAGTATACAGCACCCATTTAAGGAAAAGATAGTTCAACAGTTCTTAAATACTACACTATGGCTGTAAAAAAGATGCACAAATATATTAATTTGAGAGAATGTGAATTCGGTCGCAGACTAGTGTTTTTTTTAAATTCAGATAAGCATCATTTTACAATAAACGATAAGCTCACAGAGTCAAAAGAGCTTATACAGGGACCGTTTGGGTTAGCTTAAAAGAAGTGACTTCTTCCTTATAGTAAAGAAGTGGAGTAGAAGTGAGAAGAAAATAAGTTAATAAAGTGTTTGAAAAAGAAGCAGAAGCTGTGAGAGAGAAGCTAACATTCTCAGCTTCTTAAAAGTGCTTTTACTTTTTTACAAAAACGGGTCAAGAAAAACAGAAGTCAGAAGCAGATTCTACTCCTTGCAAACAAACACCATCATAATATAGGAAAATAGCTATTGCTCTTGAACTGAACATACGAAATATAACAATCACTTCCTAAAATTTAATAAAGAAAATGAAAATTTTGGGCTGAAGTGAACTGAACTGAACTGAACTGGATAGCTGTTTTCAGAAAAATAGAAAAGCTGGGCCAATTTCATAATATTAACACATTTCCCGCCCGAGATTATTTGGGCTCAATTAGCCTTATAGCCCACTCAATAACCAGAACTAACCATCATTCTCGGGTGTTGGGCGGTCTCACAAGTGAGGTAGGGTTATGAATCAACCAAACATAACTGATGTTTGGTATATTTTTGTTCAGTTTTTCCATGGTGTGCCCATGAGCACACAATAAGCACAAAATTTGATAGTTTTATCATGTTTTGATTGGCTGACACACTTTTAATAATGATGGCCCCTGCATTCACACCAACCACACCAATAAAACACACCAATTTTATACGTTTCCGTGCTTAGCATGTGCCCATGGGCACATACTAGACAAACCCATTTTTGTTTTATATTCATATTTGTATCTCAAACTCATAAATCATGAGTTTTTGATATCCAATAAAAGGCGTGGATATGAAATGATGATAAGGATATAATTTTGTTGTCTTAACCTCGTACCACCGTAATCTAATTCCTCATTTAAATTTCATATCGTTCCACAATCCAAACAACTCTTTAATTTATATAAATGGTTTGGATCTCTTCATTAATTCTAATTTTTTGATGAAAATGTATGGATCATTGTATCTTTGCGATATTTATTCTGTTTATAATCGATTGTTGTAAACCATTATTCTTATATAAAAATTTATTTCTAGCAGGTAAACCAACTTGAACATTCTTCAAAACCAGTTGTTCCCATCCTTCTTCAGATTTTTGAGTATGAGAAAATGACCACCTTTTGAAACTAATCAATTTTTCACAAACTACTTTGATCATATATACAACAGCTTCCAATACCACCTCAAAACTCTAGCATTTTCTCAAAGATCGTAATCAGTATTTTATACTCTATCATTTTTTACTAGTACGGTTTTCTATAAAATGAATACTTTACTTAATTTTAATCACACCAAAAGAGGTAGAGTTAGGAGTATTAAAGAAATGTAATTTATAAATGTGTGATTGTAATAATTTTAAATAAAGGGACATGGTCTCTGACAATCGTTTGTCAGGGACCGTTTATATAACACACTACCAGGGTTGTCGGATTTCTATTTGAAGGGTCCGGATTGAAGCTTTTTTTTATCGATCCGCTATAATTTTCCGCGGATCGGAGCTTTTCCCTTCCACGGATAATATCCACGCAAGGGAAAAGCTCCGATCCGTGGAAAATTATAGCGGATCGGTAAAAAAAAAAAACTTTAATCCTCACCATTAAAATACAGATCTAATGGCTCTTAAGTTGTGTGTTGGATAAAGGCTCCATAACAATCGCCTGCTATAGACCAAAACCCTTAAATAAATATTATAAATGAAAAGCATTATTTTTTAAGAAAAGTGGTTCATAAAATGGGTCTAGTCAATATTTTGGTCAATCATATTGGAGATGCTCCATTTTTACGCATTACATTTTCATCAACATGGCCACACCATGAGTTCTTCCCGTAGAAAGCATCGAGATTGCGACACTGCCTGGACTCACCGTTAAATCACTTTTATGAGTTATATCAGTAAATCCTCGAGTTTGCTGATCTCAAGCAACAATTCTACCAAGTTCGCAAATGACTCTCTTACGCTAGTTCATGTTGAAGTGCAACATAAACTAGGATTTGGTTTTCGATTCAGTTTCTAACTTGGGATGCAAGACCTAATGTGACTGAATTAAATTGATACCACAATCTGAAAATCTTCAACTGTCATAGGAAGGCTCCAACATTGTGCCCGTTTGGCAAGAGCCGCTTCCGGTTTTTTTCGATAAGAAGCCGATTTCTGCTATTCTTGACTTAATGGTATAAAAAGTCAGAAGCACTCATAAAAAACTCAGAATGCTAATTTTTATTTTAGGACTTTTACTTCTTTTCTAAACAGTTTAATCACTTATAAATCTTAATTTACTTGTCACTTCTAGTTCAATTCTTTAGCTAAACGGCTCCTTATCTTAGACTCA
The DNA here is from genome assembly GCF_001625215.2 of Daucus carota subsp. sativus. NCBI lineage: Eukaryota > Viridiplantae > Streptophyta > Magnoliopsida > Apiales > Apiaceae > Daucus > Daucus carota. Next base: position 11,966,010 of record NC_030382.2, read on the forward strand.
TTTGGTCACAACTTACAATACAAATGAACATACATCTATTCAACTTTTACTGGATCTCTTTAAGTTTATAAATTCAGCTTTGTCATAGTTCAAAACATCAGTATGGATTATAATTACACGTAACAATCCAGTACCATTCGTCGTTCCTGCACTTAATCCTCGCGCACCCAAGCTGGACCGAGTTCGGATCAACTACCTGAAGGTAGTGCCCGCATTCCTGCCCGGGTGCACAAGTCCTTGTTCTATTGTCCCAATACTGCTTCTCGCTCGCATGATAATCAACAATTTCTTTGGCTGTGGCCTCACCACCACCTCGAAACAGTGTTTCACCGTATGGTCCTCCCGAATGCTGCATCAGACACTTTGGGCCAATCTTTCTGGCGTAGTTCCTGGCGTATTTGGCCACGGTCTCGTCCCACACGATTGGTCCTACACCGTCAGCTGCACGAGCTGCATTGTGGGCGTCAACGAAGTCTTGTGGAGAGGTTTGAGCTAGGGAGGAGGGGATCCAGAGGAAACAGAAGGCGGAAACAAGAGTTGCTGAAATTACTGGCGGACTCATTCTGTTAGGCTTGATTTGATAGTATTATTTGTTTATGATGATGAGAAATGTCGACGGACGTATTTATAGGCCAAGGAGCAGAAATCCTATAAAATCTTCTGGAGTCACAGGGTTTGAGAATTGAGTGTATTTTAGTCCATTGATTCCGTCCCATTTTCATAATTATGAATCCTTAACAACCGGGTGGTAGTACTATTTAGCATGTGAATAGATGTCATTTTCATGGCTAAATAACTGAACTGAAGACTTGTAATGCATCTGTAATTAGTGAAATCAACCAAGAAAACTTGCAAGCTTCGATCTATCGTTTTCAATTGCGTTGAAATATACTATGACTACTCCCTCAGCCCCCCTGAATAATATGCATTGGGGGACAGTAAGGGGGACGCGGCACACACTTTAATGTTCCTTTATAGTATAGTTCTATAACTTATTTCTATGATTTTCTTTTTCTAAATAAAAATTTAAAAGCATTAATGTGTGTGCTGAGCAATGAAAAAAAACGTATAGAAATAAGTGGGACGGAGTGAGTACTAATCATCCTTCTTTTACACGTTCTGTTTTTTAATTGAAGACAAATTTGCAGCAATCATGGTGTTCAATGTTTGTTCTTAGGATATCGTTCTAGCTACTCAAGAAAAGGGTACAAATTACTGAACTTGTTTAAGTAGTGTTCCCTTCGAATCAAGAGATTATTATGTATTTTATGTTTGTGAATCGTATGACAACTATTCCATAGGGTTGAGGAAGGTGGCTGTCAAGGAATCTGGATTCTGAGCCAGTTTCTGTAGCAAAGTTTGCAACCCTCTTTTGCATTTGGAACGAAGATGTAAATAAAAAATTAGGGCTCTTACTGATTGCATTATTCATTACGCAGCCCAACTACCTGAAATAATCCAAGGCACGAGTATAATGAACATCTGACAAGGTCGTGAAGGGAACTTGAACAGAGCTCTCATCAAGTAGATACAAGTCATAGGGGGTGTTTGTTTAAGGCTTTTAAGCCTAGCTTCTGGTTTATAAGTTAGAAGCACTTATTCCTACCGTTTGTGTAAAAAGTCAAGAAGCACTTATATAAATAACTAGGAATGCTAGCTTTTGTTTCAGGATTTCTACTTTTTTCCCAAACACTTTAATCACTTATAAGTCTCAACTTGCTTCTAACTTCTACTCCACTTTTTTATTTTAAGCAAGAAGCACTTATTATAAGCTCACCCAAACGTCCCCATAGTGTTCCAGCACCACGCTCCTTTGAAATAGACGGCATTGGCATAATCAAGCCTAGTAAGAAAATCAACTGAGCCAGGGGGAAATTTATCTTTGATAAGGCCAATGGCTTCCATTTGGAACCAGGAGTTAATAAATATGTTAATTCAATCAGGGGCGGAACTAGGATTTTAGTAAAGGGGGGCAAGAATATATTAAGTGAAAGCGATTCAAATTACTATCAAAATTTTCAAAATATTCGTTCTTAGATAGATACCTTAATGTCTGCAACTATGAGTTGGAACAAGGTAGGCATTATCATAACGCGAATTCTCAAAATTTCAAGTGTATACATGTGAGCTCTCTATTTAAGTAATTATTTAGACCATAATAATAACCAAAACATTGTAATCTCTTCTGTGCCAATGCAATTTAGGGAAATTACTGCGGCATTCATTAAAGGTTACTCTGAGCAGGTTCATCAGAATCCTCAATCCTCAGATTGTCCTTCGAACTCACATATTTCGTCATAACAGCGGAATTTGAGCGATCCAATAACATGTCACCCAACAGCTGTACAATGGAAAGGAGGAATTAGAAAATAAAGATGCAGTGTCATTTGCATATATTTTTAAAAAAATCCTGCAACTGTTTGATATAATATAACACAATAAAAGCATAAATTAATCAATAAAAGCTTATTAACCAATAGAAACTTGTGAACGTTTCCTAAAAAGTATTTGACATGCATAAATAGTTTTTTTATAAGAGAACATAGGATGATATATGGGATGGAGGAAAGTAACAATATATCCTACACATACTGATTCACAATTGTTAGAATTTTATTATTGTTTACATTCTTTAAATTTATATTGTATATTGACTAGAGGTGATCATAGAATTATGAAACATCGAAATATAAATAAAAAATTATATCAGCGGAGTACAACGGATCACAATTATATCAAAGGACTGTCGGGAAAAAACGTATTACATACCTTGATAGCTTGGCGTCTGGTAATGTAATTGGGAGGTTCTAGCAGCTTCGAATTGTACTCTGCAAAGAACTGAAAATAGAGTTTCGTTAAGATTATTGTTCCCTAATTACCACAGATCAAAATTATGATATGATTATGCCTTTAATACTGTAAACACGAATATTCTGCACATAACCTTTTTAATTCTTTATAATATGTGTCATCTCTTTCAACAAGAGTGGTAACATTTTATACAATGTTGTTACATGACAGTTGTCAAGAAGGCTTAACATGGCAGCAAAGCAATGAAATATTGATAATTGATGAGCGTTTATGGTGTCTAGTTGAAAAAGGGTGCACAAAGCCTTTTGGATTTAGGCCCCCGTAGGCGAGTTGCTGACTTAAAGGTGCGACTCAACTAATAGTGATGCTCAAAATTGTTTAAACATAACTCCTAGAACTTGGACACCAGGTAAATATCCCGCCACTTCACAGCTTCATAGGGGTGAAGCGAATCAGGTTTATTTTTGTTTTTTTGGTCTACCGCTTTACTCACTGATTTGTACATACCCTCTTTTCCTGTAATATATCAAAATAGACAGACCATCTTATAAATCCTAAGCATTCATATACACATTATATTAAATTCATGTGGAGACCTTGGACATGATGGAACACATCTCTAATACAACTGTTACCTAATACATAACACAAGAAACATAACTTACCCAGTCATAGTTCTTAGAAAGGAATTCAGCTACTGTTGATTTGTGCCTCGTACAAAGCTCCTAAAATGATCATCATACAAACAATAAAATTTAAAGCAAAGCCGGTCGCAATAAGACAGGTCCAAACAACTACCACATAAACACAAATTAAATACATCACAAATACATACTAAGACATGTAGTCATAATTAATCATAAAGGAGATTTATTCAGAAGCAGAGCACACAACGGTTACCTTTGTTTCTCTTTGTATTTATTTAGAGATAAAAGGTTTTGGCAGATAAAGATTCTTCTGGTGTGCAAGTTAATTTTGACATAACAATACAGTGTATTAGAACTGATGCCAAAGATTGACACTTCTATAATTATTTATGCATGTTAAAATGTGGAATTAAATAGAATGCAGATTATAGAAGCTTATAAAAATATTTGTCACAGCTACATGATCAGCTTCTAATGTTTAAAAAATTATAGAAACTTTAGAGGTAGAACGGATACTACACAAGTAGATGAAAAAGCTAATTGTGTTGAGAAACGCCATACTAAACAAACTTATTATCATTCATTCTGTAACAGTGCACTCAACCTTAAAAGTTGCAGCAGCATCAGCAGCAATATCAAAATTTGGCAGTTGAATAAAATCAAAAAACTTCTTCATATACTCTGATTCCAAGACATACCTGTGAGTGTAAAAGTATTAGAAAGATATATTTATATATGGACCACCCATATCAAAAATGGTTATTGGCAGAAATTTAAAGTTAATCAATAATGCATCCTAGTAATGAGAACAATGCAGGTTCAAATCATTTTGTACATGCATCCTGGAATAACAATTGATCCTTACCTAGAAATAAATCAGGCGCAAAATATCCACAAAAAGTCTAACCAAACCATAATAAAAAAACAAGGATATTTTAAAATTCTGTATAGTCTTACCTTGCAACAGCCTGATGGCATATGCATTCCCTTAGCATTGCACCGTAGTGTAAATATTACATTTTTTCGAGCTTTAACGAGCCGAATTCGAGCCGAACGAGCTCGAGCAGAGCTCGAGCCGAACATACTAAAAGCTCGGCTCGAGCTCGTTTTCTTAACGAACAAATTTTGGTGTTCGAGCTCGAGCTCGTTAACTTAACGAGCCGAGCCGAACGAGCTCTTAACGAGCCGAGCTCGAGCTTGTTCGCGAACAGCTCGGTTCGTTAAACAGCCCTAGGTGTGGGGTGTTGGAATAATCTTAAATTTAGTTATTATTATTATTTGTTTAGTTATTTATTTGGAGGATTAATTTAAGATTGAAGTATTTGGATGATTGTTGGAGTTCTAGAGAGTTTGTAGGATGTATTGAGTCTATCTTGTTTTAGGAGATTTATTAGAAGTAGCAGAGTATTGTTAGGAGTCAAGTACGTTTGTTTTAAATATGGATGTAATCTCTTTTTTAGAGGAACAAGAATTAATAATAATCAGTTTATATTCTACACTTGGCATCAGAGCTAGGTTTAAAGGGCTTGTAAAGTTATGAAAATATATATATAGAGCAATCTTTGTATTTTCTTTCAAATGGCGTCAAATAATTTTTCTCTTTCGATACCTACATTCAAAGGAGATCACTATAATTCATGGGCTATCAAAATAAAATCATATTTGAAAGCTATGGGTCTGTGGGAAACAATTGAAAGTGATGTTGAATTAACCCTACTTCCACAAAATCCAACCGCAGCTCAAATCAAAAAACGTGACGAGGAAGCGGCAAGAGAAGCAAAGACATTCTCATGTATTCATTCGGCGGTGTCGGATGGAATCTTTACAAGTATCATGACTTGCGAGTCACCAAAAGAGGCATGGAGTACGTTAAAGGAAGAGTTTGAAGGAAATACTAAAACAAAGTTGATGCGAGTTTTGAATCTCAAACGAGAATTTGAGATGCAGCGGATGAAGGGGAACAAAACTATTAAGGAATATGTAAGTAAGCTTATGAGCATTGTTAATCAAATAAGGTTGTTTGGTGAAACATTTGCCAATGAGAGGGTTGTTGATAAAATTCTAGTGAGTGTTCCTGAAAAATATGAGTCTAAAATATCCTCACTTGAAGATTCCAAAGACCTATTCAAAATAACCCTAGTGGAGTTAGTCAATGCGCTTAGTGCTGTTGATCAAAGGAGATCAATGAGGGAGGAAGAAAAAGGAGAAAAGAATGAGGGATTCTTATTAGCAAAAACTTCATTCTCCAAAGGCACAGGCAACAAAGTTCAATGCAACCACTGTCATAAGCTCGGTCATGAAGAAAAGGATTGTTGGCATAAAGGAAAGCCACAATGCTTCAAATGCAAGAGATATGGACACTTGGCAAAGAATTGTAGATTTCAAGGTGATGAAGAAATCATGGCACAACTGATGGAGGCAGAACCTCTACTTTAGAGTGATGGGTGATTATGTGCACCGGAAGAGAAGTGTTTTAGTGAATTGGTGTTGATGAGAAGTGCATCAACAAATTGGTAGTGGTGAGAAGTGCATCACAGATGAAGAGAAGTGCTTCATAAATTATGTTAAGTAAATTTAAGATTATGGGGGTGATTGTTGGAATAATCTTAAATTTAGTTATTATTATTATTTGTTTAGTTATTTATTTGGAGGATTAATTTAAGATTGAAGTAGTTGGATGATTGTTGGAGTTCTAGAGAGTTTGTAGGAGGTATTGAGTCTATCTTGTTTTAGGAGATTTATTAGAAGTAGCAGAGTATTGTTAGGAGTCAAGTACGTTTGTTTTAAATATGGATGTAATCTCTTTTTTAGAGGAACAAGAATTAATAATAATCAGTTTTATATTCTACATGGGGAACCCCCTGGATGATCCAATACTGACTCATATACCAATTTATAAAAGGAGGTTACTGTGATTCCCCTAAAAAAATGTAGAATCTGCAATAGTTAAGTGCGGTTTTGGAAATTTTCCAAATGATACCACCCGCAGAAATTAGAGCATCTCCAACGGCGTTGGTTATAATCGTTGGCTAAATTGAACCTGTAAAATATTATGTAAAATTTGCTGAACCTGTAAGACAGTGTACTTTAATGGTATTGCCTATATTGGTTGGCTATAATTTAAAAATAGAATGTTATTAATATTTTAGTTTGTTAAAATAGAATATATCAGTTTAATATGGTAATAAATGATGTGCAATCATCCTACCGATTTCTTACAGACTTGTAGAGGTTCAACAAATATAGCCATCCATAGGAGGTTGGCTAAAATTATAGACAACATGTTCACGTGGTTGGAGTATGAATTTTCCAACAGGTTGGCTAAATTTTTTATATTTGGAATGCCAACTCATTTTTTAGCTAAGGGGTTTGTATGGTTGGATATGCTCTTAGTTTATAAAAAATTTAGTGGGGGTTGTAGACCCCACCCGACCTACCCTAGGTCAACAACGAAGATAGCGTGAATCCCTAATATTAACTATTACTTCCTCCATTTTTATTTACTTTTTCTAGTTTATTTTGTTGGAATTGTTCATAACATTAGATAAATTATTAATTTATGTCTCATTTATAAGACAAAATATAGTCGTGAGTAATCTTGTTGGATTCGTATTCATGAGTAATACGATGAAATTTTTATATTTAATACTTATACGAAATTAAAGATATTAACGATTAAAAATGTGTATTTGCAAACGTGTTGAAGACAAACAGGAAAAATATTTAGAAACGCGAGAGTAACACATAACCTCAAGCTATGGGGGGGTGTTTGGAAGTTAGAGGTTTGGGATAAAATTAGAAGTTTTGGGGTGTTTTAGAGGTTTGACCATTTCCATCCGCTAATGTTAGTGTTTGGTAGTTAGCGGATTGAAATAGAGGTTTGAGTTCAAAAAGCTAATTTTCAAAAAGCTAGTTTGAGGAGCTTTTTGAGTTAGCGGTTTGGGTATGTGTCACAAAAAGCTAATCAAACAGCTATTTACCAAACAGTTTTACAGCAAAACGCTAATTCAATCCGCTAGTCAAAACATCTATTTAAATCACCTAGTCAAAACATCTAATTCAATCCGCTAACAGCTAACCGCTAACTTCTAATTCCCAAACAGGCCATAATATTAACCCATAATCTAATATTAACATGTAAACTCAAGTCACTTGTGTGGCGTTCTTCACCTTTTTTTTTTTTAATATATTACGTACTTTTAAGACTATTAACAATATTTGATGTTACATCTTTAACAATAAAACATAATTTAAAAATATGTTTTCATAAGCACCGTTAGATTAGAACAAAATTAACTTCTGTTCTATAAGGCAACTGATATCTACTTGCATGTTTATAATTCCTTTTTCTGAATGCAAAACAAATTCTGTCTTTCACGTGTTTATGAATTTTTTTTATTGCAAAATAAATATTTCCTACCAATTTTATTTGTAAAATCATATAAATCGCACCGTCACAATTTTTATATAATATATTTTAAAATTAATAAGCCGGATTAATGTGAGGAGCGAATACAAAAACTTTTTCTTAATCCAAAACAGATTCTACCTTCTATCGCATGTTTATGAAACCAAATTATCATATAAATTTTTAGAAAAATATTTAAATCACATAATTTGAATATAAAATATATGTATAAATATAATCCAATAGAAGTTGGCGTCACATATTCTACTCAAGATATATTAAAATTTGATAGAAAGAATTTAACACCATGTCATGATACATACGAGAAAAGGAATGACTTTTTTTTTTGAAACAGAAAAGGAATGACTTGATTACAATAGTTTATTGGAAGCCATTAATGACTTTGATGGTGTATTTACAACAATTCTAACTTACAAATAAATCATAATTTCAAATGCTCCACGATTCAACATATTCTCTCTTCAAAACCCTAAAGCCGCCTCAGCCATCCATCCGAGGGGCTTCCATCGGCTTTCACCGGTGGAAAGCCCCAACCTTGCCTTCTTATATTATTATTATTAATATTAATTAATCTCTTGTTTTATTCAATAAGTTCCCAATTTATTTGGGTTTTGTTTGGTCTCTCCTTGTGAGAGTTAGATTTTTGTTTGGATTTTGTGAGTTCATCATGTCCAGGATTACAGATCTGCAGGATTTTCATGGTGCTGATTCAGTGATAAAGGTTTGTATGGTGATACATTTATGGTCGATTGCTCAAAACAACATTGGGAGTATTACAGCATGTACATATCTCTTCAAAAAATCGCTTGGTTGCCTACCGAAGAAGGAAGGATTCAACAGTGATATGATTATGCGTTTGTTCAATTTCGATTATATCTGTAGATGTCGTATGGCTTTTCATTATTGAATTATTTTCCTTTTTCAAAAAAAAAATCATAATTTCAAATTTTATTTTATTTAAAATTTTAATTTATTATTTGTAAATTAAATTTTTTCACACCATTTAAAATATATTTAAAAAGTTTATAAATAATTAAAAATCTCCCGTGCCTTGCACGGGCTATAAGCTAGTACTATTAAAGCCGAAACATTAAATATTTGGTTGGTCGGTACTTGGGCTGAGTTATGGGCTATTTATATAATAAAGCATCCTTTTTAACTAAACTATTATCTTTTTTATATTTTCTAACTAAAAAATCTCAATTTTCTAAAAATAATATTGGACAACATGGCATATACCCTTTCTAAAAATAATATTGGACAACATGGCAATTACCCTTTCTAACTAAAACACATTATCTTTTTCACATTCCTAACTAAAAACGGATTTTTCTAAACATAACACATGGAAAATACGTATAAAAAAGACAATATTATTATATATCTATACTATCTATCTATACTATACTATAATAAGTCAACATAGGTATAATTTGCAGTCGTACAAAATTTTGGTTTGGTACTTTTGGTACTCTCCTCTAAAACTAAAATTCTACCACGTGTAGATATCTATCAAACAGTTTCATATACTAAAAACACTCCTTATGTATATTAATATATTTTTAAGTATAATTTATAATTAGTTGAAAAAAGATGAAACTACTGTTAATGACATATATTAATATTAAAAAATACTTATAGATAAATGTATAACTAATTATAAATATAAAATTTTGAATATTTTTTGTCTAAAATACATAAATAATTAGAGACGCTACTTTTTAATTATAACGTATTCTACTCGAAATTTAACTCTAACGTGTTATATTTCATTACAACACACAAACCATTATGTAACATATGAAAATATATAAAATATGAAAATTTTGATTTAAAATTAAATGAATAATAAACTGTCACATATTAATATTAGAACAATATTTATAGATAGATAATAAATTGTGAAAGCTAAATTTTCGTTAGAAGATATAATCAGTTGATTAATATAATTTAATTAAAATCCAATTTATTAATACTAAAATACTAATAAAATGATGTTAAGATTTAAATTATAATTAATAAATTACGAATTATATACCCGCCCGTGCTTTGCACGAGTTAAAAGCTAGTATTATTAAAAGTAAAACATTAGTCGATACATGGGCCGAAATACAGCCTATTTGGTATAACAATTTATTCTTTTTAACTAATATAAATTATTTTCTTTATATTTTTTTAACTAAAATAACTCAACCTTCTAAAATAACATAGAGCAACATAGTAATTACCTTTCTAACTAAAAACACATTATCTTTTTTAGATTTTCTAACTTAAAAAGACATATCTTTGACAACTAACACGGGCGACACATACATAAAACTATAATATTATTATAGATAATTATTAATAAATAACCGGTGATATTTTTTTAGTTAAAATACATTAACATTATTTTTAAATACTCTAATGGTCTTATTTTAAAAGTAATATATTACTATCCTTATATTATTATATCACTAAAGTCGAAATACGAAAAGTTCAGTTGGTCGGTTGGTCGGTTGTTCGAGTTTGGCGGGCCGGTTGGTATTCGAGCCCCGGACCTCTTTAATTTATAACATATTATAATATATTTTCATTTTCTATTAGACTAAAATATTATAAACTAGATCAGTATAATAGGTCGATATTTGGATTTACGCGTCTCTTTAACTTATAATATATTCTATACGATATTATTAATCATTAATAACGAAATATTGATTGGTTGATATATATTTGGTTTATAAGTCTTCTTAAATTATAACATATAAAAAAATATATTTTAATATCCTCATTAAAATATATATGTTCGACGTAATTTTTAATTAGCTATTTGACATACTTAACTAATAAGAATTTATTCCGCTGTTATATAAAAATTTTATTTAATCACATTATTCTATCATAATTTTATTTTTAAAATAAAATTAATTAAATTTAAAATATATATAATAAAATAACAAATATTATAAATGCCCGTGAGTTGCGACTTGCGAGGGTTATAAACTAGCAACTATTTGAAGTTTAGGATTTAAAATTAGGACGGGGAGTTGGAGAAGAAGTAGGATTGTTTGGATTAGGAGATCACATAGACCGACACCTAAACAGGGCAGAAAATCAATCTCCACCTCTATATAAACGAGAAGTTGTGATGGGGGCAAATATCAACATCTTTAATTTGTGAACCCCGATTAAGCTTGATAGTATTCACTAGATATGCCGAGAATTATAGTTCCCATGTTGCCTGAAGAGATGATTTTAGAAATTCTTTACAGGCTCCCTGTTGAATCTCTTGTTAGATTCAGATGTGTGTGTGTAAATTATAGTATCTCTACGAAGATGACAACATGTGTACCTTATTTACCGATATGGATCCCCTGTTCGATGGTTCTAAACATTCTAAACTATTCTACACTCCTGAATCATTCGCGACGGATGTTACTTGTAATAATTGCTTCGTACGGATTCACGGAGTTTGTAACGGGTTGATATGTTTGTCCTGTGACTGCTACTCGAATCCTGGACAGAACATTTATCTCTGGAATCCAATTTGTAGAAAATTCAAAAGGCTTCCGCAACTTGGACCCTCAATGGAGAATGATTCTTTTTTTCATCTGAATGCTGGTGTGAGTTTTGGATGTGATGGCGACGATTATAAGGTGATAGTAATTGCTCAGGTAGACGAATCATACGTAGTTTCTGTTTATAGCTTGACTACTAATAGCTGGAAATATATAAAGACTAGTTTTTATTCTCAAGCAGCAAGCGATGAGTCTTTCTTCCGAGACACCAAGTTTGTAGATGGCACCGCTTATATGACGACATCTAGCCGGGTAGTTGTTTGTTTTGAGTTGATCAATGAGACCATTCGAGTCATCGAGTTTCCAAAAGAATTTTCTGAAAATACTGGTGTCACTATGGAAGCATACGGAGAAACAATAGCCCTTCTAAGACATGAAAAGAGCTACCTAACTTTGTGGATATTACGTAATAAGTCATCCTGGGAAAAGAAGTTGAGTATTGAATTGCAAGAAGCTAGTCCTTATCATCAGGCTGTAGGATTTTTAAATAATGGTAAATATATGGTAAGGACTCTCAGTTTGGTGGGGGAATTGCGCGTTGTAACCAAGTTATATACGTGCGACCTGGAAATGGAATGTCCAAAGTTGACAGAATTTAGATCATATACCCAACTCAGATCTCGAAATAGACTTCCACCAAAATATTCAAATTTCATGGGCCGCATACATTCCAACTACTCGGGGAGTCTTCTTCTATTCAACGAAGATAGCGTGGATCCTTTTGTGCAGACGGAGGAGACAGAGTCTTCCTGCAATTCTATGTTGTTTACTTTACAGTGGGATGTATAACCCAATAAATATGCATTGTGTAAGGTTTGTTTTTATTTCGAAAGAGTGTAACGTTTGTTTTGATTCCAATAGAATTGCCTTATAGTATTCTGTGTCAATAATGGATATATGTGCTTTTACTTTGAAATTATTCTTTTAGTAGATCTTTTATCCTGCAAATATGTGAAGTTTTTTCAAAATCATTGTCTCTGATATTACTATTTCAGAGAGCAAGCTTGTAAGTATGACAATCCCCTCCTTTTAAGATTCTTAATTGATGTATAACATAATTATATATGTGTAATTCATCTAAAATTATGTCTCTGTGGATGCATGTATATTCATATGTAACGCATGTTCTATGCATATTTGAGGATAAAGATTATTCCCCGGAAGTTTGTAATTGGCACTCGAAGTGATGCTGACAGTATGAGGAAGTTTATAAAACTAGAGGCTGATCTTGATATCTTAATGCATCAGCAAGTTATCAGAGGCAAGTTAGCTAGCTGGGAAATCTTAAAATTTGTTTCTCACTTGCCCCCTGTTTTTATATAGCCTGTTCTAAATTTTCGTTTTCTTAACATTTAATAGAATACTTATTGTTGGCATGCATTTTGCAGCTAAAGGAGTGAGTTATTGTTCAGCAAGTGAAGAAGAGAACAATAGAGCGCGCACTTGCAGATGCTAAGTCCTTCGAGGTTAAATTTCTATGTATTCCAATTCTCATTTTCTTAAATTTGCCGAATTTTCTATATATAGGCCAAGGAGCAGAAATCTTAGAAAATCTTCTGGAGTCGCAGGGTTTGAGAATTGAGTGTATTTTAGTCCATTGATTCCGTCCCATTTTCAATATCATGAATCCTTAACAATCGGGTAGTATTACTATTTAGCATGTGAATAGATGTCATTTTCTTGGCTAAATAACTGAATGAAGACTTGTAAATTGTAATGCATCTGTGATCAGTGAAATAAAAATAAGAGAACTTGCAAGCATCGATCTGTCATTTTCAATTGCGTTGAAATATACTACTCCCTCGGTCCCCATGGAATAGTATACATTGGGGGATAGGAACGGGGACACGGCACACACTTTAATGCTTTTGTACAGTATAGTTCTTTAATTTTTTTTATGAGTTTTTTTCTAAATAAAAATTTAAGAGTATTAAAGTGTGTGCTGAGCAATGAAAAAAACGTATTAAAATGAGTGGGACGGAGTGAGTACTAATCATCCTTCTTTTACACGTTCCTCTTTTTAATTGAAGACAAATTTGCAGCAATCATGGTGTTCAATGTTTGTTCTTAGGATATCGTCCTAGCTACTCAAGAAAAGGGTACAAATTACTGAACTTGTTTAAGTAGTGTCCCCTTCGAATCGAGAGATATTATGTAACTTATGTTTGTGAATCATATGCCAACTATTCTGAAGTGCTGAGGAAGGTGGCTGTCAAGGAATCTGGATTCTGAGCCAATTTCCGTAGCAATGTTTGCAACTCTCTTCTGCATTTGGAACGAAGACGCGAATATTATGAATATCTGACAAGGTCATGAAGGGAACTTGAACAGAGCTCCCATCAAGTCAAGTGATTTGTGTTTCAGGGATAGGATTGGTAATGCCAGTACCATGCTCCTTTGAAATAGATGGCATTGGCACAATCAAGCCTAGTTAGAAAATCAACTGAGCCAGGAGGAAATTGATCTTTCATAAGGCCAATGGCTTCCATCTGGAGCCAGAAGTTAATATATATGTTGTTCATTCAATCAGAGGCGGAATCAGGATTTTAGTAAAGAGGGCCAAGAAAATATTAAGGGGAAGCAATTCAAATTATTTTCAAAATTTTCAGAATTTTTATATTAAACCTTCTATATTTAAGGATAGTTGGCAGGGACCGGGACTCACTTTGGTCCCCGTTCCTCCTCTGGATTCAATAGTTGGCAGGGACCGGGACTCACTTTGGTCCCACACGATTGGTCCTACACCTGTCAGTTGCATGAACTGCATAGTGGCCGGGCGTCAACAAAGTCTTGTGGTGAGGTTTGAGAGAGGGAGGAGGGAACCCGGAGGAACCATAAGGCAGAATCAAGAGTTGTTGAAATTACTGGTAGCCTCATTCTTTTAGGCTTGATAGTATTATGTGTTTATGATCATGAAAAATGTCGACTGACATATATATATAGACCAATGAGTAGTAGATTTTTTAAAAAAAATCTTCAGGAGTTGCAAGATTTGTAAATTGGTCTGTGATGGGCAAAAACATTATATTGTGCGTATGTTAGTCCCTTAATTCCGTCCCATATTCTATATGCATCCGTGATAACCGGATAGTATCTAGCCTGTGAATAGATGCCATTTTCATGGCATGTTACAATTCACTTTTCTCATTTCCATGACAACCAGCCGGGTAGTATTTAACTAACTGAATGCATATATGATTAGTATAAACCAAGAGAACTTGCAAGGTTCGATCTGTCATTTTCAATTGCGTTGAAATATACTAATTTTCCCTCTTTCTCACATTCTATCCGTTATTAACTGAAGACAAATTTGCAGCAATCTTGGGTGTTCCACGTTTGTTCTTAGGATATCGTCCTAGCTACTCAAGGATAGCATTGATAATGCCAGCGCCGTGCTCCTTTGAAATAGATGGCACTGGCATAATCAAACCTAGTTAGGAAATCAACTGAGCCAGGAGGAAATTTATCTTTGATAAGGTCATTGGCTTCCATTTGGACCCAGGAGTTAATAAATATGTTGTTCATTCAGTCAGAGGCGGAACCAGGTTTTTAGTAATGGGGGCCAAGAAAATATTAAGGGGAAGCCATTCAAATTATCTTTAAAATTTTCAGAATTTATACATTA
Organism: Daucus carota subsp. sativus; assembly: GCF_001625215.2. Lineage (NCBI taxonomy): Eukaryota > Viridiplantae > Streptophyta > Magnoliopsida > Apiales > Apiaceae > Daucus > Daucus carota. The sequence goes on from NC_030382.2 coordinate 11,981,082, forward strand.
GAGCTTCTATGTTTAAGGACAGTTGGCAGGGACCGGGCTCACTTTGGTCCCGGTTCCTCCTCTGAATTCAATATGCTCCCCAAAAATCAACACCATATATATCATTAATACAAAATCAGGACAAATACTTATAGGTTACTGCGGCAATTTAGAGAAATTACTGCGGCATTCATTAAAAGGTTACTTCTTGAACAACAAACTTGCACAAACGGTGCTTTAGAACTTATCTCAGTACATAATTTTCCAACTTAATAAGAGAGAGCTTAATAATGTTGAACTATAACATTATACTCAACCGTAGCATTTCCACCAGGAACATCAAAATAAAAGAATTTCAGCTGCGCCACCCCACGTGCAAGGCGGAAAACACCAGTCCCCCCAACGACAGGCAGCTCACGGTGCTTCTGGAGAGTCGGATTATAGCCTACAACGGTGAGAGTGCTACCATTGTACTTGTCATCTGTGAACACAAAGTTCATGACACAAAGTAAATGACTTGGTTCATTTATGGCAGAGGAGGAAAACAGACCCTGGACTCGCCCCACGAGCTTCGACTTGAACTCTGGTCCAGCTGTTAAAGGATCATCCATGATACTAGTCATGCCGAAGAATTTTGGTGACTTAGGGCTGGAGTTTTGCTGCTGAGCCACAAGAACAGAGGTTTTACCGCGCAGATCATGATAATAGAAATGCAGTTTGGTAAGTTTCTCCGTGTTTTGTCCTTTTCCTCGGAACCATTTCTCCAGATCTTCTGCCCCTTGGCCATTGCTTGAAAACACTGGCAATGCCGCGGCCACCACCACACAGAAGATGAAAAGCAGAGCTAACTTAGCCATCTCTCTTCGTATCGAGATATTGTTATGAACTTGTGATAGGTTTCTAGGACACATGACTATATATAGAACACAAGGTATAGAAGAAAATGATCACAGAAGGAATGGCCATACCAGCATGCTCTCACTACTGACAACTATGCACCATTAATGCACCTGATCAACTCATGAGTTGTTGCAGGTTTCGCACAAAGCCCCTGTTACTGAATACTCTTGATCACTCATACCACTTCCAGTAATTTAAGTTATCATGGGCTAGCATGCCATGCCAGACCATCTCAATTATTTCGGATTTTTTTCTTGTTTCTCATCATTTTTCTATGCTGTATTACAAGCAAAGCTAACCCAACAAATTTTTTTCAAAATGACTTGACTAGTATAAATAGATTACATGGCCGCATTACAAGAGATGTACTCCCTCGGTCCTAGCACGTTGTTTACGTTTCATGTTTGCGCGTATTTTGAGACTCTTATAAAATATAGTTTCATAACATTTTTTAATTTATTAATTTTTGAATAAAAGTTTAAACGTCAAACTTTTCTTCGGGGAAATTTTTTTAAAAATATTATGAAAATACTTTACAAGAGTGCGTGCCAAAAAGTAACGTAAAGAACCTACCATAAGAGAACGAGTATGTAATTAGGTAAATATACACAATTGTCCGGAAAGAAAAGTTGATACAAACACCTCTATGCATGGCCTGCATGTTCTGCTGACAATTTTGCACCATGGCACCCTCCACCGAATTCCAGGACCATGGAGGAGGTAGCATGCGGGGAGTACGGCATACCCGATCAACTCATTAGTCGCAGATTTCGTTTGATGCCTTATTGACTACGGTTCACACTCTTCACCTATACGAGTTCCAGTACTTGGGTAATTATGGGGTAGCACATGCGAGACCATATTACTTCTGGTGTTAAGTCTTTGGAATATCGTGTACTCCACTTCCCGGGTATCTCTGACTATAAACGAACAAGACTTGTGACTGACCTTGAATTATATTGACATCCCTGTACTTCCCCTGTTTTAACATCTTGAGATCCTTAATGTAAAAAAGACAACCATGTGAACAGATTGTACTATCTGAAATTTAGCAATTGATGTTAAATTATCACAGGCATTGGGAGTGAAGAAATTACGTCCAAGAACAAACTAAACACCAGTTCAATTTTATTTGTTAAATACTAATTTACTTATCAAACTGAATTCGAATTTATTGATAGCTCTGTTGAATTTGATAACACAAGGTCCTGATGAAAATGAACATCTGATTGTCACGTCATTCTGAGTGCTTTAAGTTGTTGCGTTGCCTGATTTTGTATGGTCGCATTTTCAGGTTCCTCATGCACTTCCATACCCTTGTACTATTACCGTCCCCAATACGTTTTCGACATCCCTTGTTTGACGATTTCTTGAGCTTCAAGGATACTCCGTAATTCATAGCTGGGATTCATTCCTAATTTGGCCTTTAGAAAACCAGATTTTGGATAATAGAGAGCTTGCATCAGTTTAATATTCTCTTCATCACATTACCTTCTGATTCTATAACAAGAGATGTGATATGGTAGGTGTCCCCTTCCCGCCCCCACTCCAGTCTGTCATAGGCCTTTGATATATTGATTTTTAAACCCACAAAACCACTTTAACTTTGTGTAGGCCGGTCAAACGGATAATTGAGATATGGATATGCATTATGCCTATATCCGTTCTGTATCTATAATTGTCGGATTCAAATACGGATAATATCCGCTTTACTTCGGATACGGATGGAGATATTCGCTTTTTCTCGAATACGAATGCAGATATTCCAGACGGATGTCAGATTTTTTTGATGGCCCTACCGGAACGATGATTTTAGAACAATTATTTTACGACTAAACTTAAATAATTTTTATATATATGTATTAAGTATTTGTATAATTATATAAAATTTGTGTAAATGTGTTATTATGTATATACACACACTACAAACAAATAGAATAAAATGTTTTATAATATATAATTATATATTATATAATTTAAATATAATTTTGTGTAAATGTGTTATTATGTATTTTGAGACTGCTATAAAATATAGTTACATAACGATTTTTTTAATTTTTTTAATAAAAATATAAACGTCAAACTTTTATTCAGGTTAAAAAAATATTCTATAGAAATATACATTATTTGAATCTCAAAATGCGTGTCAAAAAGTAAAGAACGTTCTGGGAGACGGGAGTATGTAATTAGCTAAATGTACAGTGTGCACAGTTGACCGGAAAGAAAAGTTGATACAAACACCTCTATGCATGGCCTGCATCAGCATGTTCTGCTGACAATTTTGCACCATGGCACCCTCCACCGAATTCCAGGACCATGGAGGAGGTAGCATGCGGGGAGTACGGCATACCCGATCAACTCATTAGTCGCAGATTTCGTTTGATGCCTCACAGCCTTAGAGCATCTCCAATAGCTTTCTTGTTGCCTCCTAAATATAATATAAAAAATGTGGCTCTTAGCAATTTAAGACAAAATTAAGAGTGTAAACTCCAACAATACTCTCTACATCTCTTCTCTATTTCATATTTTATTCATATATTGGGCTCCACTATAACAAAAGAGATGGAAAGATGGAGGTGAATTGGAGGGAAGGATTTTTTTATTATGAAAAAATAAGTTAGGAGTAATGTGATGGCTCTTAACTTTGAGGAGAGAGGAGAGAGAAACAAGAGGCTCTTAAAGATTTAAGAGCCACTTAAGAGTCTCTTGGAGCAACATTTTTTCTCTCCCTCCTCAAATCTCAAGTTCAGAGCCTAAATGAAGAGTCTCTTGGAGATGCTCTTAGTGACCACGGATCACACTCTTCACCTATACGAGTTCCCGTACTTCAGTAATTATGGGGTAGCAGATGCGAGACCATATGACAGTAAAAATTCTATAAATTAATAATGTCGGCACGGGAGAAATTTATTAATTTAGAGAATTATTAATTTATTGATAAATTAATAATTATTAATCTAAATAATTTTTAACCGATTATATTGTACATACCAAACAAAAAAGCATATTGTATATAAATTAATATACTAAACAAAAAGACAAATTAGTTTATATCTCTTATAATTACATTGCAGCGAATTTTGGGACTCAATGTAAATCAGTAACTACTGTGTTCATATGTATTGAAAATTAATAACGACTTTTAAAGTACTGTACAACAAATGTAAACAAGAGAATAAAATGTATTCAGTATATTCTTAACGAGTTTGGCATATATAAAATACATGAAATATGTTAGAGTATTCAAACCATATTTCACAGGATGGATTTTCATCCAAAGAGTGTGTTGCTAAATCTAAAAGGAAAACTGACAACTATAGAATCATATTTCAATAAAGTGTAATATATTTTTTTTGGTTTCTACGAATTATTAATTTATGATTTTTTTAGCACCGAAAATTATAAAGAGATCTCCTAAAAAATTATTATCTTATTATTCAATCGAGTTTTTTAATTTTTTACATTGGCCCAAGTCGGGACTGGACAAATTTATTATTTTAGAGAGTTTCTTAATTTACCGAGTATTAATATAGAGAGTTTCTAGTGTACTACAGGTATTAAGTCTTTGGAGATATCGTGTACTCCACTTCTTGCCTCGGGTATCTCTGACTATAAACGGACTGTACTACAAGTATTAAGTCTTTGGACTACAAGTATTAAGTCTTTGGAGTATCGTGTACTCCACTTCTTGCCTCGGGTAATCAGACATTATAAACGGACAAGTACCCTCCGACTATAAACGGACAAGACTTGTGGCTCACCTTAAGTTATATGGACGCCCCAGTACTTCCCCTGTTTTAACATCTTGAGATCCTTAATGTAAAAAAGACAACCATGTGAACAGATTGTACTATCTGGAATTTAGCAATTGATCTTAATTTATCACAGCCATTGGGAGTGAAGAAATCACGTCCAAGAACAAACTAAACACCGATTCATCTTCTTTCAGTCATGTATTTCAAACCAAAACGCTTACTGTTTGCCACATAAACTTGCTTGTGAAGTTGTAAAAACCAACGCAAATGGTCCGAGGTGGGAACCTCCATCACCTGCACTTCTGCTACGGGGAATAAAAATGATTTATTAAGGCAAATGATTTTGATGAGCACACTGTGTATGGTCTAAATCCAAATAAATGAAATTCAGGGGTTACAAGAACACATAAAGACTTTATAATTAATTGTGACCAAAATTACATAATAAATTACATATGCCATGTACAGAGATGGCTTCAACTAGGCTCATATTTATCTCTGATCAACATAGTTTTCCAATATTTTATCACAGCGAACTCCAGTCCGAAATGCATAGTGAAATCAAGAATAAATACATGAATATATTGTATTTTGTACAGCTGGTTGGAGCTGAAATGAAATCAAATGGTCCACGGAGATCTTGGACCAAGACTGCAAACTGTTGATAGCCGGGAAGTATTTTACACTAATTTGCATATACAACACTGCCATACAGTGGCTGGAAGGATCGACACAGGGGTGAGGGGCCAGATCATCCCCTGGATTCAAGACTAGCAATTTCCCTCACAACTTGAGCTTTGTCTGCCTCAAACTGTTCATCCTCTGCAACACGAACAAACAATAGTTGACACGCAGCAAAATTACAAATACAACTGCCCTCTTTGTCTTTCCATTTCTATATTACTCTTCCTTCATTAACAATATTTAAAAAGTATAGGTCAAGGGTTTAGCCTAGTGTTCCCATGAACAAGGTCATGGTTCAGTTCCGTCCTCCTTCCCATATATAATATATATCTTAAAAACTTTATGGAAAAATAAATATTTTAAAAGGCAACTCTGTGGTAGCATCAAGATTCAAGAATCTGGATGTCAATTCTCGGAAAAACCAAAAAGAGTGCGCTTAAGAACAGGTTACTTGCCCACCTTTATCCAGCTTAAAATCGGCAAAGAGTCGCAGAAGCTTGCTTCTGTTTGCAATGAGTATACTGACGATGTCTGGGGGCTTATTCTGATTAGCAGCAAATAGCTGCAAAACATAAACGAGCATAGCAGCAAAAGATGAAGAAAATTGCAACCATTAACATAAACCCACATACACATGCACACATTCATTCAAAGTACCTTAAAAACATGAAATGCTTCTATCTGGATGCTCTTGCTTGATTCCTGCAAAAGATGGGAAACCAACAATTAGCATATTAAGTTTGGAGCAATGATTTGTACAGAACATGGTTATTTCCTGTCTAAGTTTCCCCAGCAGTGCACAATGTCACAAAAGGGACCTCCACGGTTGGAGTATTTGAAAGCTACTCCCTCCGTCCCAATCAATTCTATACAGTTTCCTTTTTGGGACGTCCCATCATTTCTATACATCCCAAATATAGTAACTTTTAATAATATAAAACACTATTACACCCACTTCTTTCTTCCACTATCTCCATTTTATAATAATATAAACACTATTACACCCACTATTTTCCTCCACTATCTCAAATCTATCATTAAATATAAATAGGTCCCACCACTTTACTCACTTTTCATCTCACTTTACTCACTTTTTACACTTTTTCTTGGTCTCCGTGTCCAAACCAAATGTATACAATCTACTGGGACGGAGGGAGTATCAACATATAGAACATTAGATTTCCCTTTGCTGGGTATTAATTAACGACCTTTCAATAAGCTTATCGACATATCTTTTTCCCCTCAACCTCCCTCATACCAAGATGAAATAAGGGAACATATGTTGAGTTCACACACATATCAAGCTATCGGAAAGAGATCATACCCTGAGCAGGTTCATCAGAATCCTCAGATTGTCCTTCGAACTCACATATTTCGTCATAACAGCGGAATTTGAGCGATCCAATAACATGTCACCCAACAGCTGTACATTGAAAAGGAGGAAATAGAAAATAAAGATGCAATGTCATTTGCATATATTTTTTTAAAAATCCTGCAACTGTTTAATATAAAGTGACGCAATAAAAGCATAAATTAATCAATGAAAGCTTATCAACTAGAGTAACAGAAACTTGTGAATGTTTCGTAAAAAGTATTCAACATGCATAAATAGTTTTTTATAGAACATGGGATATATGGGATGGAGGAAAGTAAAAATATATCCTACAGTACACATACTAATTCACAAATGTAAGAATCTAATTATTGTTTACATTCTTTAAATTCATATTGTATATTGACTAGAGGAGAATAGAATTATGAAACATCAAAATACAAATTAAAAATTATATCAGCAGAGTACAATGGATCACAATTATATCAAGGACTATCGGGAAAAAAATGTATTACATACCTTGATAGCTTGACGTCTGGTAATGTAATTGGGAGATTCTAGCAGCTTCGAATTGTACTCTGCAAAGAACTGAAAATAGATTTTCGTTAAGATTATTGTTCCCTAATTACCACAAATCAAAATTATAATATGATTATGGCTTTAATACTGTAAACACGAATATTCTGCACATGACCCTCTTTTAATTATTTATACAATATGTGTTATCTCTTTGAACAAGATTGGTAACATTTATACAATGTTGTTACATGACATTTGTCAAGAAGGCTCAACAAGGCAGCAAAAGCAATGAAATATTGATAATTGGTGAGCGTTTATGGTGTCTAGTTGAAAAAGGGTGCACAAAGCCTTTTGGATTTAGGCCCCGGTAGGCGAGTTGCTGACTTAAAGGTGTGACTCAACTAATAGTGATGCTCACAATTTTAAACATAACTCCTATAACTTGAAGACCAAGTAAATATTCTGCCACTTCACAGCTTCATAGGTGGTGATGCGAATCAGGTTTACTTTTGTTTTAAGGTCTACCCCTTTACTAACCGATTTGTACAGACTATCTTTATCCTTCTCCCTCCCTCTACATACAAGAAAAATTACAGATTCTATTTCTTTTTCCTGTAATATATCAAAATAGACAGACCGTCTTATAAATTCTAAGCAATCATATACCATCATATTAAATTCATGTGGGGGCCTTGTACATGATGGAATACATCTCTAAATACAACTGTTACCTAATGCATAACACAAGAAACATTACTTACCCAGTCATAGTTCTTAGAAAGGAATTCAGCTACTGTTGATTTGTGCCTCGTACAAAGCTCCTAAAATGATCATCATACAAATAATACAATGTAAAGCAAAGACGACCGCAGTAAGACAGGTCCAAACAACTAACACATAGACAAAACACAGATTAAATACATCACAAATACATACTAACCAACTAACACATGTGGTCATAATTTATCATAAAGGAAGATTTATTTAGAAGCAGAGCACACAAGAGTTACCTTTGTTTCTCTTTGTATTTATTCAGAGATAAAAGGTTTTGGTGGATAAAGATTCTTCTGGTGTGCAAGTTAATTTTGACATAATAATACAGTGTATTAGAACTGATGCCAAAGAATGACACTTCTATAATTATTTATGCATGTTAAAATGTGGAATAAAAAAGAATGCAGATTATAGAAGGTTATAAAAAAAAATTGTCACAGCTACATGATCAGCTTCTAATGTTTGAAAAATTATAGAAACTTTAGAGATAGAACAGATACTATACAAGTAGATGAAAGGCTAATTGGGTTGAGAAACAATGTACTAAACAAACTAATTATCATTCACTTTGTCATAGCGCACTCAACCTTAAAAGTTGCAGCAGCATCAGCAGCAATATCAAAATTTGGCAGTTGTATAAAGTCAAAAAACTTCTTCATATGCTGTGATTCCAAGACATACCTGTGAGTATAGAAGTATTAGAAAGATAAAATTATATAGGGACCACCCATACCAAAAAATGGTTATTGGCAGAAATTAATGTTAATCAAAAGTGCATCCCAGTTATCAGAAAAATGCAGGTTCAAATCATTTTGTATGTGCATCCTGGAATAACAATTGATCCTTACCTGGAAACAAATTAGACGTAAAATAGCCACAAAAAGTCTAACCAAACCATAATAAAAAAAGAAGGATATTTTAAAATTCTGTATAGTCTTACCTTGCAACAGCCTGATGGCGTATGCATTCCCTTAGCATTGCACCGTAGTGTAAAGCAATATCAAAGTTTTCATAACTGAATGAAAAAAATGATTTAGAAGCAAGTTAATTTACACATTAGGTTATTCATTTACTCGACAGCATTTCTACTTGGCTGAAACTTATAAGAGAAAACTGCAACAAATAATCTACCACCTACTTGTAAAAGTTACCGGAGCATCAAGATAACTTTCAGAAGGGCATATTGTGCACCCAAATATTTGAGCATCGGAAAAAGTACACCAAATACAACTTATTCTATATGAATAAACCAATTTTTGTATGTGGATGTATTTAAGCTGCCATCTCCTGATTAACAGTCGACCAATTTTTGTATGTGGATGTATTTAACTGCAACCTTTCTGGTTAATCTTACCCTGATATTAGTATATCCATTAGATCGAAATTTGCTTCCAAATAATCACAAGCAATTAGCCTTGATTGAACTTGTTGCCTTTGCAGATTTGCAACAACCTGGGTGGCATCTTTACGAGCCTAAATAAAAGATCTTTGTCACAATATAACATCAAATATAAGGATAGAAAACAGAAACCCATACACTGAATATGTAGACCTCATCTATATTTGGCAGGCCATGAAAGCAAATGTCAACGAAAAAACATAAGGTCAGTGCCCATAGATATACTCTGACAAGGATAATAAATTCTGACATTACCTCAAGATTTAACTTTGGAAGACATTTGATCAACAAACGAAGTGTGTCCTCCCTGAAAAATTCTTGAGTCAACTGTGCACAAGCCTCAGAGACAGGCTCAGCTTCACTATTCCCATAAAGAATCACTTTCAACTCTCGAAGAAGTTTACTTAATTCCATCATCTGTTAAGCGAACACCACTCAGTCGTCCATAGTTTTCAACAATTTTTATTAAATGAATGGTAAATCTTTAAGCACTAACCCGCGAACAATTTATTAATTAAATAAAAGTTACGCACGGTGAAATACTTTAAAGTCATATGCACCTGAGGTCAAGGATGTATGTTTATGATTAACATTATAAATTAACTTTGGCTTTTTCTTTTTGATGTGAATACATATACATCTACCTGAATTTTAGGAAATGACAAGAACTATGATTGAATTTTATTAAATTAAGCAGATCACAAAAAAAATGATAAATTCTAAGAATGAGCAGATATATGAATTGCAGTGTCAGCAGGACTTAGTGAAAGAAAAAGGAAAGATCAACACAGAAGACATAACAGGTTAGTCAAGCCCTGTTGACTAAATTCATAATCTGCTTGTTTTCACAACCTGTTGACTATCTTAGTTGTTGACTAAAATAAGTAGTAAGATCCCACTTACCAAGTTACCACTAACCACTAACCACCAAAGAAACCCTAATTTTCACATATCACAAACAAAATACATCACATTTTTCCCTCAAAAAGAAAAACTAAAATACACCATCAATATCACACCTTTACACTCAATTTCACCTCCACACATCAACACACCACTAAAAAATAAATTTTCCCCCCTAAATAAAGAAGCTCACATTTTTACAGCACAAACAATTCAGTTACGCCAAATTCAACTACAAACTGCTCGAAATTCACAAAAAGGTCAGATTTTCTAACCTGATTAAAAAAGGATCAGTTTTTTACAGCACAAATAGTTCAATTACACCAAATTCAACCGAAAACCACTCGAAAATTACAAAACCAAGCAGATTTTTTTCACCTAATTAAAAGAAGCTCATATTTACAGCACAAGGATTAATTACACCAAATTCAACAAAAATGAACTCAAAATTCACTTAAAATATAACATTTTTCTCTTAATCAATAAGGATCATATTTTAACAGAACAGACAGTTCAATTACACCAAATTCAACTATAATCTCGCCGAGATTCGCTGAAAAATCGATAGAGTTCACACCTTTTCGTCGCGCTTGGTCTCGCGAACCTCGGAAGCCGAGCGATCAACGAAGATGAGTAGATCGCGAGTCTGCCGAACTATATCGACCGGGGTTTTGGGTTTAGACTTGAAAAGCCCTTTCATTTTTCGTCGCCGGCGAGTGACTAAAAGTGCAGCTAGGATTCGCCGGAATGTGTAGATACAGATGTAAGTATATGTGTGGTTTAACTTAAATTTATAATATATTTTTTAAAGATGGGTTTCTGTATCATAAATTTCGATGCAAAGTAGCAAAAATGTGACAAAAGTTAATTGTATTATTGTTGATTGTTGATGGTTTGAGATTTTTTTTTTTTTTTTTCTTCTCTTCTTCGTGATAAATACTCTCTCGGTCTTGTAATAAGAATCGTTTTGACTTTTTACATGTAATTTTAGGTGTAAAAATACCAAACCTCTATATATTATTTGTCAAATTTTCTTTCTCTGAATTAAAATTTAACATCTATATTTTTATTTAGAAAAAAAAATTTGAAAAATAATATGTAGAGGTATGTTTTTTTTACACATCAAATTACGTGTAAAAAGTCAAAGCGACTCGTATTATGGGATAGAGGGAGTATATATTTTAGGGAAATTCTTAATGGTACTCTCATAGAATTGGCTTTTCTCAGTGGTATCATCGCATTTTTGACTTCTACCAGTGGTACCCTCGTACTTTTAATTTACTCTCTATGGTACCCTCGTGTACTTTTGATTTACCTATTGATTTTAGACCCTAAAACAAATTGTATATTTGAAATCCTTGCGAAAACTTACATAAAATAGACCCTTAAATCATGTAAAACCGAGTCAAAATAAGTGAGATATTAATGATCAAAGTTTGGTTATGAAGTTTGAATATATCTTACTCATTTTGACTCCGTTTTACATGATTTAAGGGTCTATTTTATGTAACTTTTCGCAAGGATTTCAAATATACAATTTGTTTTACAGTTTGAAATCAATAGAGCGTAATTTAAAAGTACACGAGTGTACTCTAGAGAGTAAATTAAAAATACGAGCGTACAATCGATAGAAGTCAAAAATGAGATGGTACCATTGAAAAAAAACCAATTCTACGAGGGTACCATCAAAAATTTCCCTATATATTTTACAACTCATTCTATTCTTTATTATTTGACGTGTTGACTTTCGACAAACACTTTTTAAGTACTTTGACCGAATAGTTAAATACATTATTTTTGATTGATTTTTTTTGTGAATTAAAATTTTGATTATATATTTTTATTCAAAAAAACAAATTTTAAAAAAAATAATATTTTTAACTACCTGGTCAAAAGACTTAAAAGTGTGTCCGAAAACTCAAAGCATCAAATAATAAATAACAGATGAAGTAATAAAAATAATGTCAGGTAATTTGACACGTGACACACTAACGAAGTGAAACACGCAAAATGAATATGAATTTTAATTTTTGATAAACAAAACACCAAAGTACATGAACAAGAAATTACATGATTGTTTTTTTGTCGGATATGTGTTTTCAATTTGAGTACATGAAAATACAAAAAATATTTATACATAATTATTTATATGTTATAATATATTAAATTAAATATATAATTATGTAAAAAATCTATACTATTTGATACTATAGTATTAAAGCCGAAACGTTAAAAGTTTGTTCGGTCAATCGGTCGGTACTTGCGCCGAATTTTGGTCTACTTATATAATACTTTATCGTTTTTACTAAATCTATCATCTTTTTCATATTTTCTAACTAAAAAAATCAATTCTCTAAAAATAAAAATAATATTGGACAACATAGCAACTACCTTTTTTCACTAAATACATTATGGGGCCGTTTGGCTGAACTTAAAAGAAGTGACTTATTGCTTAAAATAAAGAAGTGGATTAGAAGTGAGAAGTTGATTTGGACTTATAAGCTATTAGAGGTGTTTGGATACCGTGAATTATAAGTTTTTAAGTGTTTGGATAACTTAACTTATAAGTTGGTATAGTTTCGTAGTTTTGTAATATAATTTTTTTGATATTTATGAAGTAGATTGAGAAAAGTTGATGAAAATATTAGATTAGAGTTAATATTTATATTATATAAAAAATGATTTTCGGTTTGCTTTGTCTTGCATTTAAGTGATCTACAAGTGTGTTTAAAAATTTATATAAATAAGAATATATGATATTAATATATTTAAGTATTTCATAAAATTGAAGACAAAAACTTAATTAAAAAAAAATTATAATAAAGCATCTCATATTTTGATGGAGATAGGCAGATAGCAGGAATAAAAAATAAACAAAAACAGCAGGAACCTGAAGAGGAGGGAGCTGATAGGTGAAAGAAGTTTAAACACAATTAAAAAAAAAAAAGGCTCTGTTTCATAGCAGGGAGCTGATAGGTGAAAGAAGTTTAAGCACAATTTAAAAAAAAGCTTCGTTTCATAGCCTTTTCTTATAGACTTCTTTTACCGTTTTTAAGCGCTTCTGAGCACTTGCCAAACAGATGGGAGAAAAGAGGAAGTGGGCTTCTGGGCTTTTAAGTTCAGAAGTTCCACCACCAAACACCCACTATCTTTTTCTGATTCCTAACTTAAAAATCGTTTTTCTAAAAATAACACATACAACATTGTACATATAAAAAAGAAAATATTACTATATATAATTATTAATATACAACCAATAATATGTTTCAACTAAATATATTTTTGTTATTTTTATCACTTCATATTATCACTTTAATAGAAATAATTTAGGGCATGCATAATTAGAGCAAGTCTAATAATTCTTAAATTGATGTCCAACATTATTTTTAGTTTAAAGTAGTATAAATGAGTAACATAAACAAAACCTTGCATAACAATATAAAAACAGTTGCAACAAAAGAAAGCTAAAAAAGATGGGACCTTGGCATACGGCGAATTTGGGTGTTGGTTAAGCGCTCCACAGCAACCGGTTGCTGTGGACCGCTACCCAAAAAAGATATCAGAAACATTAAACCGTTTACAGATTCAGAAATAGCATCCAGATACATGAAAATTTTACTCAGGCCAACTCCTCAATCGGCGCAAATGAGACCAATTTCTTCGAATCTTTTCCTGCCTTGACATACACAATGGCTTCATAATGCTGTATCATCTCATCCCCGTCTTTTGCCTCGATGATCAGCCGATAATTTAACCCCGCCACAACTTGCTTCTCACCCTTAACAATTTTCATGTACATTATTTTTGTGTTAGCCTCTTTATTGTGCTCACTGACCGCGAATTTTGCGATGGCTTGAATCTCCGGGGTGGCTGTGTCGTTTATTGGAACGTAGCCACCGAGGAGAATTTTCCTCGGGGCTGCGACAGTGGCGGAAAAGAGGGGGCAAATGGAAATGGTTATGAGGAGGAGTTTGAAACTGAGAGACATTTTTTGAGTTTGGAGATGAGTGAGCGGAGTAACGGTGGGTTTTTAAATTTTGAAAAGGTGGAGTGGGTACGAAAGTTAATACTGTAGTAGTGTTGGTGAAGTTGTTAATTGATGAGCAAAGAAGTGGGTGTCAAATTTCTAGTTCGTTTTTGTTTGGAATTTAAATCCAAGAAATCATATTTTAGTTATTGATTGTACAGATGTGGTTGTTGATTTTGGACACATATTTTAATGACGTAATTACATAATTTATATTATAATTTATCTTTGAATATAAACTAGTTGAGAAGCCGCGCGTTGCGGCGGCATATAAAAATTATATTAATGATTTAATATTAATATTTGTAGAACAAAATACTCTTTCCCATAATTAAATAATCTGAAACAATATCAGATTAAAACTTTTAAGTTACTATATTCCATATATAATCTAAAACAAAATCAGATTATGAAACTTGCTTCTAATATAACCGAAACTAAAAAAAGGTAGTTTTAAATTTTGATATTTTTCATCTAAAAATTTTAGAAAATTAGAAAAATAGAACGGAGCGATGTGAGAGGCGCCACCTACACGCCCCTCGCTTCTCCTTTATATAAGTATATTGATGATTTAATGATTTAATTATAATTTTTTTATTTATAAAATAATAATTAATTACGAAATTGGGTGGTTAGTACATTTTAATATCTTAAATTGAATTATCAAAATCAACTACTTCAATTAATTTTAGATACGGAATGATGATGATGGAGGTAAAAGTTCTACGAAAAGTTTGCTTAAATAAAAAAAAATAGTGCATATTCTATAAATAAATATATCATATAAAGTTGGACTATTCAATCTAAATCCACGTAATTAGAGATGGCAATATTAAATCCGACCAGACACGAATTCAACGAGTATAGTATGAATTTGGGTTGGAGTTTTTAAAGTTCGGGTTGACCCAAAATTAATCCGAAAAAACTGGTTATTTTCAGGTTACTTGAAATTGACCCGAAACTACTCAAAAATGAATATAGAATATAAAAATCATATATGTTTATATAAATCACATGTATTTATATTTATTTTATAATATCTATTAGTTAAATTTAATAATAAATTATTTAGTTTAATAAAAATAAATTTATAATAATTATATTATATTTATTATTTTAAAAATACATTTATTAATAAATACAATGAGTCAGGTTCAGGTACCTTTTGGGTTAAGTATTCTAAACCGTTAGAAATTCAGATTGGTTTCGATTCGGTCAAATTTGTGATCCGGGATCACTAACCCTCCCCAAACCCTAAATTACCCGCCCTAGTTCCAATCAGTTCTATTCAATCTTGCGATTAAAGTAATGCAACATACCACTCATGCTCACGGCCGGCCCCGGATTAGGTCAATCGGGGACAATCTTGAAAAATTATAATAAAAATAAGAAAGTTGATGGCCGCGTGTGAATTTTTTTTATCGAAAAAATAACTGATATGAAATTTATAAGCACGGTCATTCTATGTCTTTAGAGAGTCCAAAGATGAAAAGAGAAAATAGATTTTAATTTTTTTATTTCACTAAATTTTATAATATAATCTGTAGCAATGCCAATTCGAATTTTAACCTACTTTAATAAGAAAATAAAGATTAAACAGATCCTCGATGATATCTACATGTGAGTGCATGCATAGTAATATAGTATTATTAATTTAGACAAAGACACGAGGTTAAATCAAAAATTTAATAGAAAGTTTAAGTTTGTTTTTTCTTGTAACTAAACCGATGTACTAGTGAAAATATATGGATTATGTTATAATATACTAGCTTCTATATTTAGAGAGCTGATGCTATAATAATAATTAGAGCAGAAAGAGAGCAGAGAGAATTCAAGAGCTGATGGATTTGTATTGCTCGGTGCATTTTCTTTATTCAGCTTGCATCCTATTTATAGCAAAGGAAAAGTAACAAGTAATAAATGCAATGCAGTAATTCTTCATGTTTATGCCATAGCTCAACTATTAGAACATTGACCACATGTCAATCATTATTTATAACGCTCCCCTTTGATTGTTATGGTGGTGTGGATCATAGATTGCCTCATTAAAACCTTGTCAAAGAAAAACCCAGTGGGATAAAAACTTTAACGAAGGAAAAAGAGTACAATCTCCCCTTGGATGAAAACATCAACCACTGAAGTTTTGCTGCAGCATATCCTTGAGTCGACGCATTCCAATGTTACGTCGCAACTTTGCAAATGTTGAATTCGGTAAGGATTTTGTGAACAAGTCTGCAAGGTTGTCACATGATTGAATTTGTTGTACATCAATTTCACCATTCTTTTGAAGTTCATGAGTGTAGAAAAATTTTGGTGAAATGTGCTTCGTCCTGTCTCCTTTGATATATCCCTCTTTCAGTTGATCAACACATGCAGTGTTATCCTCAAACATAACAGTAGGACTTCTCGTGATATCTGGTAATCCACACGATTCTTGAATATTCTTGATAATAGATCGCAACCAAACACATTCTCTACTGGCTTCGTGTATTGCAATTAGTTCTGAATGATTTGTTGAGGTTGCCACTGTAGTTTGCTTCGTGGATTTCCAGGAAATGGCTGTACCGCAATATGTGAATACATATCCAGTTTGTGATTTGCCAAAATGTGGATCTGACAGATATCCAGCGTCCGCATATCCAATCAATTGAGATGTCGAGTTTTCCGGGAAGAATAACCCAAAATCAATTGTTCCACGAAGATAACGAAATATATGCTTGATCCCATTCCAATGTCTGGCCATCGGAGCAGAGCTAAATCTAGCCAATAGATTCACAGCAAAGGCAATATCTGGCCTTGTATTATTCGCAAGATACATAAGTGCACCAATTGCTCCCAGATATGGGATTTTAGGACCAAGAACCTCTTCATCATCTTCTCGTGGTCGAAATGGATCTTTATCTGGTTCTAAAGATCTAACCACCATTGGAGTAGTCAACGGATGAGATTTATCCATGTAAAATATGCTCAAAACCTATTCTGTATATGTAGATTGGTGGAGGAAAATTCCCGATGACAAGTGCTCGACTTGTATACCAAGACAATACTTTGTCTTCCCAAGATCTTTCATTTCAAACTCTGTCTTTAGATATATGACAGCTTCATCAACCTCTGTAGCTGAACCTACAAGGTTTAAATCATCCACATATACAGCAATAATCACAAAACCAGATTGTGATTTTTTGATAAAAACACATGGACAAATTTGATTACTAATATACCCATTCTTTTGTAAATAATGACTAAGTCTGTTACACCACATACGACCAGATTGTTTCAATCCATACAATGATCGTTGAAGTTTAATGGAGTATATATGACGAGGTTTCTTGAACTCATCCATTTTTAATCCTTCAGGGATTTTCATAAAAATATCACTATCAAGTGATCCATATAGGTATGCAGTAACAACGTCCATAAGACGTGTTTCCAATTTTTCTTTAGATGCCATACCTAATATAAAACGAAAAGTAATTCCATCCATTACTGGCGAGTATGTCTCATGATAATCAATGCCAGGCCTTTGAGAAAACCCTTGTGCTACAAGTCGGGCTTTATATCACACAATTTCATTCTTTTCATTTCGTTTTCTTATGAATACCCATTTATTCCCAACAGGGTTCACACCAATAGGTGTTTGGACAACAGGTCCAAATACTTCTCTTTTACGCGATGAATTTAATTCTGTTTGAATTGCGTCTTTCCATTTAGCCAGTCTTTTCATTTTAGCCAGTCTTTTCTTCGACGGCATTCATCCACACTTTGTGGTTCAGGATCAGAATTTATGTCGACATCCAATGCCGCAGAATACACAAATACATCATCGATTATGGCTTTACTTCGATCCCATAATTTCATATCATGCACATAATTTATTGAAATTTCATGATTGTTTAATCCCGAACTTCAGGTACGGGAATCTCTTCAGGAGATAATACCACTTCAGGGGTATTTGCTTCTTCTGGAGCATGTGCCACTTCAGGGGCAATTTTCTTTGTTTTTCTTTTTCTTGGTGCAACATCTTTTGCACTGACCGGTCTACCACGCTTCAGGCGTGGCTTTGAATCTGTAACCAATTCATTTGTACTTGATTTTTGAATTGGTATATCTACTCTAGTTGGAGTATTTACTGCAGGTATATGAGATTTTATTACATTTCTAGAATCGTTAAATGCGTCAGGCATTTGGTTTGCGATATTTTGCATATGGATGATTCTTTTAACTTCAAGTTCGCATTGACCAGTACGTGGATCTAGAAAATGTAATCCTGATGCATTCCATGTTATGTCAGGATTAATCTTATTCACATGTTTATCTCCCCCTAAGGGAGGAAACAAAGATTCGTCAAAATGACAATCTGCGTATCGTGCAGTAATAAGTCTCTAGTTAGTGGTTCAAGATATCTAATTATAGATGTTGAATCAAAACCAACATAGATACCTATTCTTCTTTGAGCTCCCATCTTCGATCTCTGTGGTAGAGCAATCGGTACATATACAGCACTTCCGAAGATTTTGAAGTGAGAAATATTAGGAATTTGACCAAGTACCAGCTGTAGTGGAGAATGTTGATTATAGGCAGTTGGTCTAATCCTAATAAGATTAGCAGCATGAAGTATTGCATGACCCCAAATAGATGTAGGTAATTTGGCTTTCAATAACAACGGTCTTGCAATAAGTTGAAGTCTTTTGATAAAGGACTCAGCTAACCCATTTTGTGTATGTACATGAGGAACTGGGTGCTCAACTGAAATTCCTACAGACATGCAATAGTCGACAAAGGTTGCAGATGTGAATTCGCCGGCATTATCTAAACGAATTGACTTGATACAATGGTCTGGGAATTGAGCTCGCAACTTGATTATCTGGGCAAGTAATTTTGCAAAAGCATCATTACGAGTTGAGAGAAGACAAACATGAGACCATCTAGTTGAGGCATCTATTAGTACCATGAAGTACCCAAATGGACCAGATGATGGGTGGATAGGTCCACATATGTCGCCTTGGATCCTTTCTAGAAAACTTGGACTTTCAAGCTTAACTTTAGTAGGAGATGGTCGAGTAATCAGTTTTCCTAAAGAACATGCTGAACATGGAAGGTCATTTTTAGAAAGAACTTTAAGATCTCTAAGAGGATGTCCAGTAGAATTTTTTATAATACGACGCATCATAGAGACTCCAGGATGACCTAATCTTTCATGCCAAAGGGTAAATGAATTTGTATCTATGAGTTTGGAAGCAATGACATTGTGTGACTCAATGGTTCTGATTTTCATCATATATAATCCCGAGGAAAGTGAGTGAAACTTTTCTAAGATTTTCTTGTTGCTAGAATTAGCAGAAGTAATAAGGAGATATTCTTTACCAGCCTCAGAAGTGGTTTCCATGTGAAATCCGTTAAGTCTGATATCCTTAAAACCAAGAAGATTTCTAGTGGACTTACTAGAAAATAATGTATTTGGAATATGTAGGTGTGTACCATTAGGTAAGACGAAACTAGCTTTATTAAAACCTTCGATTATATTAGATACGCCAGAAATCGTTCCAACTTGAGCTTCAGATTTGATTATATAGGTAAAGTATTTTCGATTCTGTAGAATCGTATGAGTTGTACCACAATCAGCAATGCATATATCTTCAGTTGCCATTCTTCTCAGTTCCGGTAGGGTTTCGTGCTGATAACGTGTTATAATATACTAGCTTCTATATTTAGAGAGCTGATGCTATAATAATAATTAGAGCAGAAAGAGAGCAGAGAGAATTCAAGAGCTGATGGATTTGTATTGCTCGGTGCATTTTCTTCATTCAGCTTGCATCCTATTTATAGCAAAGGAAAAGTAACAAGTAATAAATGCAATGCAGTAATTCTTCATGTCTATGCCATAGCTCAACTATTAGAACATTGACCACATGTCAATCACTATTTATAACAGATTATAAAATTTCTGGGAATCTAATTTTTTTGCACCTGACTAGTCGACCTGGAGGCCCTCACATTGGGCCGAGCCTGTTTATAAGCGAAAATTAATCATATGATTGGGGTTTGAATTAGTTAGACTGATCAGAATTAATATTATTTAGTGTAAAAATGCTATTTTATTATTAACTAAATTTATAAAATTCTAATCATCAATATTTGGCTTAACATATTTCAAGTTGTTTTCAAATACATAATATTATAATATACAGAATATGTATATGTGCATCATTATTATATATATAAATATATTTTTAAATTATAAAGTTATAATGTGTTATATTATTAAGTGTTAAAATATTAATTTTTTGTTAAGTACATTCATAAAATATGATTAAATAAGATATGATTTTGTTAAAATAATCATTTTACTTCATTTATATATTTATTTTAAAATATTGGAATAAATTTAAAAATGTTATAATATTATTATTAAATACAATATTTAATTTTCATCAACTCATACAGAGAAAATTTATTTAAATTTATTTTAATTATATATTCAAAATTAGTAAAAAAAATTATTTTGAATATAACTAATAATTATAGCTAATACGGTCGAAGAAAAATCGCTATAGATTTAGTAAAATTTTAGCTAATCATATCATTAGTGTTGGAGATGCTTAGAGCATCTCCAAGGTTGAGACCTGTTAGTTAAAAAATTTATGTGTCATCCCATGTGTCATCTAAGTGACACTTTTAGATGATATTTAAAAAGAAATACTCTCCAATCATCATCCTTTAGTAAAAAGAATATAGATAATCATGTTTGAGTCAATATATTTGTTGAACTAGTAAAGCTATTATGTATAATTTTAACTTGATATAATTATACATAACCCCATTGGAGTGTTTTTCTCACCTGTTAGCAAAAAACTTGTATAAACAATTTACATAATCATTATAGCTAACAAATTTGGAAATCAGCATTGGTGATGCTCTCGGTGGCTATAAAAGTAGAAAAGCAAAACGTGAACAAAATTCTACAAGGCCATGTCTGCAGTTGTATGTTCACTGGGTTTGCATCACCTGTTTGCCACTTTGCTTAGAGGTTGGGTTTGGAACCATGGATGGTGAGACCCTTTGTAAAGCCCACCTTGTGTTTCACATTAATAATTTACTTTAGCTGCATTGAGCCCATATGCTGTAAACTTGGCCCAGCATACTCTTTTCCTGTACTACCGGTAAAGTCTAATTACACGAAGAAAATACAAAAGCTGCCAAAATTTAGTGGGTGTTTGGCACGGGCTTATAAGCCCAGCTTCTGAATTATAAGTTATAAGCACTTATTTGTACCGTTTGTGTAAGAATTCAAGAATTACTTAAAAAAAGCTACGATTACTAGATTTTGTCTCACGGCTTATACTTATTTCTCAAACACTTTTATCACTTATAAGTCTTAACTTGCTTCTAACTTCTACTTCACTTTTTTACTTTAAACAATAAGCACTTATTTTAAGTTCACCCAAACGGCCCCTAATTTTCCTGAAAATAAACCGCGTCGATTCTATGCTTTATTCCATCTTCACTTAACTATTTCTATCTCATTTGATCAAAAAAAACTATTTCTACTTCATTTTCACCGAAAATACTTAACAATTCTGTATCCATAAATTCAATGCACAAAAAACGAAATAAAAAATTCGTGAAGAATCTTCTTCTTCTTATATTCATAATACTCATACTCATACTCATAAATTCAATGCACAAAATAATTTCATTAAAATAATATTCTCTTTTTATCCCAATATATTATTTTAGAATGAATGGATAGTTTTATAAAATAATATTTTTTTATGCCGACGTAAATCGTAACAGCAAAAACCACGAAAACTCATAAAAGTTTCTTTTTCCATGTAATTTCACATGTTACTTTATTTTAACTAATAAAAAAGTAAACCAAATTTTCAGTGAAATACTCATACTCGTTTGTTTAGTCACAGTAACAATAATCTTTCCATTTCTCTTTACTCTCTCTCGCTCTCATCTCTCTCCCTCGCTCTCTCCCTCTCTCTCTCGCTTATTCTCATCATCACCACCTATACACACACCTATACACACAAAAAACAAAGAAAACACACACACCTCCACCTAGGGTTTAATCAAATCACCTCCTCATGTACTCCCCTTAACTCTCCCGATCATCGCGCATCTCCGTCCCGCGCAACACATGTCTTCCTTCCTCGACTCCACCGCTCACCAACGCATCAAGCGCAAACTCGACGATTACGACTACGACTTCGATGACGACGACGACGATCACTCCCCCGACTTAATCGCCGTCCGAATGCGCAAGGACGACTCAAACGACGCCGTTTCGTCCTTCCCCTCGGTAAACTCCCCTAATCACTTACTTAATCACTTAATCGTTCCCAATACGAGTTGTAGTTCCTCAATTGCGTCCTCTAGCCGCGGGCTCGAGGTTAATACGAGGATTCAGTTCTTCGTAAGGATGATTTCCGGGGGAAATACGCTTGTTTTTCAAGCGAATTGTTTTGATACTGTGAAATCGGTTCACGAGAGGATACAAGGGATTACTGGAATCCCGGTTATCGAGCAACGGTTAATTTATCGGGGGAAACAGCTGCAATGGGAGAAGACGTTGGCAGAGTGTGATGTTCAGAAGGATGCAGGGTTACAATTGGTTGGGAGGATGCGGAGCACTGATCATCCGCAGGCGTGGCAGGTTATTGATATGATGGTGTCAACGATTTGTCGGATGTGTAAAGGCGAGCGTGAGGTTTTTAAGAAGTGTGAGGGGATTAAGAGAGTGGATGTGAAGAATCAGTTGGCGGAGTTTTTGACGATGACACCTAAGACGTGTACGGAGCAGGCTGCGGGGCATTTGCAGATTTTTATATCGTCGTGCGCGCCTGCTGCGATCGTGATGTTGTATTTGTCGAGTTTGGATGGGAATAAGAAGTGTGCGGAGGATATGATAGGTCAGTTTATTAGTGCAATTAATATGTACCCAAAAAGTATTCATCCGCAATGTGCGCCTATTCTGTTGGAATTTTGTAAGTTGTTGAGACGGAAGTCACAGAATGATGGTATGTATAAGTTGTGTCGGTGTAGTCTTGGGTCTATGGTGGAATATATTGGGATTGGGCGGTCTATTGCGTGTAAGGGTAGTGAAATTAGTAAGGCACTCATTGCGTTTCAGGATATATTTATGTTTGTTAGTGAACTGGCTGCTAATTTAACTCATGATTTGACGGTAACGGTTGAGTCTGATACAGTAGGAGAGCAACCTTTGTTGAATGATGTTAGTGATTTTTCCGCGTTTTTGATTCCTTTGATAACTGTGATCAAGGAGCAAGTGATACTTGGGGGTCTTATCTCGATACCCTTTTCCGAGGTTGGTTATAATATCTCTTGTTATGGGGAAGAAATTAAGTTTCTGTATTCCATCTTTGTTGGATTGTTGGAAAAAATGTATCTTTGCCTTGGGAAAGTGGAGGTTTGGTTGGCACGAAAAGAGAAAGGGGAAGGCGAAATTCTTCGTCTAGGATGGTGCCATTATCTTGCTATATTAAAAGAATTAAATAGCATCTCTAAACTCTATCAAGGTGCGGAAGAAGCATTTTGGACAAAGTTAAGGCATAGAAAAGATTCTATATGTTTCCTAATAACCAGATATGCTAAGAGGAGCGATGATCACCGATGGATTCTTGAGCATAAAGAGGTTACTAATTTTGAGTGTAGGAGGCATCTTGCGATGATGTTGCTTCCCGAGGTTAAGGATGAATATGAGGAGCTACATGAGATGCTTATTGACAGATCGCAACTGTTGGCTGAATCTTTCGAGTATATTGCTCGTGCTGAAACTGAGACTCTGCGTGCTGGTTTATTTTTAGAGTTTAAAAATGAAGAAGCTACTGGCCCTGGTGTGTTGCGGGAATGGTTTTGCTTGGTCTGCCAAGAAATTTTCAATCCTCAAAATGCCCTCTTTGTAGCTTGTCCAAATGATCGGAGAAGGTTCTTTCCAAATCCAGGTATGCAAAATCTCTTTTAGCTAGTTTTTTCTGTATAATTCATTTTTTTTTGGCAGTACACAGGTTAGAAACTGTGCTTGATCAATGAAAAAGTGGTTTCTGGAACATTAAATATTAGCTTAACCAAATAGTTGGACATTACTGGTCAAAATATGCAAGCTTACTATGGTTTAAATATGTCTTATATGCTTAGAAGGTATTGAAGTAGAAACCACTGAAAAAATTAGCCATAATCAGTGATTACTGTTAGTAAAGGTGGGGCTTTGAGGTCTCAAAGTTGCTGATTAGAGACAGTTATTACGTCCCTGTTCTTTAACTCTTTCTGTTGCTAGTCAACTGTTTGAGTATGTATAGAAACATTACAATACCTGAGCTCTTCTAAAGTTGCTGTATACAGGTGCCTATAGTTGTGATTTTATCATCTTGCAGTACATAACACTGATCCCTATTCTTTATCGGTGATGCAAACATATCCATGCCAAAGTAGCTTAGACTTTTTCTCTAAGTTATTAACAACTGGTCTTGTGTTGAGGCTGTGTGAGTGAGGGTGGGAAAGAAGGATTAGATTTCAGTATGTGAACTAACCTGTTCTTCTATAGGTGCTTTTGGCTTTTGGGGGATGGCTGTATCCACCACCAGCCGTTTATAAAACTTTTCTACTTCATATGAACTATTCCTCTTAAAGTTTTAGAGAAAAAAAGTTTATCATAGTGTAAAAAGAATCTTGTTATCTCTCATTTTGTAATAAAAACTTATCATTTATCAAAATAGCAGTGCAGATGTAGAGTAAGAATCTTTATTTTAATTTGAAGATGTGACATTATGTGTTTTGACTTTGTTATACAAGGAAGTTGTTTAAGGTTGTATGGTGCCTAATCTTTGATGCATCACCTAGCATTTGATTTCTCACTTTGTTTACATTTAGGCAGTGAACTGGGGATTACCCTTTAAGTCTCCAAAATTGTCATTACTTGATGCATGTGTTTTGTATAATCAATTTGTTTGCAGCATCGAAAGTTCATCCTTTGCACCTAGAGTACTTTACCTTCTCTGGACGGGTTATTGCCCTTGCCCTGATGCATAAAGTACAAGTTGGGATCGTCTTTGATCGCATATTCTTCTTGCAATTGGCGGGTATGAATGTTACTCTGGAGGATATAAAAGATGCAGATCCATTTATGTATAGTAGCTGCAAAAAGATATTGGAAATGGATCCCGAGACAGTTGATCAAGATGCTCTTGGTCTAACATTTGTTCGAGAAGTTGATGAGTTGGGATCCATTAAAGTTGTTGAACTTTGCCATGACGGGAGAAATCTTTCTGTGAACAGTAAAAATAGGCGGGCGTATGTTGAGCTTCTCATACAACACCGTTTTGTCACATCCATCTCAGAGCAGGTATATCATTTTGCCCAGGGCTTCTCTGATATCATGAATTCTTCAGAGTACCAGAAGTTCTTTTTTCAAAGCTTAGAGCTTGAAGATTTTGATTGGATATTGTATGGCCGCGAAAGTACAATTTCTGTTGACGACTGGAAAGCTCATACTGAATACAATGGCTACAAAGAGGATGATCCACAAATATTATGGTTCTGGAAGGTATGTGCTTGCATGTTTTGCTTTTCATTGTTGTAAGTTTAGTGGTGTATATATAAGGTCATTCATGTTCTTATGAAATGCTTAGACCTGATTGTAGAATATCTTTTGTTCTATTTTTAATTTGGTCGGGAAATGAATATGTGGCTTAAAACATAAGCTATTAAGGTTGCTTTCACTTGGATGGCATGAAATGGAATGATGGGAGAATGGAATGAATAATTATAAAGAAGTCTTGTGGAGAAGAGAGTATGAGAAAATAGTGACTATATATGAGTGATTCTAAATTTTCTGTGATGAAGATTGTAGGAAAGCATGATATTAAAGTGGAATGAGCATTCGTTTTAAAACATGTGAGTTAGAATTCTAGTTCAAATAGTTTGTAATGGAATGATTAAAGGATGGAAACTATAGACATTTTCTCTAATCACCCCCAATTTAGAGTACAAATTTCGTTCCATTCTCCCTCGTTCCATATTATCCAAGTGAACGGCCTAAGGGATAAACACATTTTAGCGTTACAGCTCATTGAACCCCTCTTCTCTTGGTATTGAAAGGTTCACATTGATAATTTGAGCCTCAGTGGAGGTATCTTGTGTGAAAATTAAAATATCTGCATTTGGCCATCGCCAATAGAGAAAAGCTCTGCAGATTTGTTGTGTCTTTTGCTGATTCTCTGCAGAGATAGGCCATTATAACCTTGTTAAACCACTTCCTGCCCTTGTTATGCATCACGTACCACTAATTTGTTGTGGTACTTTGACCCTGTTATATGGATTTGTTTCCTGTGTGCCATTTTGTGTTTTCCAGCATGCTTTTGATTGAATTAGTAATTCTGTGAAACTATGTGCAGACAAGCCATCGGTTAACTAATTTTGTTTCTTAAAGGATGGCTTTAACTTGTTAATTAAAAACTGTTATAGATACTTTTAAGAGTGATAAATTAGTAACAGCTCAAAATAGCAGAAGAGTGGAAGTAAATTGAGTCTTTTGCTTTATGCATTCTCTTATATTCTGGTATTAGGCTTCTGGCTAATGAGTCTCGGCAAAAAACCAATATCTAAATAGTCTACAGTCCGCACAAAATGTCGAGTTGAGTTACTGACAACTTGGTTAATATCATAAATGTTTATTAGAGGTGATACCATGATACACTTATATGCATTGTTTGAATCTTCCTATTTTTGTGTTCAGTGTACACTCAAAAGTCCTAAACTTGTTTTTAGTTCACTGTCACCCCCTTTTTAATTTCCGAATTTTGCATTTTAGACTTTAAACCTGTTTAGACATAGGGAAGCAAAGAAAGTAAAATTTTTGTGCAGCAATGGTGGTATATCTTAAGAAAATGCATGTTGTAGTTGGTGTGTATTTTATTTGAACAATGACAAGCATCTTAAATGCAACTTAAGAAGTTATCATAAAGTTGTTTGTAGTTGCCTTAATAAAATTTTTCTTTTGAAACCTGATTTTGAATTAAGCCGTCTTTGTTTGTGATTGTGCGATTGGGGTGTATTCATTCATTCGTATTGTATTGCGGTGTCTTCTCTGACGTTAAACTTTGAGCTTTAAGGTGCCCTTTTTGTTCTTATCTTCCTTTGAACTTCAACGGCTTTACACAGATGATGTATATTATATATTCGGAGCAACACTCGAGTGAAAACCTAAAAACCTCATACATTATCATTCCCTGTTAAATCATACTCCTTTCATCCCATTATACATGTCTCTTTGACTTTTTGCATGTAATTTAACGCGCATAAAAATTATACTTCTGATGAATATTTTTGAATTTCTTTTTCTGAATAAGATAAGCCATAAACTATTATTCACATAAGAAAAAATCAAAAATATTAAGCGGAAGTATTTTTTTATTATGCTTGTAAAATTACGTGGAAAAAGACATGGGACGTGTATAAGGGGACGGAGGGAGTAATAACTAAATAATTTTAGTTTAAAAAGAATGAAAAATTGCATAATAAATTTAATTTCATTATTTGCACAACCAATGATTCTCATTGATTAAATTGTAGAACCAAGCCTTAAAACTAATGTTTTTTTAATATAAAAATTTACGTATTTAACTTAAAAGTAAACATAAAACATTTTTTTATGTTACTATTTATTAAGTTTACCATAATAGTCCATTGTTTGAATTTTAATCACAAGCTAGTATCGCTCTTAATAAATTTTATGTTATTATGTTGTCTCCTATTGATTAAAATTTAATTTAGATCAAGAGCAATATCAATGGTTGCCTGGTTATCACCGAAGGGTTAGAAACAACATAAGTAATAGCAAAACCAAGATCGGCTAACAAAGACTTTAACCTCATAACTTGAGTTATAATTGTAGCAAAGGCCCTGTATTCAGCCTCTGCTGTACTAAGTGAAGTAACACTTTGTTTCCTAGCTTGCCTAGAAATCAGAGAAGTTCCCAATTGCATATACCGACTTAGCAAATGAACAGAATAGCTGATGTTTGGCCTAATAAAGGTCAAATAAAGCACTTTACCCACTTAGACTTCGATATAGAGAAGGATTATTGATGAAAGGGCCCGAGTTGTCATTATCATATAACTTGACATGCTAATGTAAAGGTATCAACGTAAACCATTGCTAAAATAGTATTGGTTCCTTGTTTATGAATAAAAATGGAGTATTCTGCTAAAGATTGCCTGAACCCAAAATCTATCAAGAAATCTAAGAGTTTTGTGTTCCACTCCCTGGAAGCTTGCAGTAAATCATATAATGATTTCTGTAACTTGTAAACTAAATATGCGAATCCAGTGATGTTTTAGCCCAGAGGAAGAAGGTCCATATTCATTTCTTCATGGAGATCTCCATGTCAGAAGGCATTGTCTGTATCAAGCTAATAAACAGGCCATTCTTTTGAGGCTGCAACAGCAAAAACTGATTTAACTGTGACTTTTTTTGCTACCGGTTCAAAAGTATCATGAAAGTCCACCTTTTCTTCTTGGGTGTACCCTTTTACAACCAAACAAGCTTTATATCTTTCGATCTTATCATTAGCATGATACTTAATTTTGTAAGCCAACATCCTATAGTTTTCTTACCAGGTGGTAGAAAAAGAGTCCAAGTGTGGTTACGTTTTAAAGCATCTAACTTCTTGTTCATTCCAGCAACCCAATTTTCATTCAAAACTGCTTGTGCAAAGGTTTTAGGGTCCTGTGGTTTGCATTGCATTAGCGATAAATGCTGCATGACTTAAAGAAATGGTATGTGAAGAGATATAATTGTCAATATGATATTTGACAACTGAAGGAGCTGGAGTACTTGGAAGATTATAATCTAGAGCACCACACACCACACAGGGCGTTTGACAACTCTTGTAGACTTCCTAACTGAAGGCAAGACTAATTGATCCTGCTCAGGATGTTAATTTACTAAAGTGTCAACATCTAACATCAAGTGGTGAACTGATTTAATCATCAGAAGGTACTGAGCTAGCAAGAAGAGATGTGTTCTCAGGAGATTGAAGTGAGGATTGTTGTGCAATAGGTGAAGAATGTGTGTTGATCCATGGGAGGTTGTGTTGTGAGAGGTGTAAAATTGTATGGCTCAAAGACAAAAGTGTTGTGTAATAGGTGAAGAATGTGTATGTTGATCCATGGGAGGTTGTGTTGTGAGAGGTGTAAAACTTTATGCCTCACACAGGGCGTTTGACAACTCTTGTAGACTTCCTAACTGAAGGCAAGACTAATTGATCCTGCTCAGGATGTTAATTTACTAAAGTGTCAACATCTAACATCAAGTGGTGAACTGATCCAATCATCAGAAGGTACTGAGCTAGCAAGAAGAGATGTGTTCTCAGGAGATTGAAGTGAGGATTGTTGTGCAATAGGTGAAGAATGTGTGTTGATCCATGGGAGGTTGTGTTGTGAGAGGTGTAAAATTGTATGGCTCAAAGACAAAAGTGTTGTGTAATAGGTGAAGAATGTGTATGTTGATCCATGGGAGGTTGTGTTGTGAGAGGTGTAAAACTTTATGCCTCACACAGGGCGTTTGACAACTCTTGTAAACTTCCTAACTGAAGGCAAGACTAATTGATCCTGCTCAGGATGTTAATTTACTAAAGTGTCGACATCTAACATCAAGTGGTGAACTGATCCAATCATCAGAAGGTACTGAGCTAGAAGGTACTGAGCTAGCAAGAAGAGATGTGTTCTCAGGAGATTGAAGTGAGGATTGTTGTGCAATAGGTGAAGAATGTGTGTTGATCCATGGGAGGTTGTGTTGTGAGAGGTGTAAAATTGTATGGCTCAAAGACAAAAGTGTTGTGTAATAGGTAAAGAATGTGTATGTTGATCCATGGGAGGTTGTGTTGTGAGAGGTGTAAAACTTTATGCCTCAAAGACAAAAGTGTTTCCGTTGTTAAAAAAACAAATGGAGAGGAATATTTGGTTAACCAATCGTGAACAGGATCTGTAACAGCTGGTGTATGAGACTGAGTTAAAAAAAGAAGGAAAATTGTTTCATGAAAACGTAAAGACCTAGCAATGCTCAGAATTTGTTTTTGTTTACGTTCCACTCTCCCAATCTGTGCAGGAGCATTGACACAGAAGCTTGTTAACAAATCTCCAACAAAATTGGTACCATCCGGTAGTGCAACAATGATTGGTTTAGACGAACATATCACTTTTGTGAGTAAGTCAATAGAGCAACACATGTGGTATGTTGCTCCTGTATGACTTTATTTACTAACCAGACCATGTGAGACATCAGAATGTATTGCATGAATTGTAGATTCAGATAAGCTTGAAAAAGCCATACCAGTGGTCCTCGGGGCTCTTATAGCCTTTATTAGACCCAACAAACATTTGCATCATCTGTTTGAATTGATTGATCTGCTGCTGCATTTGGGATATAGAAGAACTGGATTGTGCAGAATCAACATTGACTTGATCAGCGTTAAGAGTAGAAGGAAGATTTCTTAATTGAGCATTAGATGCAGTAGTGGAAGTTGGCTTCTCCTTTTGTTTTCCAATTTGGAGGATAACTAATGAGTTTGAAACCGTTCTTCCGTGTACGTCGTGTGAAGTTGCAGAAAGTACACCTGATGACTTGCTTAATGACAGTAGAACCAGGTTTCTTATCAGTCTTGATAAAATTTGGCTGTTTAACCATTGCTGCAACATAATTGTCGGTCCAAACCGAAGAATTAGCAACATGAATCTGCAAAACAATTGATGCTCGTCTAGCCTTCTCATCTTGCTTGACATATGCATAAGCTTGTGACAAAGAAGGAAGATGACTCATCATGAGAATCTGACCACAAATATGAGAATTGCTATCATGCAAACCCATGAGAAACTGCAAAAGCTTACGATTCCGTAACTTGTGAGCACCACAAACACAATTTACAGGTAGTTCAAGAACTGCATATTCATCCCACTAACCGTTCAGTTTGTGGAAATATGCTTAAATAGAGGTGTTGCCCTGCTCAATACTGTGGATATTACGCAAAACTTGATAATGCAATGTCCATTAACACCGTAAAAAGGCTCTTGTAACTCATTTTGTACATCCTTTGCAGAAGTGACAAAGTAGAGACTTTCAACTTATATCACCAACTACAGAATTTAAGATCCAAGTGATGATCATATCATTCACTCCTCATTGTGCATACAAAACAGAACCAATTAGGTTGTTGAAAGGTACCATTCACAATAAAAAATTTATTGCGAGCACTATGAGCAATATGCATAGATTGACTCCAAGGAGCATAATTCTCAGGTCCCATCAACTTTTTAGCAATTAAAATTATTTCAGGATGATCATCATTATGAAGAAAAAGAGGATGTGAATTGTTCTTAATCAAATTTACATCAAATTGAAGTGATTTATTTGAATTTGGTTCAACTGGTGGAACATTAGTTGTACAAGTAGTGCTCGATCCCGTGCCTTGAACAACATTCATATAAATATATGGCAACATGACTAAATCAATAATGAAACTAGGGTTTCAATAACGGAGACCAACGACAAATCGGCGTATCGAAATCTCAATTCAACACACAAACTATTGATACAAATGAAGATCGTGATCTCAAGCACGAAGTCGAAGTCCGGTCGCAAATGCAAGCAAAAAAAACAATCGCAAAATCACTGAATATTAATCAAAGAAGAGGAATGTAATATCAGATGAATCGAAGAAATACAAAACTTCATCCATAAGATCCAGTCATGGCTGGCTCTGATACCGTAATATATTTAGAACTATATCTAAGAATATACTAGAAGCTTGAAGGAGAAGAAACGAAAATGTACTTAGAATTAATCAACTGTTTGTTATAGAGAGATGTTATATATATAGCCTATTCACAAAGTCAACAAGCCAAACATAAAATCTACTACAAAATGTTTTAAGCCCACACATTGTTTAACAAAGCAACATTTACTTGAGCCTGCATAGCCCTGTATATAGTGTGCTTATAGTAAGGTTTTTCAATGCTGGTGATGACTACAGTAATATAAAGTAAATTTGGACGGTTGATTATGAAATGATTTGTGGTTGGAAACAAGCTTGTTAAGTCGACAAGTTCAGCCTAGGCGTCCAAATACCTTCAAATTGATTAGTCGACAAGTCGCACGACTAGTCTTAAAATGTTGTAAAATAGGCGACATACATATATTTAGAGTAATTGTATTATATAACATTATTTAACACATCAATTCCATAATTCAAATAAAACTAATAGATAATAAGTTCAATTACTCAAAGTTATATAGTGAAAACAACTAAAAAAACACAATAATGCATCAAAGAGTCAAATAAACTAAACAAACGCAATCATGCATCAATGAGATCGGAAATGAAGGAGATGGGATGAAGGTAGTTAGAAACGATGACTTTAGGTTTCTATTAAAAATCACGTAAGTTTTATTAAAAACCCTTAATTTTTAAGTTCAGGTCAAGTAATTAGCCGGGTTCAGTCATGGGTCGATGTTCTCTGCTATGTCGACTTGTCAACTACTTGCCGACTAGTCGTCGACTTGACAACCATGGTTGGAAATGAGTCTTAGGTTCTTGGAGTAAAACTAGTTTGCAATTGATTGTTAGCCTTTATATATACATATTTGTATCAAACTTAATATATTAAATTATTGAATTATAATTGGTGTGTATAATGTGTATGAGTGTATCTGTTGTGCATTATTCTAATTATATTACTATGTAGTGTTTGCAGTATATAAATATCATTCTCCATTTGGACCCATGGTATTTACATTACAAAACCTCTTTTTATTTTCTTTCGAACATAAAAAGAATAGAGAACATATTATATTTAATCACAAAACCTACTTCTAATTGATTTAGAACATCAAAAATATAAATTATGTATTATATTTAAATATTATACATAAATAGATATTTATTATTTTATAATCTTAACTGTTCATCAAATAATAATATATAACGGTTCGTATTTATTCTGTTGTATTTAGACATATACATAAATAATTACACAATCTGCTTCTTATTTAATTTTTACAAAACCTCTATTTATGTGTTTAGAACATTAAAAAAAAAAAAAATACTATTTACAAAACCTACTTCTATTTAACTTAGTACATTGAAAGTATAAATTTTATTTATATTTGGATATTATATAGATATATCTTAACTGTTATCAAAAAATAAGATCTTACGGTTCATATTTATTTCACGGTACTATACCAAAGAACCAAATTATCCTCCTTCCGCTCCTTATATATATATATATATATATATATATATATATATATATATATATATATATATATATATATAAAATAGGGATAGGAGTCATCACGTTGTAAGATTTATCCTTATTTATCCTAAAACTTGCCAGGGAAGTTGTACCATGACCATAAGTATATCATACCCATCACTTAAATCACGGGTACAATTATGAGAGAGATATTATAGGAGATTATATTTTTTTAAAAACTCGTCCCGCAAAGTGGAATGTTTGATTGACTTCAAATGATTTTTAGTGATAATAGTCGAGTTTTTCAAGTTAAAGCTTAGGATTGTCGTCTTCATCATGCATATGCCAAATGAGCATGTATTAGTTGTGCTTGACCTTATTCAGTCTACTAAGTAGTGGATTGCTATGTTTAATGATATGTTTAGGTTATCCATGAAAACCCAATTGTTGTTTTTTGGTCTGCTCTTAGACTTGGCCTGCAGTTGAATCGCTTTAACCCATATATTTATGATTTTCTATAGTGAATTGATCCAAGTTGATTATTTTCGTTTTTTTTATCATGTCCCTTTTTAAATTTGTTCTCAGCAAGTAGTGACTGGTATAAATAATAAAATATACCGTCTGAAGCTTTGGGCATATAACTAATATTCTTAAATCTGGGTATAAAGATATACAATCATAAAATAATAAGATAACGGATATGAACATAAACACCAAGATTACTTGAGTTCAAAAATGATTTGCAACTGTGTCTGAATGTCATACTAAGAGGTACTAAAGGGGCAGTGCTCTAGCCATAGGTTGAGGGTTGAAGTGTTATCATTGACATGCGTGCATGGGTAATAAGTAGGCAGAATGTGGTTGTTTAAGTATAAGATATAATTAGATATAACAGAAATTTTCTTAAATCCCATGTATGATTTCATAATTTAGCCTAGAACCCCAGGGTGTAGGAGGAACTCTACTTCCTCAGATTCCTCTGTGATCCTTAGCAGGTCATGTAGATTCCTCATCTATTTGATTGGAATATATCGTAAAACAGATGTACATGCTTATAGATAGAGTGAGTTTTTATTCCTAATTTATATTTATATATTGAGAGTTAACATGGTAAAACTTTAAGTTTTTGATCTTCATATTAGTGTATGCCTATAGGGTGTATAAGATGAATAACATAGAAGGTATACTACTAATTGTACTAGGAAACTGCCAAGAAGGCGAACAGAGTTGCATCTAGGTGTTTAGAGCACTGGTTAAATTAAATTATCCCTTGTAAGAAGTGTTCTGGGGCCATGGAAACATCTAAATAGTGAGTTGAATTTAGTCTTATTTAAATGTCCAGTTCTTTATCGAAATGTT
Organism: Daucus carota subsp. sativus; assembly: GCF_001625215.2. Classification (NCBI taxonomy): domain Eukaryota; kingdom Viridiplantae; phylum Streptophyta; class Magnoliopsida; order Apiales; family Apiaceae; genus Daucus; species Daucus carota. The sequence continues at coordinate 12,015,991 of NC_030382.2, forward strand.
CTAAAAGTCAATTAATATTTCAGCATAGTGAGCAAGTACTCTGAATTCTCTAGAGTTAGTCATCTTGTTAGAAACGAATAGGTAAGCCAGCTTACTCGTAAGGCTCTCAACTAATAATAAAAATGGAGAGAGAAACATTTGTCCCGCCATCTTCCAAGAACTTTTGTAATTTTTGCTTGTTTTATGAAGTTCACAAACATATAGATGCATAACTCTTGGTGTGCCTACACTTGCTTGTTCTGTTTTTCTTCTGTTCAGTTAACATCATTGTGCCCACATGTTATTATGCTAAGGATTATGTATTTTATGATAAAATGTGATTGGGATAATTAATTCATTAGTCCCTCAACTATAGGCCATTTATGGTTTAGGTCCCTGAACTAAAAAGTCTAATAAATAAGTCCTTTAACTTTCAAAAAATCTGATTCGCGTCCCTCAGTCAGAATTTGACTAACGGATGTTAGTCAATGCTGACGTGGAAATCGAAAATAAAAATAAAAATGACCAGGAAAATGACGTGGCAAGCGAAATTCACGGATTGAAGTGAAATTTTGATATGTTAATTTACGAGTAATTTCAAGAACATCGCTGGTGAAAGTTTTCGATTTTGAATTCACTAACGTACAGAAATCTACCCGTTAATCTCAAGAACAGGAAAAAAACACTTACGAAAATCTGCATATTTCTATACGTTAGTGAACTCAAAATCGAAAACTTTCACCACCGATGTTCTTGAAATTACTCGTACATTAACATATCAAAATTTCACTTCAATCCGTAAATTTTGTTTGCCAAGTCATTTTCAAGGTCATTCTTATTTTTATTTTCGATTTCCACATCAGCATTGACTAACATCCGTTAGTCAAATTCTGACGGAGGGATGCGAATCAGATTTTTGAAAAGTTAAAGGACTTATTTATTGGACTTTTTAGTTCAGGGACCTAAGTCATAAACGGCCTATAGTTGAGGGACTGATGAATTAATTATCCCAATGTGATTTAAGAAGGGAATCTCATATAAGATTCTGCTAGCATTGACTACTCGGTACTGGGAAAAATAATAAATATTATGTTGATAACAGAGAAGGGGCTGTCCAATATGATAGTGGCCTTCCAAGACGTTAGACCTTTCCTGTTACTTAATTCTATAATTTAGCGCCACTAGAGAAATATTCCTTATGGTTTTTTTTGAAGCGACGATTATTACTACCACAACATGAATGATTGATCTCATAAGACAAGAGAGTTCTATATAAAATATAACCTACGGTATCTCCCAAGCCTTAAAATGCCTTGTGAATGTGTCCCAAAAATGCAGTCATCAACCTCCTGTTAATAGTCTCCTCTGTCAACACCAGCTGGAAAACATATTTTACTAATAAGTATTGTCATACCGTGTCTCTTATCGATTTTTCATGATTATAGTCATTAGATTGCATTTCTAATCTACCTTAAATGTTCAGATATGTATTCTGCTCACAATCTTGTGTCAACAAGGTATTGTCTCGAGCCAAAGATGTTGTGGACTTGTCGACAACAGTTTTTTCTTTTTATAAAGTGCAAATTTGGGCACTAGTGCTGGCTCTGCTCACTCAATGAACCAGCAAGCTATTTCTTATTTCCATTCATTGATAGATTTGTAGATTTGTTAGACAAAGCAAGATTACTGTTTTTCTAGCCTAATTGCTAAAATTATCTTTGATAAATTTGCAGACTATTGCGGAAATGTCAGCAGAGCGAAGGAAGGTTCTTCTCTTTTTCTGGACTTCAGTGAAATATCTACCAGTAGAAGGTTTTAGTGGTTTGGCTTCGCGTCTCTACATCTACAAGTCCACAGAGACCCATGATCGCTTGCCTTCCTCACACACATGCTTCTATAGGTTGTGTTTTCCACCTTATCCATCTTTAAAAGTCCTGCAAGATCGTCTCTCTGTTATCACTCAGGAGCATGTTGGATGCAGCTTTGGTACTTGGTAAATCAATAGTTGCATCATTGGGACCAGAAAGAAAAAACTTGGCCGTACATACAAATCTTTATTCACAGCTTGTACAAATTATAGGTTAAATTATCCTTTTTGAATTGTAGACTTGTAAGAAGTTGCAATTTCTTTTGTGGTTCCGTTAATGAATATTGTAGTTCCTTCTTTTTTGTTGTCAGTTGTCTATATAGGTATATAACATTAAATAAGGCAAGAAGTAAATCCCTCCCTACGTTATTTGCTTTTATTGTTTTCAAGGTGTACTCTCTTGAGAGTTGGATAAACCTATTTAAAAATTAGCGGACATGTATGCTATAGGTTGCTGGGTTCGTTAAAATTTTAAACTTCTAGTAGATGCTGCGTTCCCATATGATTAAACTTATGTGTTAATGCATTTATGTACTATTTGTTCCTTCCAGTTTGACAGATCTGTTAAAAAGTATTGTGATTTTTAGTTGTTTTAACTTGATGACTTTCGGTGACTAGTGCCATGACTTGTAGGAGATTCGTATGCCTCCATGTAAAGGAGCACAAATCCCTACAATGTATTTCATATTCCTGTGTGCATGTTTTATTTTGCTCTTACTGCATTCTGCTGGTGGATAAGTTTTCGCTTGACAGTTCATCTCTTGCACATTGAAGTAAGTCGACAAAAAGAACATGCCTTTTGTAGACTTGCTAATTGGAAACGAGTTGAGCCAAACGGTTTTAAGGAGCTTGTTTGCAGTGGATGCTGTTAAGTTTTCCGGTTGCTCTGCTGTGGATGCTGTAGTCAAAGTTTTCCGATTGCTCTGTAATGTTGAACGGGCTTACTGATTTCCGATTAATTGGCCGTTATATTTATAGTCGTTCATTAGATGCAATGATGATCTTTAGTTTGCCAAACCATGTAGACTAGACACTGATATAGAGAACTTAGAAGAAACATAATATTCAAAATTAAGACAACATATGACCACACCATATCATGCACGTATAGCGTACATTGTTCAACACTCTATTCCTCAGTCTTGGTCTCAGCCGGAACTTCAGTGGTGGTTTCAGCCACAGCCTCAGCTGGCGTCTCCTCCACGGGAGCTGCAGCTGCTTCCTTGGCTTCCACCGGGGCAACTGGCGCGGCTTCCACTGGAGTTTCCTCAACTACTGCCTCGACAACAGTCTCTACCTCAACTTCTGGAGTATCTTCCTCTGGTGCCTCTTCTACAGCTTCGGGTGCCTCGATAAGTTCCTCAGCTTCAACTACAACCGGTTCTTCAACTTCAACTGGCTCTGCTACTGGCTCCTCAGCTGGTATGACAGCTTCAGTAGTTTCCTCAGCCAGCTTCTCCACCTCTGGCTCGGCTGCAGCTGCTGGTGCTACTTCTACCTCTTCCTTGATTGCTTCCGGGGCCGCGATCACCTCAGGCACAGGTGTTGTTGCTTCTGGCAATGTTTGTGGAACTGATTCAACCTGCAAACATAACAAGTCCACTTTTCAGTTAGTTTTCCTTCGAGAGTTCGAATCTTGTCAACCACAGCTACATAAGTCCTTATTATGTTAATTAGAGACTAAACTGATAGATATATAATCACAACTAATGCATAAATGAATAAAAATAAATTAACTTCAACTTAATCACCTCAATAGCGGCCATTGCTAATGAATGGGAAATTGGCTGAATGAGCTTTGATCTAAAAGTGAGGAAAATAATAGAGCGAGTGAGAGTGTGATGAAGGGAAATGATCAGTATGAGAGCTATTTATAGTGGTATAAATTACAGTACAACTAATTTTACAAAAAAAATTTAGGCATAAAAAATTACAAGGAATCTTATTGAGCAAATTGACATCTCATACACTGACATAAAGAGTACATTAGCATGTCCAGTTGCATATGGTTTCACTTTAAGGGTAAAAAAAAGATCAACATGTCAAGTCATCATGAGATTTATTCTATTATACAATATTTAGAATGGGGTATTCAGAAATTCAAGTAATCCGATTTTAATTTTAATAATATTCATGGTATATAATTTTTTGGATAGGATTAAAATATAGATTTTAGTGAAATATAAAAATAATATTAAACTTATACATATATATTATAAAAATTCGAATTACTTGACTCTATTCATTACTTGGCAGATATGTTTAAACGATTTTTCTAGCATGTGCTCATGCTAAGCGCAGAATTCTATAAATTTTAGTCATTTTTATAGGTTTCCATATCCTAATTATGATGGACCTCCTATATATACAACCACTGCACCAATCAAAATTTTTCAAACATATAATATTAGCGCTTAGAACACACCAGACAAACCCATATTTAAAAAATATATTTATACAAAAGTAGATGATGAAATGGCAATGCCACATGGAGGATTCATGTATGAGAAATCTTTTTTCTTTTGAGTGGGTTTATGTGTTGTGCATTGTGTTTTGTGGAGCATAGGTGATCAAGACCATCATGCTTCCATGTTCTTTGGTTTTCTCTAATTTGTGCCTACTTTTTATTTCTCCAATTTTCTTTTTAAAAAGATCCAGGCCATGGTTATATAATCATTATCCTTGCATGAAGCAGGTAACTAAGGAAATCAACCTTTAAGGCTATTGTATGTCATCGTAAAGCAGCATGAACTCCTAAGATTGAAACATTTTCTCATTTCTCTCATTTATTTATAATTTTTTTAAATTATTAGACATATATATTAATATATATATATATAATATAACTTACAATATTTTTCTATTATAAATATATAAATATTGAATTTTTATTTTAGAAAAAATTTAAAATAATTTGTAAAACAATTTTATAAGAATGCTAAAATACGTGTCAAGTCCCTGCCCGTCAGGTAGAACCTAAGGAGTAAGGACACAGGTTCTAACTTTTTAGAACCCAACCTTAATCAAAAAATTAAATGTATAAAAAAAATTCATTATACGTTTTAATCTTATATTTTTAAAATTTTTGTTTTTGAACGTAGAGTTATTAGCCAGATCTATTCTTTCAAAGACAAGGAAAAAAATATAAAATACGTATTGTGTAAATAAATGGTTGATCACTAAAATCCTACACGCTTCTTGACAAGATGATACAACAAAATGAGGCAAATTATTAAGTGTCTCCCATGCATATCCGGGATATCGATTATGTCTATCAAGTATCAACTTCGGATTCTTGCACATGCACACTATTTATTCGGGAAAAATAAGTTTTTATTATATTTTTTTCAATTTTTTTGGATATAAAGTACATATAAGCTATAGTTTCATATTTTTAGGATTCTTTTCTTACAAATACTTTAATATAAATTTATTTTCGTAAATATTGAAACATATTATAATACTCTATCCGTCCGCCTCAATTGTTTACATTAGGAGACAGGGCTTGACACGCATTTTAATACTCTCATAAAATATAGTTTGATAAATTATTTTGAATTTTTAAAAAAAATTAATATCTACATTTTTATACAGAAAGGGAATATTTTAAAAAATATATAATTAGATTTAATATACATCTTAAAATAGAGTAATATAAAAACGGTTTGTCTAGTGTGTGTCCATGTGCACATGCTAAGCGCGGAAATTTTTGTATTTGGAAGATTTTGATTGGTGTGGTTGATATATTTGCAGGAGGTCCACTATTATCAAGAAAGAGGAACCAATCAAAATGATGTAAATATAAAATTTTTCCGCGCTTAGCATGTGCCCATGGGCACACCACATAAAAACCGATATAAAAAATAGAAAAATGAGAAGCACAAGGGAATCCTATTTATAAATCTGTGTATGAAATGCGGGCTAAACTCGATGAACCCAACGGGAGTACTCAAACACAGCAAGGACATGAGAGCATCTCCAATGGTGCTCTTAACTCACTCTTTAAAATATAATATAATATTTGACTCCTAATGAGTTAAGACATTAAAAAAGATTTCAACTTCAATGCTCCTCTTTATACTTGCTCCTTATTCATATTTTATTCATATAAATGAGAGTGAAAAGTAAAAAGAGAAGATTGTTGGAGATAAAGTTGGAGGAAAATCAATATTATATTCATGAAAAAGAAGTTAAGAGCTCTTACATGCTCTTTAAAAGAGAGGAGAGATGATGAGCTCCTAAATTTTTAAAGAGCATCTAGGAGCCCATTGGAGCACTAAATTTTGATTTGCTTTTTAAATTTTGATTTAAGAGCTTGTTTAGAGAGCCCATTGGAGATGCTCTGAGACGGTGCAAATGGGACCCAAAGTTTAATCAGCACCGTCGTATGACAACAAATGCTTTGGGAATCGAGCTTGGAATGGGACCCATTTATACAACCTTATTCCAGGTTGTACACTCGTGATACCCGGACCCACAACTATCCTACTGTCTGCCACGATGGAAAATAGTTATTTCATATTTGCCATTAGGAAATATTAAAGTTTGCAAATTAATTTCAAAATATATTCAATTACTTCCTTTTTTTTTTATACTGATCGAAAGCAAATATTGCGACTTTTATATGCTAATGGGAGATTGATAGGAAAAAAGAAAAAGCATAAATAAAACAAACTTTTTTTTATCATTTATTATACGTACTGAAAATTCATTTAATTTTTATAAAATATAAATTCTAATTTTCGATAATTAAAAAATTAATCGATTAAATTACGGAAAACCAAACGAATGTCAGTCCTGTGAAGATCCAATGAAGATGTTGGGAATATTTTTGATAGCATAAAAACATGTGTGTATGGGATCCTCAATCTTATTACTACCTTCAATGATGTCTTGAGATTTGTGTTGCTTACATACTTTTGTTTTCTTAACAAAGTTGTGTACGAGTTGATTCACGGGCCATCCGGCGAAAAAATAATTCAAGAAAATTTATTACTCCCTCCGTCTCTATTTATCTGTTCATTTATACTTTCAAAACTAATTTAATGATAATTTTTCAAATATATCTCCATAACTTCAATTTTCAAGGCTTGACTTATTTAAAATTTGGTTGAATTCATGTTTTCAAGACATAAAGTAGGGGTATTCCACCATTTTCAAGATATTAATTAGAGATATTTAATGAAAAAGTTCATACAATCAATTATTCCTTGATATGTATTTTTTTTTCCAAAATAGACAGATAAAAAGGGATGGAGGGAGTATTATTCTTCGATTGCCCTTCTTTTTGCAGCATTCTCTCCGTTTGTTTATAAATCGGGGAATTTTTGTCGATTGTCACATATTTTTGAATTTATCGTTTATATTGATTGGTATCAGCTCACTCTCTTTTATTTTTTTACAGTATTTGTCAGACGTTCCAAAATGTATATTTTAAATATAATTTGATATAACTTATTTTTAGAATCTTTTTTATAGATATTTGTCATTCAACTTACTTAAAAAACTAAAATAATTTATAAAATTATATTTTATTAGAAATTTAAAATACATGTTAAACCCCGACTTTTATGATAAACAATCTAAGGGCGGAGGGATTACTCTCTTGGCTCTTCTCTCAGAGTAATATTTCCATTTTTTTCATAAACCATCGAACTTTTTAACACATATTTCTTAATTTATTATTCACGTCATTAAATTTTCTAATATTTATAAGAAATTTAAATATATTTAACTGAAATCACAAAAAATAAACGAATCCGATCATCATTCGAAATCATTTTAAACCGTTAGCATTGACACACAAACAGTCCTGATCCCTGTGTAGTCAGATAGTTGTGTGTTTTTGACCAACTTCAGAATTTTCGAAATCCACGGATTTAGGCATTTAGCTGATTAATTTCTTTATATATGTCCTGTCGGTTCAATTTTTAATACCGATAAATTATAATATATATTTCTGAATTTCGTATAACAAGCTTAATTATTAAATATTATTATATTTGATTAGTTCTTCGATCAATTTAATACTCCCTCTGTCCCATTTAATTGTATACGTTTCTTTTTAACTGCTCGACACGCATTTCAATGCTCTTATAAAATATAGTTCCTTAACTTATTTTTGAGATTTTTTTTTTCTGAATAAAAATATTTGATTATCCGATTAATTATTTTCTGGATCTAGTATATCAAGCTTAATTATTAGATATTATAATATTATTTTAATATATTTGATTAGTTCTTCTATTAATTCTTGAATATCTGATTATTCAGAACGATTAGGTTTAATTATCGATTTAAAATTTATAGAGAATTAATCAGAGATTTTCTAGATAAATTAAAAAAATTTAATTAAATCAAAATGTAATTGATAAATTGATAATTTTTTCATCGGGATCTTTTGGACACCGATTATAAAGATTTTTTTTTTCTCGATTCTTTCCGTTATACTATTTTTCCAACGCTCTTTAATTGATCTTCCTCCAATATATTTTTGATACAGAATCTTACATAATACATTGAAAACGTTTTTCATAAAAGTTCATGTTTCAAACAACAAATTTTCTGCTACAGAAACAGAAAGTAAAAGAATCACATTACACCAACTAAATCATGATATATGCATTGGTGAACAATGCACAAACCAAGCAAGCTCTAAAGTAATGCAGCTAGAGAGAACTGCACAGATTCGAAAAAAATGAATTTTATCAACTCTTTAACCGAATTCGAACACACAGGGGATAAGGTTGTTATTAATAGTTGAAATTGCCAAAGGTCTATTCCAACACAACATACAGAATTACGACAAAGTACAGATTTATACTTGAACATTACATTGCGATGTTTAGTAGGATAAGGAGGTGGTGAGTTTTCGACTGACAGGACGACTAAATTGAATCTAATACTCTGTAATGAAAAGACTTGGCAACATGAAAAGCTTAAGACTCCAGATATGCAAGCTAGCTCCGATTTGAATACTGAAATGCTTTAATCAACTATGCCGGACTAGTTACAGAGATGACAAGGGATGATGTCTCTAGTGAAGGATCAATGAAGCCCAAATCAATATGCAGCTGAATATACCAATAGACGCTAATCTTCCTGCATCACTTGGTGTGGATGTACTGCTCTTAGGTGTGCTATCACTGGCCTTGGGCGTTCCTGTGATAATTATTTGGTTAGAATAAACAGGGCACCTTAACATCCAAAATTAGTTATAATTTACACTACTGAAATGAAGTACGTTCTCCCTTTCTATTTGTAGTCATACAGATCAGAATCACTGAAGCAAAAATGAACTAATTGATATATTCGACAGAAAACTAGACATACGACTAGTAATCTTCTTTGAGAATCTGTAATTCTTATTCCAACTCAATGACATTCCGCAGACTGTCCTAATATAGAGCCACTAATAAACCTGACCAACTATCCTAATGCAATTTGAAAGTTAAGCCACTACTACATAAGCTGAGATATTTCCGGAGTACCATATATAGTCCGTATAACTGGAAGTTCTGGTAGCATGTTTTACGATACCTCGTTATACCATTATGTCATGCTCGTGGTTAATACTAAAGCATGTTTATACACACAGCACTGGAATAGTCAATCAAGTTTGCTGTGATACCGAGCTTTGCAAAAATAGACTATCTGTATTAATTAGGTTTGTGCTATCTTTTTATCTACGACAACATCAATGTGATAAAAAAAAAAAAAAGAACAATTTCATTGCAGACAGCTATATTCAGGCACTAAATCATCCTTCTATTTTATCAGTGAAATCTTTATATATCAAAAGAACTGCAAGGGTCATTCTATAAGTGAAATGGTGTGACATATGTACTAGAAGGAATTTAAAGTGTTAGTAATATTTCAGCATGACATAACTTGAAAAAATTACAAAACAGCTGATTGCAATAGTTATATATATTGATATTAGTAAGCTGTATCACTGACCACAAAATTTAAAGTGAAAGCTTCGAGTAAATCATACAGAAATGAACTGTTATGAACATAATATTGACGTTAATGACATTACCAGATGCTGGCACAGCAGCAGAAGAGGTGTTTTTCCCACCTGAAGAATACCAAGTCCAGAAAATATATTAAACACGGAACTGGATAGTTATTTACAACATAAGTGATCCAAAATATTGAAGCAACCGAAACTAAAATTGGAACTGCAGGCTTTTATTATTATATAAGAATGGGATGGGGGTAAAAGCAGGAACTTCAAAAGGGTGCATTTCTCAAATTTTTAGTATATAGCAGAAAAGGAAAGACAGACTGCAGATTTACTCATCAGAAAACCATGGTATTTCTTTTACCCATAATAGCTTTCTAAAGCAAGTAAAAAAAGATAGAATACAAGGAGTATATAATTTTGTTAAAGTGTGATATGCATTTAGAGCTTTTCACTTGGTTCACCTACTTCCCCTTATCTCTGCTGAAGTGCAGTAAATGCAAAAAAGTCGTGGCAAAGATAGAAAGAAGCACAAATCCCTTCACACTGAATCTTTTCTGCTTACACTCAACGTATTTATCTAGAATAAGACAGCCGTCCATTCCTTAGAGAGGCCACAATTGCCATGTATTATGCTCACAAAACAAAAAAAAATCATGTTACCCTTTTAGTTTTCCAAGTAACCAAAAAAGAACCTCTTTCCTACTTCAACTTACGAAACCGGAAGCTCTGTTCTGAGGTTAAAAATCAATCAGAGAAGACGAAGATGAGAGAAACCATACGTGAGGTGTATTTTTCACAGTTGTCAGTATATATTTAGATGGAGGGATTTACTATGCAATAATGTAAAAATGGTAATTCAAATCCAATTGATATTCCCAAATCCAACAACTGGAATGAGGTGATAATTAACAAAGAGAGTCTCTCCAAGCCACTTGATCCTCTAAAGCGTTTTCCGTATTCTTGCCTCTTAAAAATGCAAAACTTAGCACAACATAAAAACAATGCTAGTACAGAAGCAAAAATAGACACAAATATATCTGCTGTATTCAGATATTTTCATCAGAGTCATCTGGGTATCAAATGAATTAGCAGCGTATAGATGCAATCTTGGCATAATTATCACTCCGAAAATTATCCAATACTTCCATTTATGTGCAGTCGTGCACACACCCTCCCTGCATTTTTATCATACCCCTTTCATCCTCTTACCAGATCCACATCTCAGAATTCTACACCTCATCCCGACCCACCAAACACAACCTAAAAGTTTAAACATTTATTTATTCACACCTGTCTCAATTAACAATCCACCCACACATTGCAAGTAACATACATCCCTCACCAGTAAACACTAAATTATTCCGATTATTAACAAGATAATGAATCAATGACTCCAAGTCCTTATTTGATGCAGTGACAGTAATTCATGATAAATAGAAAATAGTACTAACTTACATATTCTCGCAAATATTCTCCCTACTCTTAGGGGCATATAGGTACGATTAGGTATGCCTACATCTTACCTTCCACAGATCATACTTCCGAATAAAAGCATGCCTACATCTTACCATTCCCAGATCCTATTTGCAAGTGCCGCATATAGAAACTATATATCTGTTTTTATCAATATGCCTAATTGAGAGAGAGGAAGAGGGGCAGAGAGAGAGAGAGACAGAGGGGGAGAGAGAGAGAGAGAGAGAGAGGGGGGGAGAGAGCGAGACAGAGGGAGAGCGAGTTTTTATCAATATGCCTAATTGGGAGAGAGGGGGGGGAGAGAGAGCGAGAAAGAGAGAGACAGAGGGAGAGAGAGAGAGAGGAGAGATTTTATCAATATGCCTAATTGAGAGAGAGGGGGGAGAGGGAGGGAGAGGGAGGGAGAGAGCGAGACAGAGGGAGAGAGAGAGATAGAGAGAGGGGGGAGAGAGAGATAGAGAGAGGGGGAGAGAGAGGAATTACCCTGACAGAGATCACCAGGAACACCACACAAAGTAGGAAGCCTCACAGCTTGAGTAACATTAATCCCAAAAGACTTCAACAAGCCAGGAGTATTATAAAGATTACACAAACACGGAAGCTGTTTCGTAACAGCTTCCTTGATCGGATCACAACACGAAGCCGGCGGCTTACTGGTTGCATTCAAATAATCCGCGCATGGCACCAGTCCCGATGCACACGACGGAATATCCTGTCCTTCCGCCGTCATCACTGCCATAACCACCAACAACGCCACCGCCACACCCACCATGTTTTTATTACCAGAACAACCCATTCTAGATTTGTACAAGTAGAGAGACAAGAAATGATAGTGTCTTGAACAAAACTGTGAGTTTATATGTAGAAATAGTAACGTGTGTACAGAGTGAGTAGGTTTTGTTGAAGTGAGCCCGTGAATGAGGTATGTGCTGGCTTATCAGTCCATGTCAATTGTCAAAGTCAAAAAGAATTGCTGGGGAGTATTTTTAGCTTGTTTTTCATAAAATTTTTGTTTTCGGCTTCCTCCGTCTTTCTTAGTTATCCAATTTCTTCAAAAAATAATCAAATAGATTATCTTTTTACTAAAATTAAGATTTTTTTTCTTATTTTTAAAAGAGAAAATTACATGTTGTAATATATTATATATATATTTTATAATAATATGTATTTTTTGAATTTTTAACTATATAATATATATGTAGAGAGGCTAGTGATCATATACAAACCATTGAATGCGAATCTTAAATGCGAAGTAAGAGAAACTAATGTCTATTTTTATATGACATCAATCATCCCTGATAAATATACCAATCCTTTACTACCAAAAATCATCGACATAAGCAACCCTTTTTTCTAACTGTTCAAAATTTTTTCTCTGTCGAGTTCTATCGTTGGCTCCGATCTCCTCTGTGGTCGGAATTTCGATCTGTATAAGGGTGGTAAACAAGCAGCGAGAAAGAGAATAAAGGTGATTTCGTTGATAGTGATTCTATGAGCCTTATATTAGATTCGGTAACATTATTTTTTCAATTTAGTTGTAATCAAATTCTCTCTGTCTCTCTGAAAAGGTGCGTTTTTATGTTCGTTTTGTTGGTTTTTGTATTTTGTTATAGTAGCAGATGTACATCATCGCATTTTTTATTCTTTTTTTTATATTTTCTGTTCTTAATGTTGTACCGGATTTTGTCAGTGACCGGAATCATTGTTTTGTAATTTCTTTGAAATTTCATTCGGATTAGTTTGTGAATCATGTTGAGTTTTATGGTTTATATTTTTCCAACATGTTTTGTCTTACCCAGATTTGTTGTGGTCGGCCAGAATATTGATTAAAAACTGGGTCAATTTTAATTTTTATAGGTGTTCTTGGTATTCTTGATTGTTGAGTATTGATTGTGTGAATGTATTTAGTGTGTGTTTGATCTTCTGTATTAAAAGTTTTAATTTTAAATTGTTATTAGGTGCATGTACGTATAAACGATTATATTGTTATGATTTGAATATCAATAATGTTTAATTATGGTATTGTTTTATATAACATACTTGATTTCATGTTAGTGTGCATTAATTTTGGAAAAAGAAAACATTAAATTCTTCAGTTATATTTCATAGATAAAAAATATTTGTATAACTGTGATTTGATATATCCATATATACATATTAGGAGTTAATTGATAGCATTTTGATTTGAATTGTTTTGAATCTGGTAAGTGTTTTATGTGTATTTATTCTACTTGATTGGCATATTAAATTCGTTGATTCATCTTTTATTAAATGGTAATGAGAATTTATTGATGCCATAATTGATGACTTTTATTTAGGTCTTCATTATGATTAAGCAGTTTGTACATTTTTTTGTGGCCATAATTGGTGGCATATATTTTGGACCATTATGGGTGGTCTTGATTAGTGTCTAAACAAAGGTTTCACCTTTTCTTATATTATTTAGTATTCATCTGTTATATTTTATAAATTTATTTTCATGTTGAGATTTTAATAATTACTATTGATTTTCAATTATTAATAGAGCGTTCTTGTTTTTACGTTTGAGGGATGAGGTGGAAGTAACATAGATTTAAAGCTTGGGACATTTTATTTCACACATTAAGTTTTATTATCTAAACTTCCGGAGATATTTTCATGTGCTTCGGTTAGATAATAAGCTTTTTGAATGAAAGAAACTCCTTGGAGTATTGGTGTATCTCACTACATGCAAGTGCATTTCTGTCAAAAAAAACAAAAAATTTCATCCCCCGAATGTCATCTCATCACCCACCTGGAGCCCACTCAGTCCATCCCGAACTCAGTAAAACCTCACTCAAGCTCCGGACAGGATCCAAGGAAGCTCAAGAGCTAATACTTTATCCCACCCCATTCCCACTAGGACCCAACCCCGTCCACTAGGCCCTACCTAGGCCTTGCCAAGGCCCACCACGGGACCCACAAACTTTTCCATACTCTTAAAAGCATTAGTTCGCATTTTAGTCTATGTTTAATTGTTTGGACCAGAGTAAGACTATATATATATAGAGAGAGAGAGAGTGTTACTCCAGTGAGAACTTTCTAAAATGAGAACCGTGAGAACTTCCTTAATTTATCATATTTTGACTAATCTAAACATCAAACTAGTGGATACCCAATATAAAAAATGTATATAAAACTAGTCTCTCCCTAGCTAGTCAAAAAAAATTCAAAAAAATAAGTCCACTGCCACGTCATCAGTGATTTTTTTTTATTTTTATTTTTTATTTTTTTTGGCTAGCTAGGTGGAGACCTTAATGATATACATTTTTTGTGAAGGTGCCCCTGGCGGGGCCCTTCAAATGAATGAGATTTTGATAAATTAAAAAAAGGTCTCACGGTTCTCGTTTTAAGAAAGTTCTCATTTGAGCAAGTGCCTATATATATATATATATAGAGTAAGGTTCGAGAGAGAACCTTACTATCAAGAGAACTGAGAGATCCAATAACAACCGTAGATATATTCTAATATTATAATGATTTAAAACCCATTAATTTAATGGAATTATTGTAATAATCATGTATATGCTGGGTAAATGGCTTTCCTATTTTGGACCTGATCAGCAAAGAATCTTTTAAACATGGAAATTTGTATCACATTTAATTGCATACAAATCAATCACAATAAAATTTTAAAAGGAAAGATTATGCAATATTATAGAAACACATATAATACAAAACATACTCTAATCTTCTACAATCACAGACGTAGAACAAATTAGATGCAGAATTCCATGATGGAGAACATCGAGAAAATTACAAGGTTTGCATTCTATCTTATTAATGTTTAGTGGGTGTTTTAATCGGTTCTGTTAACTAATCTCCATCAATTCCCCAACTCATCTTCATCCGTAGAAATGGACTCCTACAACTCCTGTTACCAAGATCAAGAATATCAACCAGAAGATGAAGAGACGATATCTCTTAGTGACTTCCAATAGATTTCCGACGAAAACAATTTGCACGAAACAGCGGATCAGTTCTGCAAACGTCAAGATCTTCCATCACAAGCAGAGACAAATGAGATTTTCGAGTTTTCGAGCTACCCTAGTTCCACCATGTCTCATGCAGATGATATCATCAACTGCGGTAAGCTCGTGCCTTTCAAAGAGCAAGATCATGGATCACAAAACTTCTATGGCCGGCGCTGCCGGTCAGAGCCGTTGCCCGAGTTCAAGATTTGTGGTCATCAATCCAACACCACCAATATGAAGATGAGAAACAGCAGGTCTCTTGATTATCAGAAACTAAGCAGAGACTCAAGCACGAGCTCTGATTTTTAAAAGATTCTATTAAAAAATCTATTAAAAAAGATTCCTTTATGCATTTTAAAAGACTAGCCTTTTTGGCCCGTGCTACGCACACAGGTATTGATTCTTTGATTTTTTATCAACTTAACCTATACTTTCTGTCGTGAATAACCCCAAACCTGACGGGTAATAAGCGCAGTCAAACTACTTATTTATGAGTTTTAAGTTATAAAATTTAACGTGTGCTACGCACACGGGTATGATTTTTTGTTTTTTTTATCTAATTAACCTATACATTTTTTATTAACAAACAGTATGATATGAGATATAAGTTATGAAAGACACGTATGTAAGAGTTAAAATACTTGAGTTATGTTATTGGCGATCTGTACGTTGCAGATGTTAAAGATAATATATACGAATGTCGATTGAAAAAAAAAATCACGAAAAAATATTTATAACGACGCGGACTATATAAATCTTTGTATTTGGAAACATGACTTAACCTGATTATCCAGATTATAAATCTTCCATCTATTCTTTATTTATTAAATTAAAGTGAATATGTTGATGATAGAGTTTCCCCCCGTCCTTAATAAAAATTGATGAATAGGTTAAGAAATAATTAACCTTAAACATCAATAAAGGAATACATATGTAGTCATAATTCAGTTACATTACTATAATTATATGCTACAATTATTGTCTATACCGAAAATTTATAGTAAAAAGATATACGTGATAAATATCTATATAATAGATACTGTATTGATTTTATAACAGAATAGATTTTTCATTAGTATCATTGATATAACCAAATATTTAATATAATAATAATATTTCAAGTTCAGAATAAAAATTTATAAGTTTATGGATCAATAATCAAATCATTGTTTGTATGGTTAATATAATAAAAAAATTAGGTAATTGTTTCTAAAATATTTAAAAAATTCATGAAAATAGTAATGACTATATAATTAATATTTCTCGGGGTCGCCTAACGGCGACCCCTCGTATCTTAAATAAAATAACGAAAAATTATAATAAACTACATGCTACAAATTTTATTGTCAAGTTATTTAAATAAATAATGCTCATTTATCAAATTTTTATTTATAGAAAAATATGCTCATAGCATTTCGGCCCGTGCTACGCACACGGGTATGATCTGTTTTTATCTAGTTAACCTATAAATTTTTTATTAACAAACAATATGATATGAGATATAAGTTATGAAAGGCAACGTATGTAATAGTCAAAATACTCGAGTTATGTTATTGACGATCAGTACGTTGTAGATGTTAAAGATAAAATATATACGAATTTCGATTGAAAAAATAAAATCACGCAACAGAAATTATGACGACGTGGACTATATAAATCTTTGTATTTAGAAACATAAATAATTCTTAATTTAACATGATTATACAGATTATAAAGCTTCCATTCATTCCTTAATTATAAAATTAAGGTGAATATACTGACGCTAGAGTCTCCTCCTTCCTTAATTAATATTAATAAATTGATTAAGAAATAATTAACCTTAAACGAATACATCAATAAAGAAATACATAGCAGTCATAATTCAATTACATTACTAAAATTATATGCTACAATTATTGACTATATTTAAAATTGATAATAAGCAGATATACGTGATAAATATTTTTAATAAAACAGTTTCCGTATTGTTTTTATAACGGGATAGATTTTCATTAGTATCATTAATATAACCAAATATTTAATAAAATGATAATTTATAATATTTTGAATAAAAGTTTATAGATCTATTATTAAACCATTATTTGTATAGATAAAATAATAAAAAAAATATTAAGTAATTTTTTCTAAAATATTTATAAAAGACATGAAAATAGTAATGACTATATAATTAAAATTTCTCGGGGTTCGCCTAACGGCGACCCCTTGTATCTTAAATAAAATAACAAAAAATTATAATTAATTGTATGTAAAAAAATTTATTATTAAGTTATTTAGATGAAAATATGCTCATAGCATTTTGGCCCGTGCTAAGCACATGGGTATGATTTTTTGTTTTTTTTTATCTAGGTAAGCTATACATTTTTTATTAACAAACAATATGATATGAGATATAAGTTACGAAAGGCAACGCATATAAGAGTCAAAATAATCGTGTTATGTTATTGGCGATCAGTACTCTGTAAATGTTAAAGATAATATATATGATTCGATTGAAAAACAATAAAATCACGCAACAGGAATTATAAAGACGCAGACTATTTAGAAACAGAAATAATTTTAAACTTAACCCTATTATGCAGATTATAAACTTTCCATCCGTTCCTTAATTATAAAATTAAGGTGAATATGCTGATAATAGAGTTTCCTACCTTCCTTAAATAAAATTGATAAATAAGTTAAGGAATAACTAACCTTGCGGGAATACATCAATAAAGGAATATCATCCTACAATTATTGCCTATATTTAAAATTTATAATAAGAAGATATACGTGATAAATATTTATAATGAAATAGATTATGTATTGTTTTTATAACGGAATATACTTTGCATTAGCATCATTAATATAACCAAATATTTAATATAATAATAAATTTTTGATGTTTGGAATAGAAATTTATAAGTTTATAGATCAATTATTAAATTATTATTTATATAGTTAAAATAAAAATATTTGGTAATTTTTACCAAAATATTTATAAAAGACATGAAAATAGTAATGACTGTATAATTAAAATTTTTCGATGTCGCCTAACGGCGACCCCTCGTATCTTAAATAAAATAACAAAAAATTATAATTAATTGTATGTAAAAAAAATTATTGTTAAGTTATTTAACATAGAATTTTGGCCCGTGCTACGCAAATAGGTACGATTTTTTGTTTTTTTATAGTTAAGCTATGCATTTTTTCATTAACAAAAAATATGATATGAGATATAAGTTATGAAAGGGAACGTATGTAAAAGTCAAAATAATCGTTTTATATTGTTGGCGATCAGTACGTTGTAAATGTGAAAGATAATATATATGATTCGATTAAAAAAAAAAAAATCACGCAACAGAAATTATAACGACGCAGACTATATAAATCTTTGTATTTAGAAATAGAAATAATTTTAAACTTAACCTGATTATGCAGATTATAAAGCTTCCATCCATTCCTTAATTATAAAATTAAGGTGAATATGCTGATAAAAGTGTTCCCTCCCTTCCTTGATAAAATTTGATAAATAAGTTAAGGATTAACTAACCTTGAAGGACTTCATCAATAAAGGAATACATATGTGATCATAATTCAGTTATATTACTGAATTTATATGCTACAATTATTGTCTATATTTAAATTTTATAATAAGAAGATAAACGTGATAAATATTTATAATGGAATAGATTCTATATTGTCTTTATAATAGAATATACTTTTCATTAGTATCATTAATATAACCAAATATTTAATATAATAATAATTTTTTATGTTTGGAATAAAAATTTATAAGTTTATAGATCTATTATTAAATCATTATTTGTATAGTTAAAATAAATAAAAATGTTTGATAATTTTTACTAAAATATTTATAAAAGACATGAAAATAGTAATCACTATATAATTAAAAAAATTTTGGGGTTGGCTAACTGCGACCCCTCGTATTTTAAATAAAATAACAAAAAATTATAATTGAGTGTATGTAAGAAAATTTATTGTTAAGTTATTTAAATAAAAATATGCTCATAGCTTTTGGCCCGTGTTACGCACATGGGTATGATTTTTTGTTTTTTTTATATAGTTAAGCTATACATTTTTTATTAACAAATAATATGATATGAGATATGAGTTATGGAATGCAACGCACGTAAGAGTCAAAATAATCGTGTTATGTTATTGACGATCAGTACGTTGTAAATGTTAAAGATAATATATACGATTCGATTGAAAAAAAATAAAATCACGCAACAGAAATTATAACGACGCAGACTATATAAATCTTTGTACTTAGAAATAGAAATAAGTTTAAACTTAACCTGATTATGCAGATTATAAAGCTTCCATCCATTACTTAATTATAAAAGTAAGGTGAATATGCTGATAAAAGAGTTTTCTCCCGTCCTTAATAAAAATTGATTGATAAGTTAAGGAATAACTAACCTTGAAGGAATACATCAATAAAGGAATACATATGTGATCATAATTCAGTTACATTACTAAAATTATATGCTACAATTATTGTCTATATTTAAAATTTATAATAAGAAGATATACGTGATAAATATTTATAATGGAATAGATTCTGTATTGTTTTATAACGGAATATACTTTTCATTAGTATCATTAATATAACCAAATATTTAATATAATAATAATTTTTTATGTTTGGAATAAAAATTTATAAGTTTATAGATTTATTATTAAATCAATATTTGTATAGTTAAAAAATTTATAAGTTTATAGATATACTATTAAATAATAATTTGTATAATTTACTGTATGTAAAATTTTTTATTGTTAAGTTATTTAAACTTCTAATATGCTCATTTATCAGATTAATATATAAATAAATATATACTCATAGCATTTTGGCCAGTGCTACGCACACGAGTATGATTTTTGTTTTTTTATCTAATATATAAAAACTTCATAATTAAAAGTTAAAATTGTTGAATGAAAAAATTCTTTGTTATTCGAAAACCATAACTGAAAGTCTTAATTTGAAAATTGAATGTGGTGAAATGGAAACTGCATAAATTATACGAAAAAACATTGTAGTAATATATGCTAAAATTAGTGATAATTAAATTAAGTTTGATTACGTTTTCTTATTTGCATATGAATTATAGCTTGCTTGATCCATATATTTGGAAATTTTAAAAATCTAATATATAAACACTTCATCATCAAGAACTAAAATTGTGGAGTTAAAAGGTGTTGCATTGATATGAAATTATATAAAAAAAATCTAGATTTGAAACTTGAATGTGATGAATATGGAAACCAGTACATATATTAGAAAAAAGGATTGTAATAATAAATGTCAAAATCAGCGAAAAGCAAATAAACATTGACTGCCTTTCTTTATTTACATATGAGTTATAGCAGGCTTGACCTATTTATCCGAAAATTTAAAAAGTCAAATATATAAAAACTTACTTATCGAGAGCTAAAATTGTGGAGTGAAAAGATACTCTATTAATAATGCAATTATAACAAAAAAATCTTGATTTTAAAATTGAATATAATGAACATGGACACCGCATAAATTAAACAAAAACGTATTGTAATAATGAATGTCATAACAGTGGAAATTAAATGAAGTTTGATTTCTCTATTCGCATATAAGCTATAGCAATCCAGATCCATGTATCGAAAGTTTGAAAAATCTTTGTATATGAAAATTTCCTTATCAAGAGCTGAAATTATGGAGAGAGAAAAGACTCAATTAATTTGAAATTATAACAAAAAGTATTGATTTGCTTATTGAATTGTTAATGTATATGGAAGCCACTATATTTTATACAAAAATGGATTTTAATAATAAATGCCAAAATCATTGAAAATCGAATAAATTTTGATTATGTTTCCTTATTTACATATAAGTTACAGCAGGCTAGATTCCTGTATCTGAAAATTTAAAAAGTCTAATATATAGAAACTTCCTTATCAAGAGTTAAAATTGTGGAGTGAAGAAATACTTTGTTAATCGGAAATTATAACAAAAAGTCGATTTGAAAATTGAATATAGTGAAAATAGAAACCACACAAATTATACAAAAAAATATTGTAGTAATAAATGCTAAAATAAGTGGAAATCAAATTATATTTGACTATGTTTTCTTACTTGCTATGAGTTATAGTAGTGTATACGTATGTATCGGAAAATATAAAAAAAATTAATACATAAAAACTTTATTATCAAAAGCTAAAATTGTGGTGTTAAAAAGTCTAGATCCATGTATCCGAATATTTAAAAATCTAATATATAAAAACTTCGTTATTAAGAGCTAAAATTGTGGAGTGAAAAAAGACTCCATTAATTCGAAATTATAACAAAAAATCAAGATTTGAAAATTGAATATACTGAATATCGAAACCACTACATATTATACAAAAAAGGATTGTAATAATAAATGCCAAAATCATTGAAAATCAAATATATTTTGACTACTTTTCCCTATTTACATATGAGTTGTAGCAGGCTAGATTCATGTATCTGGACAGAAATTGCGTCATATTCATTCTCTGTGTCTCTTGTCAAAAAACAATGGCACATGATAAAAAGTTAACAAAAAGTCTAGATCAATGAAGCAGATGTTGAGGAAAAGTGAATACAAATCTTCACACGATGAGCATCCGATGGTGGCCAAGACGAATCATCTCTGTTCAACAGTTGTAAGGAAAACTCAATAACAAAAGGAGGCTCAATAAATACAGTGGTGGACATATATGCATCATCATAATCACTATCAATACGAAAGGAAATTATGCAAAAAAATTAAAAAAATTAATTACAAATTATCATGTCATCTATACAAAATCAAAATAAATTGAATCCAGAAGAATTAAAAAACAAAACACTAAGATTACTTTTTGCACAACACAAATCCCAACACGAAGAGTTAAAAATGATGTTCAAAAAATAATCCCAATTTCTATATCACAACACAAATCTTTCATTTGCACTAAAGTGTTCGAACCTTTTCTCAAATTCCTGGAACATGAAATCAATAGAAATCGTGAGGACGGATCTCTCAGCTTTTCTCTGTAGCAAATTATCAAACACGTTAAATACAAAATCATGTACTGATTATGGTACCTGCAGTGTTCAAACAACAAACTTCAGAACCCGTTCAAAAATAATAGAATGAACAAATATACGCAATGTAGCAAATATTGTAAATTAAGATGGAAATAGTGCAGACTTATTTCACGGCCAATGGTGTTATTCTCTTTTTGACTTCGAAACATCATCCTTTGTCGAAGCATCGTCGCAAAAGGACTTTGACGGATACTACCTGATGCATACACGGATCAACGCGATTTGTGCAAGATAGTACAATTTGATTATACAATATAGTAAATAAGCGCAAAGCAAAATCCGTGGATAGAGAAATTAATGTGTAAAGAAAGCCAAGATCAGTAGTACTACACCAAAATCCGACCGAGAACACAAATCAGTTCGAAAGCCAAGCAAGAAAACATACTCGTCGCGATTACATGCGTGGAAGAAAGAATGATTTCGAATGTGAAATCCAACTAATCTGCTTTGATCTAATAAGAATATCATATGCAAATAAGTAGCAAAGCTTAAATCTAAACTGACGTCGTGATTAGTGGCACGATTCAAGGATGTGTGATTAATGCTATTTTTAAATTCTGATCTTAATATGATGATCCTGATATGATTTGAATGAGCTCGTAATGAGTGGCTTGATCGAAGGGATTGCATTCAATGCTGCGCTACTGATATGGTATGAACATGGTGCATATCCAGTATTATCCGGGTCGGGTCAAATAAAGATCCGAAATATCTTTTCATAGTGTTAATTTGAATGAGGAAGATGCTGGGTCGATCCAGAGCTTAATGGGTTGATTCAAGGGCATGTGAAATTACCATATCAGCCTTAAAAAATGACTCATGCTTTAAGAAGTATATAGATTTCTTTATGCATTTTAAAAGACATTAGTGTTCCTCTGTAAAAGACATCAATTTTTAGTATAGATCGTAGATTTTTTTTTATCAAGATTCCATTATGGGTTTTATTAGATTAAAGATGATTTGTGTAAATAGCATGTAATTATTCCATATCAGCGAGCATTTAAATGTGATTCTATTAACTATTCCTACAAAATTCAAATGAATTTCTATATATATTTAAAAATATTTTAACTATTTAAATATTATTACTCTAGTAATGGTATGTAATATCTTTGATAAAATTCAATTATGTGTTCTTATAGCACACTTAAGAGAATTTTAAATTACATTAAAGATTATTTTAGAGAACTTTTTTTTTACGAAGGATTTTATAGAACCTAGTTGAATTTTAATACAGTTATATTCTCTTAAGGAGTCTACTTGATTACCACCGTACTTATCATTTTTATCTATAAAAGAAAAGTTGTGGAAACAAATTACTAACTAATTTCTCATTACCAAAATGAAATATAATAAATTAAGATTTTCATTTATTTAAAACACTTAAAAGAATCTCCCGACAAATAATATTTCTCAAACAAATAATTGTGTATTTATTTTAATACACAAATATATTCTCTCAAATGTTTTAAATAATTGAATTTTACTACAGTTATATTTCTTTTAAAGAATCTTCTAATTACTGTCATATCTATCTTTTTAAAATTAAATATTAATATAATTATATTCTCCTTAAGAATTACTAATTCCCGTCATATTTATCTTTTTATCTGTAAAAGAAAAGTTGTGGAATCTAATTACTAACTAGTTTCCCATTATTAAAATGGAATATAATAAATTACAATTTTCATTTATTTAAAACACTTAAGAGAATCTCCCGACAAATAATATTTTTATAATAAATACTTGTGTATTTTATTTTAATACACAAATTTATTCTCTAAATTGCTTTAAATATTTGAATTTTATCATAACTATATTCCTTTAAAAACATCTACTAATTAACTTCATATTTATCTTTCTAAATAATCGAATTTTAATAAAATTTGTATTTTTTTAAAGAATCTATTAATTACTGTCGTATTTATAATTTTTTATCAGTAAAAGAAATGTTGTGGGATCTAATTACTAAGTAATTTCACATTATTAAAATATAAATTAATAAATTAATATTTTTATTTATTTCAATATTTCGTTGAATTACTACATATTATAATATGCTAAGATTCTATATATGTACACTTAAAGATTCTTGTAAAAATTATATATTTATATATTAGTTTGGGTTCGGAACTTCACATGAAAAGAAATTCTCATTTATGTATTAAATTTTGAAATTACTTTTGAACACGCACAACTATGCGAAAAAACATGTATTTAGATTTAAATCCTAGAAATCTATGAAAATTATAGCGTTCTGCGGAACCCTAATGGTTCTATGATTCTACTTTAAGCATTGGTTATTTTTTGAGGCTAGCGCGACCCTATAAAAATAACATTTAGTAATAGATTTTAGTATATATAATAAATTATAATTCAAATTAAATTGAGATTCTTTAAAATGTTCTGAGATTCTTTAAAATGTACGCTCAAATATCGAAGAATGGATATAGTAGAATTTTTAAATATTTATTTATAAACTTGACATAAAACATCTATTTTAAGTAATTGAAAGAATATTAACACAGTGAACTATATTTAAGTTTTTTTTAAGGAATCTCAAAATTTTATTATTGAAAAATAATACTAACTTAATTTATATTTATAGAGCACTTTATAGAATTCCTAACAAGAAAACATATAAGTTTGCTATAATAGATTTCACAAGTTAATTCTGTAACTAAATACTTATATAATATTTTGAAGAATATTTATTAGAAAACTAAATATTTATACAATATTGAAAAGAAATATTTCATGGATAATAAAGTATTGATTTATTAAACGTGATATTTACACAATATTTGAAAGAATCTCAGATGAAATAAATATTTTCATCATGGTCAATCTTTTGAAAATTTGAAATTTGAAATTCAAAGTTAATATACATTGAATGTTCTCGTTGATTGATTAAGATATGGAGAATATAAATAAGGAAATCAATTGATTATGTTAATCAAATCATTGGTCATAAATGAATATTTGCCCAAAATATATTTTTTATTGATATCCGATTATACCCTTTACTAAATCATTGATATCTATATTCACTAAATCTTCTAATTATAATACCCATTGGATTAAAATGACTGATCTACGGTAGATAGGCTAGTTCCCTTGGTTCTCACGATAAAAAAGTTCTCTTAGGATCTTACTCCTATATATATATATATATATATATATATATATATATATATATATATATATATATATATATATAGGCAAGTGCTCAAATACAAACTCCTTAGTGTACAAACGTACAAACAATCACTAAATGACTTGAACACAATCACTAAATGATTGAACATAATCACTAAATCTATCAGGAGGGTCTGATGGAGAGATAAGGGGAGGGGAGCACTTACGGGGCAGCATAGCCGAGTGGTGGTGCAGCGCGGCCGGCGGCAGCCGCGACGCCGGCGCAAGGGCAGTGCTAGAAACACGATTGAGGGATAGAGACACGATTGAGGGAGATGAGAAAAGCAGTGGTGAATGTGTGTGTTTGTGTGTGTATAACACTAATCGGTGAGGGAACAACCAGAGAGAGAGAGCCGCTAGCAGTGGTGGTGGTGGTGGTGGTAGGTGGTGGGTGGTGGTAAGAGAGAGAGAGAGGCGCTGGGCAGTGGTGGTTGGTGGTGGATGTGGAGAGAGAGAGAGAGTGGCGCTGGGCAGTCGTGGTGGTGGTGGGTGGGGTGGTGGTGGTGATCGGAGGTGATTGTGGTGGTGGTGGTGATGGATGTATGTATGTATTTGTTAAATTAAAATATGCTAATCACTAAATATTATTGTCATAATCACTGGTTTGTACGTTTGTACAGTAAGGAGTTTGTACTGGAGTAAGACCCTATATATATATATATATATATATATATATATATATATATATATATATATATATATATATATATATATATATATATATATATATATATATAGGAAAGTACTCAAATACAAACTGAATTAGTGTACAACTACAAACTTAATATAAGCCCTTTTTTATAAGCAGAAATATTATAAATAAGGGGATAAACCACCCCATCCAAAAGGGCTGAAGCCTTACAGAATCCATCAACAAATATTCAACCCCTCAAGCTGCAGAATTTCTAAATAACTTAATATTATAACTGATAATATTAATACTAGGGAGGCGTAAGAACAAACGCAACTGCAGATCGGATAGTAAGTCATCAGTGGATGTCCTAGAGGTCATTGGCCAGAGCCACCATCTCAAGTCTTTCTTTTTCGTCTTCACTTCTACTGCGTCCTCGAGCCATTCCTCTTCCTGCTGCTGTTGGGCCAAGTACTCATCTTCGTCGATCACCATGAAGCCCCCTCCGATAAAGCCCAATCCCATATCCAAATGCCACAGTTCGCTCACCCTTCCAAAGGACCTGTAGACCCGAACCGCTTTTGTTTTTGTTGCCGCCCCATCCTCAGCAAGAAACCTAGCCACCCGCTTTTGGCTCTCCACCACCACGCGCCTTCTGAGCACTAGGGTGGGATCCCTAGTCCTTTGGATGAGTTACGGAACAACACCAGAGTGACGGGGATCCACAAACCAGCGCCAGTCTCTCCATTCCCTCAGCACCTCGGATGCCTCCGTTTCCACCTCGACAGCATTCTCCCTTATCTTATGAGCAAGTTGAAGCCCAAGCACCAGGGCCCATAGCTTATTACCCTCTGGTTGATATGCCCTAAGGTGCCAGTGATCATCTCCAGGATATGACCTTCTGAGTTGCAAATCACGACACCAACCCCAGTGGTGTTGCCATTAGGGATTGGCGGGTCGTAAAATACTGAATGCACGTTCACATTGACGAACCCTAGTTCTGGAAAAACCCATCCAGCTTTCATGTTGCTCTTATTTTTTTAGAACGAATTTGTGAAGTGAGTTAGAGTTGAGGGGTTGGCTGCATATAAAGTGTGGTAACTATGGGGCGTTCCCAACCCTTGCACTCCCCCATGCATTTAGATGTAGGGTTTAACTATTTCATTGGCTGAAACAATCTCGTGGTTCTTGGAAAAGTGAGAATTAATTAATACTTTGCTGCATGAGATACTAAAACTAGATACACAATTTTCTTTATGTCAGAAGTAAATAATATCAGCTACCAAATGATTACTTCTGCAGAGTATGTTGGAGGAAAAAATAAAAATGGATTTAAAAGCTAATTAAAAAAAAACTCTTTTGGATATCTTCTTTTTAGCACCATGCATGCAAAATTAACGTTCTCTGCCTTCCTTGAACTGCCAATTCATTTGCTGAGTTTATGTTGTCTCTGGCATAAACTAACTTGAGGAAATTATTTGACACTAGATTGAGCCGGTCTCTATTATCAAGCTTTTTGGTGTTACCCGCTCTTTGGCTCTGGAATTCCTCAACCAGAGATAGGCAATCAGTTTTGATTTGTAGTCTGCTTTGAACTGATCTATGTGAAATAAAAGATTTGAACACAAAAAGAATGGCTTCTCTTTCTGATTCCTTAGGTGATATAGCTGAAGAAGGTCCTGAGAATATGAAAAGCAGATTGCCTTCTCTATCTAGTATATAACCTCCAATGCCAACTGACCATGTAGAGTTTGTATATTTCCATGACCCATCTGTGTAGGTCGAGAATTCAGCATTTCACCAGGTTGAGTCTTGCATCAATTCTTCTTTTCTATGAAGAAGGGTAGCCCTTGAGGGATTGACTTGCCAAACATTGAATAGCTCATTGGAGAAATTAAATTCTGCTCCTAAATTTGATCAGTTGTGAGGTTGTTCTTAGGAGTTCCCACTTGTATTGAAGATCAAATTGTTTATTCTTAACCAGAGAGACCATAAAACTACAACAACAATGATCCTCAAATGTAACCTGCAATTCATTCCCTAGTTTAGCCTTCTGAGATGAGTCTAAGGCCCACCAATTAGCCACCATGTTTCAAATGGATTTAGCTTCTATGTTGCACCAGAAAATATGTCTTGTGGGTTCAGTGACCCCTCTACATCTTGGACACTCTGATGTAATATCAGGGCTCAATCTGTTATGTAGTAGTTCCCTAGTTGGTAGTATACCATATTCCATTTTCTATATAATTAAGACCTGGATTTTGTGAGGTAGTTTGGCCTTCCAGATTAAATTCCAATTGCCATTAAACTTGGGGTCCAAAGCCCCTATGATGTCAAGGCATTCTTTAGATTTGAAATTTTTTCCACTAGGATTCCATAGTACTAGATCTTCCTGAGAACTGAAATGGATGGTAGAAAGGAAGGTGTCAATTTCCTCTACTTGATTTAATTCCCATGATCTGAGAGGTCTCTCCCAACAGATGTTATTAGTCTTATTGTCCTCCTAAATGGAACAAACCTCTTTCAAGTTATGACCTTTGAGGTTTGAGATCCCAAAAAACCTTGATAATTTAAGATACAGTGGTCCCAAGGGGCACCGGTTATCCTCCCAAAATAGAACTTTGCAGCCATCTCCAATTTTCCAACTGAATTTAGTAGGAACCATTAAGTTTGATATTTCTAGAGAAGTAGCAAGACAACTTATACCTTGGATTATTGCTGAAGGGCTGCTTAAGTTCAAGCATTGAGAGATGAATCTAATCTAATGACCTCTAGAAGTCATCACACCAATTAATATACACCCTCTCACACATGATCCACAGGATCCCTCCATTTTTAATTTGAATTTTTTCGTCAATCGGTGAATTTTGTTTGTAATCCGATTTCAATGTATTTTTTAATATTCCAATGATCAATTTTTCATATCATACATACTATATTTCGATACAATTTAGAGATTTTTTACTTTTAGTTGTTAATTTATACTGTAAGAAGATTTATACTAGAGTAAGACTCTATTTATATATTCAATCAGATTTTGAACAATTTGATAATTAACTGAACAAAAAGATAGTTTTTAGTTTCAAGATAGTTGATTTGTATTCCATCCCTGATTTTCTTATATTTATATGAATATAGGAATTACGTTGATTACCCGCTTTTTAAACTTGAAGATTTTATCTACTGCTATAATTCGATCTGGGCAGCTCGCGAGCTCGTCCGGCTCGAACTCGTTTTGGTGGGTTCGGCTTGGCTCATTTGGTTAAACGAGCTCGTGTAGCTAAACGAGCCAGCTCGGCTCGACTCATGAAAATAAACGAGTCTAGTTCGGGTAAAGATTTAGACTCGTTTTCTTAAACGAGCCGGCTCGGCTCGACTAAATAAAACTTGACTCGAATTATGTCCGGCTCGAAACTCGGCTCACCCGGACCAAATAACAGCCCTAATTTTATTCTCTCACTATAGAAACGCAAAGCGCTTGATATAAAAAAAATCGATTTCGTTAAATAATTTTTTTTTTTAGACAACTTTCTCTAAAACATGCTTTTCGAGGGACCGCAACAAACAAGAGAGTGAAACATGTGCATGTCATTTGTGAATTTGCAATAATTGTGCTCATTGTTTTTCTACAAATATGCATGTTAACAAATAAATTAATACTGGTCCTAAACCGTGCGAAGAACATGGTGGTGTATAGTCTCAATTTATTATTTACAAAATTTAAACATCACTTATCCTCTAGTATTATTGGATGGTAACAATTTTTTTATATGATTTTTTTAGATAATGAATTGAAATTTAATTAGATTATATTAGTTGATTGATTATATTTTTTTCCTAAAATTTATCTCTTACAATAAATTTTTATGTTATTAATCGACTGGTTAAATAATAAATATTTTATTATCTGCATGTAAATGATTTTCAAATACTAATATATAAATATTAATATGTGATTACGTATTTATTAGTTAGTTTTAAATTTTATTTTTCATAATATATATTTTTTCATTCATAAGAAAGAAGAAATTATTTATCTTGTATGATTTTCTATTTTGTTTCGGAGTAGATTGCCTTAGAATTAAAGAAAAACATTTACATGATGGTTTCGCTTTCTGTTTGTGTTGGAGTAGTTAAAGAAGATTTATTCTTCGAGTTTGTAGCAAAACAGTGAAATAAATAAATTATTTATTTTGTGAAGTTAAACTACAAGTGTTTATAATTTAGTCTGCATCTCACTATGTTGATATACTAAATCTTTAATTGGTTGTTAGATTAAGATTTGAATTTATTTGTATTGCATTCAAACCCCCCTTCTGCAATACATTCGAGAACCAACAAGTCTTGTAACATGCATTATGATAGGACAATCCCAATAGTGATGTTTGAAGACAACATAGCGTGCATTCAACAGTCAGAGGAAGGCTATATTAAAAGTGACAAAACTAGACACATATCACCAAAGTTTTTCTTCACACATGATCTCAAGAAAACAGAGAGATTGAAGTTCAACAAATTCGTTTAAGTGACAATCTTGCACAATATTTGTTTACAAAGTCATTGCCACTAACAAATTTTGAGAAATTGGTACATAAGACCGGGATGCGTCGACACAAATATTTCAAATAAATTTTCAAAATCGATGTACTCTTTTTTTCCTAAGATTTTTTTGCTCAAAAGGTTTTTTCCTAGAAAGATTTTACGATTTTTTTAAAATGGACATCCAAGGAGAAGTGTTATGAATGGATGTCTCTAGAAGTCCAAATATTTAGTTTTCCAAACTCTTGATCTTTCAAGTTCCTAGACTTTTGACCTTACACATACTTGTAACATCCTCTAAGCTTATAAATAGGCTTCATATTTGTCCCAAGCAATACAACTTATTTGCTATTCTCCTCTTCTCTTATATATTTCTAACAGGAAGGATTATTATTGCCCTATTACTTCACATTGTTTATTTTTCAAAAAAAATTTCCTGAATAAAAGCTTAACATCTATATTTTTATTTAGAAAAAAAATTGAAAAATAATATGTAAAAACACATTTTTATTACACCTCAAAATACGTGAAAAAGTCAAAACGACTATATTTAGGAAGTGGGAGTACAGTTAAACCTCGACTAAGTAATATCCGATAAAGTAATAACCTCGCTTAAGTAATAAATTTTGTCGGTCCCAACTTGGGCCAATGTCGTAAAGTAATATTTTCGCTAAAAGCATAAGATAATAAAAATTTAGAAATTCATTAAAGGCCCAGGTAATATGTAAGTAATAATTCATGAATTATATATATATATATGAGTTAAGTTCCATGTAGTCCACATATTTACTGTAGTACCGTAGACCACGTATGTTCTGCAACTATAAAATGACATAAAAATATTGCAAAATGTATGAAACTTGTTATTTTGTGAAATACATTCTATAAATATCATTATTTCATGAAAAATATTGAAAATCATTTATGTTCGACAAGTAGAACACATATGTTCTGTAATATGTAAATATGTTCTGCAAACTTAACATGTTTTGCAGAATAATGTGTTTTTCACTATTTAATTTGTAGAATGTTTAGGATTGTCAAAATTTTTAACAAAATAATGATGTTTATAGAACATGATTTGCAAAATAATACATTTTGCAATGTTTTTATGTCATTCTATAGTTGCAGAACATACGTGATCTATGGTATTACAGTAAATATGTGTACTACATGAAACTTTGTTTATATATATATATATATATATATATATATATATATATATATATATATATATATAAATTCATAAGTCAATCCTTTTTAAAATATGAATATACTGTAGCTTGTTTCTTCTTTCCACCAAGACAAAAATTAACCTCATCCTTGACTTTATGTAAAGGATAAATAACTCGGGTATGTTTTGCTCATGTTATAACATATATACTCTATCTAGTGCATGCATGAATTTAGTTTTCACATATGATTAATTATTATAAAAGTAATTTTAAATCAAATACATTGCATTTGACTGAAATTTGTTTTTAAAAATAATGAATTATAATTTATAAACATATAGAAATTCGGTAAAATAATAAAATATTACTTTATTGATAAAGTAATAAATTATTATTATATCGATAAAATAATAAATTCGGTAAAGTAATATTTTTTCCCGGTCCGAGAGGTATTACTTTAAAAAGGTTTAATTGTATTGAATTGTGCAAGACTTTGCAGAGTCAACGGCGATCCATTTTACAAAAAGAAGATGGAAATCAATAAATTCGAGACCGGTGTGTTTCAATTGTACTTCAGATGCAAAGAGAGGGTGAAAGTGACGCAGGACCAAACTAGAGTTAATGATAAAACCTAAATCTTTTGACTCCATTTATTGTGTACGCGGATATACAGGTACTATTGGCAATGCACAAGATATATCGGTCTCTCCCGTTTCCGTATTCGAAAATCAAATACTACTCCCTATACTCCCTATATGCCGATTAATAATATATGTTGAAGTACAGGGACATGACAGGAATTTAAATGTTTTAACAAAGTATAGTCTTATAATTATTTTTTAAATTTTTTTTCTATATAAGAATATAAATTCATAATTTTTTATAAAAAAATAAATTTTACACACAAGTTATAGAATTATATTTTATTAGAGTTTTAAAATGTGCGGCGAGTAATGAAAAATAAATATATACAATTGAATAAGACACGGAGAGTAATTTTATTATACGATCATTTTAATTGAATATTTGAGAATCAGATAAATATTCAAATTTTAATTGAATATTTGAGAATCAGATAAATATTCAAATTTAACTAAGCACTAAATTTTAAAATATGTGGCTACTTAAATATTTGGAGTATCTTGACTTTTATCCTAGGAATTTTGTTATATGAAATGGATTCTGATTCTCATTTAATTCTTAGACCGGTTTCTTACCTCTCTCATTCTCATTCCCGCTAATCATTCGAACATCTCCTAAATTAAAGGAGGAAATTTTCGAGTTCGTAACACACTGAATATTCGAAAGTTCATACAACTACTCGGAATTTTAAAACAAACAATTTTACTTATAAAATTCGATGACGGTGTCGACGGATGGGCCATTGCCATATCATTGTAGCGGTCAACTTTCATTTCACACATGACTTGGTACACTGCTACATCTGGTGAGAGTGAATGATTTGATGATGTTAGGAAAATGTGGCCGAGACTTTGTGTTCAAACGTGGAAATAACTTGCTGTTGTTTGCATGTGTGATGTGTCTTGTCAGGGTGTCGTGAAAAGGTTAAAGTGTGTAATTTTTCTACGTGTCATTACAAGAAGGGTTTGTCTAGTGTGTGCCCATGGGCACGTATTAAGCATAAAAATCCATCAATTTGGAAGGTTTTGATTGGTGTGGTTGTTGCAACTCCAAGAGGGTCCATCATTATCAGAGAGGGTAAACCAATCAAAACTCTCCAAATTTATAGGTTTGAGTGCTTAGCATGTGCACATGGGCACACAGTAGAAAAACCGTTACAAGAAATGAGCCGAGAAGGTTGCAAAGATGTCAATTAATGAACCGAATATAGGGCTGTGTGAAACTGTGACCTGTGTCGTCTCCATATGAGAGATTACATGGATAAGGTTTGTTCACCGTGCTTACTTTAAATTTTTATTGAATACTCCCTCCGTCCCTTTTTATTTGTCCATTTTGGAAAAAAAAACACATACCAAGGAATAATTGATTGTATAAACTTTTTCATTAAATACCTCCAATTAATATCTTGAAAATGGTGGAATACCCCTACTTTATGTCTTGAAAACATGAATTCAACCAAGTTTTAAATAAGTCAAGCCTTGAAAATTGAAATTATGGAGAAATATTTGAAAAACTATCATTAAATTAGTTTTGAAAGTATAAATGGACAGATAAATAGGGACAAATTTTTACTTCCAAAATGGACAGATAAATAGGGACGGAGGGAGTAGTATTATATCAAAGTGTCCATTTTTCATCAAAATTTATAGAGTGACTACTCATCTCCACATGACTTATTCAAGCCAATATATCACCATATACTCCCTCTATCTCACAATAAAAGTCTTTTTTGGAAGAAAGTTGTCTCATAATATTTATCTATTTTAATTTTATAGGTAATAAATCAAAATTATCCTTTTTAAAAGTTTGAATAAGAGTTTACATTCATTTATTAAGGATACAATTAGGAAAATATCATCTAACTAATGCTTTCTTAATATGCGTAATTTTTTCAAATGAGACTTGCATTGTGAGACAAATGAAGTATATCATTTCATTAAATTTTTAAAAAAGTATTCATGAAAAAGTTCACAGACAAATGATGTGTTTGCTACATTTTTTTTTATATTTCTTTATAATATTCGATTCTAGTTCTTTTTTTTGTAATTCATGTAGCCCACAAATCATCTACTTATTAGAATTTCATTAAGTTTTCCATTAATCATTTTCCAATAATGATGTATTTAATGATTCTAGTAGCTAAAATGAGCCCTGTGAAGATCGGTTAATCACATGATATTTTTGGACGAGAATGGTGTGCACTTTGATATAGAAGCCAATTTTTATACTCCCACTCTCCCAATAGGTTGTTTAGGTCATGTTTTGATACACATATTGAGACATTTAAAGTATAATTTTATAATATTTTTTAAATATTTTTGTTTGAATATAAGTTCGTCGAATTTAAAAAAAAATTATATTAAGAAAAGATTATGAAACTATATTTTATAGGAGTTTCAAATTGCGTGCAAAGAGTGAAAGTAAATGCTGGAATGGAGGGAGTACATGTAGAAGTATTAATAATTTATCAGTTCAAAAATGAATGTTAATTTGAATAATTTTATTAACAACTGATAATTTATCAGGTGTAAAATTTAATAAAACAATAATAAACTATTATTAATTATTCATTTAAATAATCATATATAATTTTATAAATGAAATAAGAGAGTTCATCTTCTCTTGTTTTGAATTTAAAATCGGAACTCAATATATACAAACAATGATTCTGAATCATAAGAAATTACTGGTAAAAAAAAAATCCAAACAAGCCTACCTATAACCATTCAAAAGTTTGTGGACTCTTCCGAACATAGAAGCAAAACTTGTAAGGGCCCTGGGAAGTATGAGTAATATAACTTTTAACTGACGGCCAAAATTAGGTCCAGCCCAAAATACAGGGAGCCCATAACGTAATCCAGCAGAACTAGTACCAAGAGGATCCCATGGAGGACATAGTGCAGAAAACAAGCAACATATACTTTTTAGGAGTTAGGTTTCTATTTAGATGTTCGGTCTTTCTGATGTGTGCTCAAGGGCACACAATAATCACTAAATTTTATAAAAATAGCCTATTCTGATTGGTGGAGTTGATGTGAATGCAGGGGGCCATTCTTATTTATTATTCATCCACCAATCAAAATTGGAGTTAGAGACTATTGTGTGCCCTTGGGCACACCATAGAAAATCCCTTAGATGTTTTATGTCAAAGAGTACCTGCAGAGGACTTAGCAGGATTTCCGAAACCTTTATCACTTGAACTATCCTATAACGCTCACTTGCTCTCTTGATATGATCTTTAGTAGTAAAAGATAACATGCAGAATTTGAATTTGTTACCTGGGAATCTGGGA
Organism: Daucus carota subsp. sativus; assembly: GCF_001625215.2. Classification (NCBI taxonomy): domain Eukaryota; kingdom Viridiplantae; phylum Streptophyta; class Magnoliopsida; order Apiales; family Apiaceae; genus Daucus; species Daucus carota. The sequence continues at coordinate 12,051,835 of NC_030382.2, forward strand.
TAGGTTGATTTTGTTATTGTTCTTATAACCATCCAGAAGGACCAGAAACTTAAAAAAATATGCTCACTTTAGCAGACCCAAATGTCATAGGGAAAAAAAGCAAATCATCCAGGACAGGGACAGAGCTCCTAATTAGGGTTCATGTCATAGCGGCACGGGTGCCAGACTGGGCATGCCCTAGGCATGCCTTTTGTCCATTTGACATGCTTTTTTACTAATTTTTTATATGAATAATAAAATTTATATAAATATTATATCTTATAAATATTGAAAATTTTAAATATAGTCCAACTTCATAGTTAAATATTAGATAAACTACTAATATAAGTTAGTACTGTACTAAGTTCTGTTCTTAATATTTACTAACTTTTGTTATATTTGTAAGTGCACTTTAGTATCAATCATGTAATGATGCAGCAGTTTTTACTATATTTAATGGAAAATGGCATGCCATTTGGGCATGGTTTTTTGTAAAATATATGCCTATATGCATGCCAGTGAGAACTGCCGTGACATGTACCCTACTCCTAATCCTTCCGCACTTAATTTATTTAACTAGTTTCCTCACTTATCTTCTCTTGGTCCTAGACAGTGAGATCCTCCATTGCAGATGCTCTGAGACCGTACAAAATTACATTAGCCAGGCAATCTTAAACATAGTTCAATTTGAAGTTGTCGATCATCGACTGCTAGCACTTTGGTTATTTCAACTAGAAAGTACTTGCATGCGTTACTGTTATTTGTGATGCACATTTATGTGATTATTTGGTTAGAATAAAGAGTGCACCTGATCATCCAGTATTAGTCGTAATTTACACTACTTGGAGCGAAGCACATTCACCGTTTTCTATTTGTACAGCCAAGAGAATGGAACCACCGAAAAATAGACAAATGACTACTAACTATTTGACGAATCACGCAGGATCTGTAAAATATGCAATTTTACTTGATGATGCTTTAGAGCAAGTCCAATAAGTTACCTATCTCATTACTAATTACTGGCCTTTAACCCGTGCGAACCACGGGCGGGTATAGAATTCGTAATTTATTAATTATAATTTAAATTTTAATATCATCTTATTAGTATTTTAGTATTAATGAATTAGATTTTAACCAGATTATATTTACCAACTGATTACATTTTTTGGACGACTATGAATTACACCAATATCGGTTTATTATAATATAGTATATAAATAATATATAAATTATATTTAAAAGAATAATGGTGGAGTTTTTTTAATCTTGTATTACATCACAAGTGTTTGTGATTTGAACGGTATAAAACTCTTTTAATATTGTAAGAGTAAGAGAAGTCTACATGTGACCAATTTGTAGTTATAAAAGAGATGACGAAACCAAAAATTTGTACGACTTCAAATTAAACACATGTTGGCTTATTATATTATAGTATAGATTAATAATATAAAATAATGAAACCTAATAAGTCTTAGTGATTTAGGTAATTTATTTTTTGTGTCAACTTCAATAGCAATCCCTATATTTGTTCTCCTAAGATTATTTTAATAATAAATTTGAGAGAGAGAAAAGGGGAAAAGGGGGGAAAAGACAAAGAAAGAAGGAGAAAAATGATTATTTTATTCATAAATATTAAATAGGTAAGAGCAACTCCAATGGGCTCTCTAAACAAGCTCCTAAGTCTAAAATTTAGGAGCAAATCAAAATTTAGTGCTCCAATGGGCTCCTAGATGCTCTTTAAAAATTTAGGAGCCTACTCTCTCTCCTTTCTTTTAAAGAGCATCTAGTAGCTCCTAACTCAATATTATATTATTTTCCCTTCAATCTTCTCTCTCTTTTAGTTAATTTTTTCCTCTCATTTATATAAAATAAATATAAAATGTGAATAAGGAGCCAAATATAAAGAGTAGCATTGGAGTTCTCACGTTTTCCGGTGTATTAACTTACTAGGAGCCACATTTTATATTATTGTTTAGGGAATGAATTAAGAGTAATGACTAGGGGTTACTTATAAATAGGTAATGGCTAGGAGATTTGAGGTTGTGCTAGTGATTTAAGTAACCATTAGGAGAGTGTTGGAATGGTTTTTTTAGTACATTACCTAAATGTGAGTTTAGGAGCAAGTTTAGGTAACTTATTGGACTTGCTCTTATCTTGCTTCTTAGCCTTGTCCTTGTCATAAGAAGCCTGTTAAAATAGTGCAATGTCTTAGCAATGAAGAGTGACTGAACAAACGAAGCATATAAGAGTAAAGACATTAACCTGTGCTTCACCTTTGCGGCATTGCCTTGCACTTTCAGCCTTTTTGTTCTCTCTTTCTTTGTGCATCCTGTCATATTTTCGTCGGTGTTCCTCGATTTTAAGAGCATTGCATTCCACCGCACAGACAGAACATAAGACATACAAATACTAAGAGCAAAAAAATTATGATATCTATCATGTAAAACGTAATAGCAACTAATTTCCTGTATCAATGAAACAACATACAGTTAGACCCTACTCCCGAGTTTTTTTAGGAGAGAAAGCAAGTGAATGCAAGTGAAAGCAAATGTGCTTTCACTTTTATCCCACTTTTGGAGTGAAAGTATGCTATATTTGCATCCACTTTCACTTGCTTTCCTCCTTTTAAAAAACTCGGGAGCACATTTTTCTCCGGGAGATTGGTAAATTGGGCTATTGAACTAAGCCAATTCAGCCTCACATTTTTGCCCCGGACAGCAGTCAAGGCTCAGGTCCTGGCCGACTTTGTTGTGGAATGCAACTTTCCAGAAAATCAACCATCTCCCATGGAGACAGACCCGGAGATTAGAGCTGACCCAGACCCGGACTCCTGGACCCTCCACGTAGATGGGTCATCAACTACCGAGAGGTCGGGAGCAGGACTCATCCTGAAAAGCCCGGACGGGTTCGCAATCAAGACAGCAATTTCCTTCGGATTTGCTGCCACAAACAATCAGGCAGAATATGAAGCCCTTCTCGCCGGGTTAAGACTAACCAGGACTTTGGGAATCCGGAGCCTAATCATCTATAGCGACTCCCAGATTGTTGTCAGACAAACAAATGGTGAGTATCTCGCCAAAGACCCAATCCTGACAAGATATCAAGCTTTGGTACAAAGCTACCTAGCCCGGATCCCCGAACACAAAATTCTACAAGTTAACAGGGAAGACAACACCGAAGCAGATAATCTCTCCAGGTTGGTTCAGAATTCGGCAGACCTGGACACCTCGGTCTATTTTGAAGAATTGCACAGACCAACTATAGAAAATTAGGAAGTGTTAGAAATTAACGATGGTCCCAACTGGATGACTCCCCTCATCAACTACATTGAGAAAGGAGAGCTTCCCGAAGACAAGGGGAAAGCACAACGGCTGAAGGCTAAGGCGGCCAAATTTTTTGTCGAAGAAGGAACACTCTTCCGCCGGACCTACTCATCCCCAATCCTGAAATGCATAGGTCCAGAGGAGGCTGAATATTGTCTAAGAGAAGTTCACGAAGGGATTTGTGGAGATCACATGTCGGCAAAAGGCCTAACATATAAAATCATCCGGCAAGGCTACTACTGGCCAACAATTCATCAGGACTCCGTCGAGTTCGTAAAAAAATGCAAGAATTGCCAACTATTCAGCAATGTATCCCGGGTGAGCCCGGTCCTCCCATCCTCGGTCCTATCCCCAATCCCATTTGCCGTTTGGGGAATTGATATAATGGGACCTTTCCCCCGGGCCAAAGGAGATCTCAGATACTTACTGGTCTCAATTGATTACATGACTAAATGGGTAGAAGCTAAGGCAATGAGAACCATCAACCAACAGGACTGCATAAGATTCATGGACAACATTTTGATACGGTTCGGGCTCCCGAGGGTCCTGATTTCGGACAACGGACCTCAATTTATAGGTTCGGATTTTGAGAACTATCTGAAAGAAAGGGGGATCAAACATAAGAAGTCATCCGTTGCATACCCTCAAGGAAATGGTCAAGTAGAAGTCACGAACCGAATCCTCCTCCGGGGCATCGAGAAAAGATTGGAAGAAAGCAAAAGTAAATGGCCGGAGGAACTACCCCATGTCCTTTGGGCATACAGAACAAGCCCTCAGACAAGTACCGGAGAAACCCCCTTCAAACTAGCCTACGGGACAGAAGCAATGCTGCCGATCGAAGTCGGATCCCCTTCCCACAGAGCAATCAACTTCGACGAAGTAGAAAATGAAGAAGGGATCCGGGTCAATCTAGACTTGGTGGATGAGGTCCGGGACCAGGCCATTGAAAAGATGGAAAAATACAAGAAGAAGACCCGGGATCACTTCAGCAAAAAGTCTAGGGTCAAAAACTTCCAAGTTGGAGATCTTGTCCTCCGGGATACTGAAGCCTCGGATCCGACTAATACCGGAAAGCTCATGCCAAAGTGGGAAAGACCATACAAAGTCAAAGAGGTACTAAGGCCAGGAACATACAAACTGGAACACATGGATGGCTCCGAAATATCTAACACCTGGCATGGCCTCAGGCTCAGGAAGTTTTATCAGTAAGCTACGAAGATCAAAACAGCTACCTACTTAAAAAAGCAATCATGTATTTTGACCTCTTTTAAAGCTGTATGAATATTTCATCTCAATGAATTCAATCCTTTTGCATTTCATGAACTTGTACATTTTGATCAATCCAGATTCAATTATGAATCCCATCAGTTATGTTCATCTAAAGCATCCCAGTACATACACTTACTTGAATCAATCCGGATTCAACTATATGTGTTTACAAGCAATCAATCCAGATCCAACCATATACATTTACTTAGAAAAATTCTCTAAGGCGAAGTTATTTAAGCAATCAGTCCGGATCCAACTATATATTTTGACAGGCAATCAATCCGGATCCAATCATACACGTTTACTTGGAAAAAATTTCTAAGGCAAAGTTTTTTAAGCAATCAATCCGGATTCAACTGTATGTGTTTACAAGCAATCAATCCGGATCCAACCATATACATTTACTTAGAAAAATTCTCTAAGGCGAAGTTATTTAAGTAGTCAGTCTGGATCCAACTACATATTTTGGCAAGCAATCAATCCGGACCCAATCATATACGTTTACTCGGAAAAATTTGCTAAGGCAAAGTTTTTTAAGCAATCAATCCGGATTCAACTATATATGTTTACAAAGCAGTCAATCCGGATTCAATTCTATAAGCAATCAATAAATCCGGATCACATCACACGATTTTACTTGGAGATAATTACTTAGAATTAATTTTCTAAGAGCAACAGCAAAGACAAACATCAAAACAAAAGCAGGTGATAATATTTAACGACAGCAACGATAAGTTCAACATTCACTCCGGACCAAATATATGTCCGGACCGCGATCCCAAAAGCCATCAACAATTCAGAAACAAGTTTTCAAAAACATATCAATAGAGTACAAGGGAATAAACCCCGAAACATTACTCTAAGTCTTCATCTCCGGAGAGCTCGTCGACCTCATCCTCAAGCTGCTCATCCTCGGGCTGCTCATCATCCTGCTTCTCCGGAGAAGCCTCAGTTCGCGCAATAACGCGATTCGCAGCAGGATCCGGATCGGCCACGGAAGGGATGAAACTCGGAGTAGGACCCTCATAAAAGTCCGGCTCCGGGAGCCCCTTTTCAACATCCTTCTTGGCCTTAAGGAACAGCTGCCAGAAACTCTGAAAGTTAGCCTCCGGATCCGTCTTTATGTGCTTTTCAGCAATCTTCCAGCTCCGGATCACCTCCGGGATCCCAGCTCCGGCCAAGGCTTTGTCATACTCCTCAGACTTCTTGTACTTCTCAATCACAGCTTCCTCAGGCTCCCTCTCAGCAAGTTCCCTCTTCAGCCTTTCCACCTCTGCCCGAAGGTCAACGACGTCTTTCTCAGCCTTCTCCTTCTCCTCCTGCAAAGCGGTGCTCCGGGCCTCAGCAGCCACAAGGTCATCCCCCTTCTTCTTCAAAGATGTCTGCATCCCAGACATCAGCAACTTCACATTTCCGACCTCGGTGATCAGAGCCGAGATCCGGGACTGCTGCTCCTCCAACTGAGTTTGATCGCTGCCTTCAACTTCCACAGCCATATTAGCCAAGCAAGCAACAGTAGCCCCCAACTGCGGACGCAAAAGGGAAGAAATTAAGGAAGCAGGAAAAACACAAAGGGAAGGGAAGAACAAACAGAAACCCATACCTTCCCCCAATGAGCGACAGCCTCATTGAAAGTCCTCATCAACCCGGACTTAGTCATTCTCTCCCACTCCTCAGTAGGGGCCATTGTGGTCATGATATTGGCCGCAGCCCAAGTCGAATGGTCACCCACCTGATCCCCAGACAATTCAGACTCCATGGCAGCAATAGCCTTCCCCTTCGATGAACCCGGAGTAGCCTTGACCCGGGCAGCCTTCTTCTCAGCCTTCTCTGCTTTCCTCTCCTCCTTCTTCCTCTTCTTTTTGGAGGGCTTCTTAACATCCGGGCTCGGGTTCACCGACCCGGAGACACCCAACACCTCCACAGCTTTCTCATTTCCCGGATCAGGGCGGCTAGAAAACCCGAACCCAGCCGCCGGACTTACCTTAGGCTTGGGAACATTTGTAACATGGGCTTTCCCCAACCCGAGAAACATGGACGCGTAAGCATCTGAAGACATTTTTCTCCAACGCTCGGGATCAAAGTGAGGAAGACCTGAAACACAACAAAAATTGGATTAGAAAAAGCAACCCGGGGATTGTAATTACTCAACACAGACAATCCAGATGAAGTTAACTAAAACAAAGACTCGGAGCAAGAGACAACTACAACAATTAGAGAAAGAAATCAAAGACAGGCAAAAAGAAAGGAAAGGGAGCTTACAGCCCCATTCATGCAACTGATCATGTTGCATAAACGAGTCCCGAGTAAGTTGATGCTTCATGACCCGGCAAAAATCAAAAACTTGCTTCTGAGCTTCACCCTCCAAAACCGGGGGAGAAAAGTCGGTCACCACCCCGGACGTGGCAATGTACGGCATGTACTCCAGATCCAGGCCCTTCAGCATAAGGATCTCCTGATTCCAGTACTTCAGGGAGTCCTTGTGGACCACCGGCTTTGGAATTGCGTCCGGAAAACCGCATTCCGCCGCACGGAAACGTAACTCATAAAGGGGCTGCTGCCCGGACTTCACCAAAAGAAAAAGTTGATGAAAAAGCTTGAAGGTAGGCTGGAGGTTCAATTGGTTACAGCAAATCAGGAACCAAGTCATCCACTTAACCCCATTTGGAGTGATCTGCATTGGGGAGCATCGGTACACATACTTACACAAGTGCCTGAAAAAATTATGCCAGCGAGGGCTCCATCCGGACCTGAGATGTTCGAGCCACACCGGGACGAACCCATCTGCCGGCCTATGGTAAATCCTCTCTCCGGGTTCCGGCCACCTCCAATCTACACCCACAGGCAACTGAAACGCAACCCGGAGGGATTCATCCATAACTTCCCTCGGGGCCTCTGCAATATCAGGTCTTAGCGCGAAAGGAGCCCGGTTCACTGGGAGCTTTTCAAACCTCCTATCAAATTCTTCTTTGTTATACGGAGCGAGACGCCCGTGAGGGTGCCTATCCCGGTAACAACCCCTCAGACTCCTGTAATAATACTCATCCGGAACCTTCGATGCTTTCTTAATAAAATATGATTTGGTCTCGAACCATAATCCATCCGGAGTAGGAATTAGCTGATTCGGCTCTACCTCCACAACGTCCATCTTTTCGGAAATGACCCGGCCGGAGCTCGAAGCAGCCTTCTCCACATTAGCCCGGGCACGGTCAGCAAGGCTCTGATTCTCATCCATATCACTATCGCTAGAACACTCTACTTCTCCGGGAACTCCAGTCAACACTAACCTGGGGGGCCGAGGGATCCGGACCATTTACCTATATCAAACAATATCTCGAGTTAGTTTTTAAAGAAAAGCCCCATATACTAAAGCAAGTTTTATATTGGTCCGGATCCGATCCTATGTCTAGTTGTGATTTTCAAAGTTGTAGATCGACCCGGACTCCGTCAACAGCCCGGATCCAAACCACCCTCAAAGAAAAACAAATCCAGTTTTTTCAGAGAAGGCAGAGGGAATACGGACTCCTAACCAAATCCGGATGCAATATCATTTCTAGTTATGATCATCAAGGGGCTAAGTCAATCCGGATCCAATGAATAGCCCGGATCCCAACCTACCCAGCAAGAAAAGCAAAACCCCTACCCGGACCCGGCGCAAAACCCAGGGAATCCCAAGAAGCACAAACAAGTTCCGCACAAATTCAAACCCAAAACCGAAAATCAAACACCAAGCCCTAACATACATACGCCTATACATACATATATACTCTCAAGAACAGCCAAGAACAACCCAGAAAATGCAAAGCAAGAACTCAAGCCCAGAAACACACATTCATACACAAAACTTAAGCATACTCACGAATATCAAGCCAATACCCGTGACAATCACCAACAATCCAACACAAACCCAACAAAAATACAAGCCACAAACTTACATTCAAACACCAACAAACGAAGCATGGAACTTATACACAACAAAAGAGATGAAATACAAAGAGAGGAGATGAGGAGCTTACTTGTATAACGAGGCGATAGAAAACCAGAGGAAGAACGACGCGAGATTCTCGAATAAGAGCACGACGATCAGCGACAAAAGGCGAAAATGGAGTGGACAAAGAAAACTAAAACTGAAAAGACAAGCCCTGAGGGGTTATTTATACCCAAGGCACAGATGACCACGTGGCAGCAAGACATTCGTTGGAAAGGGGGTTACTACAATTGCCATCATTACACTCCTCAAAAGGCGAGCCACTTCAAATTTCAAAAAAGAGAAGCCATAAAAACCCCCCAAATCCCGAAGCGCACCAAACGTTTCATCTCCTCACATACCCAAACAGCTGTCATGAACCCAGACGAGGGACGAAAAACGACACCCCACCCGAGTCCGGATCCATCAAGCCTCGAGGCCAAGAGAAAAGAACACACCCCGGACAGGGGGGGCAAAAAGGCAGAACGTCTCAATTTGTCTGAATCAACCCGGACAGAGGAGCAAAAGCAAACTTTTCTCTCCTAAATTCGGACCAATCCGGACATGGGGGCAAAAGAAAGACCTCTCCTCCTCCACCATCTATCCGGACTGGACTATACACTCTACTCCCTCACACAGAGAATCTGTATAAGGGAGTGGGGGGCAAATGATAGGGTATAACCCGGACTTCCTTAATCCGGACTCCGGACCCTGAAGATGATTCCGGACCCAGGAGATGGTCCTGGACCCCTGAAGATGACCCCGGACCCTGGAGATGGTCCTGGACCCCTGAAGATAACCTCGGACCCTGGAGATGGTCCCGGACCCCCAAGGATGACCCCGGACCCTGGAGATGATCCTGGACCCAGACGCAACCTATCCACCCTTCCTCCGGACCGAGACACAAGAGTCCAAGCCAACACCTGAACAAGCTGCAGTCTGACATGACAAGGACAGTACCTAACGGTCAACTACTGATCAGAAGAGACAATTGTAGGAACATTCCAAAATACTATTCCACAGCTGACACCTGGACAAGTGTCAAGCATCCAGCCCCTACAGGTGGACGATCAGGATCCAAGGTACATACCCTTAAACCCTAATCCTTGACCTATAAATAGGCCAAGGATCAAAGGTTTAAGGGTCAGATTCTTCCACACACTCATATTACACACACATGCACTCAGCTAAAAACAAACACTAAAGCCACCAAGCCACCACACAGCCACCATATACTCACCCTCCACATACATAGATAACCTAATTTACGGTTCATTAATCCCGAAGCCATTACTGATTCTCACGCCGGAGGCGCCGCGGGGCCGAAACCCCCCTCCGGTGTTGTTTTGCAGGTGCCCATCCAGCAGCAACACCGCAGAACAACCGCTCACGGCGGAGGGAGCACCCGAACGGACTTTAGCGTTATCAAAAGTTACATAACTTTACTTTCTTTTCACTTGCTTTCCTCCCTAATTATTACTAACTATTGTTTTTCTCTTGACATCTTAGAGAATACAACGTTGAAAAAGTAATTGTACATAAGTAGTTTTATGAATGAAGTTGTATGAGCCAACAACCTTCTTCAGTATAGCACTTATCTCCTCATCATAGTCTATGTTGGAAGCTACATGAAGATCCTTTGCAGCCTCGTTACACTGGCCAAGCATTGCTCGTGTCATTCCTCGAGATTTTTGCCTTTAGCGGAATCAGTATTAATCGGCAACAAGGGTTTCCAATTAATATGATACTCGGATAGCACAAAACTGCATGTTTTCAAAAGACTTTTCCCGTCATTCCATTTAGGTCCCCTCAAGTTAACATTTAGGATAAACTGAGAAAACACAATTACAATTAGCATCATAATTGTAAGGACAAATAGTATTAAGGGAACTTACAATTAACTTAAAGTGATTAAATGAAACGGTGTTTTTATGATAGGCTCGTAACCACATACTAAATACTGAAATTTATGAGCACGGTTGGATAATTCAATGGATAAGACCTCCTCCGTAGTCTCAGGGTTCGATCCTGGCTCATCAGATAATATCTTAGAACAAATACTCTCCTCCTCGCACCAATTGAAATCATCTCATCCAACTCCCTTCCAATTTCCTCTTACCAAACACTCCATCTCATTTCGCAGTCAAACTCACTCCTCCAAAGCTCAATCTGTTGCGCGTGAGCTTCCTGCGAGTTTATCTAAACTCAATGTACTCAAACCCAGCGATTTAGGCTTAGAGAAGGATCTAGGTTTGTTTTTAGATGTGAGTCGAGTCGGTTTTACGGATCAATTTTCCCAAGAAATGGAACCTAGGTTACAATCAGCGTTTAAAGCTATGGAGGAACTCGATGAAGGCGCTATTGAGCTATTGCGAGTCCTGATCAAGGCAGAATGGCAGGGCATTATTGGCTGAGGAATCCGAAGCTTGCGCCTAATTCATTTCTGAGATTGTTACAAAGTGAAGACACAAAATAGCTACTGCTATATGAGGAAGGGATTTTGTTATTCATGTACTTGCATAATAAACTCAGAATAAGTAGCCTTTATATAGGCTTTACAAGAAACTAATAATCCTAAATAAATGCAACTATGTGAACGTGAAGAAGTGCAGATAATGCTCCTACAATAATGGCATGACTAAAACTGACTCTAAAACAGACTCCATGACTAAACAAACTCCTAAAGACCAGGTAGAATAAAACTCCTAATTCAAATTTATTCAACATTCCCTCCCTTAAACTGAAGTGTAAACAATCAGTTTAGGAAAGTTTTGCTTCACTACTGCTGACCAAACCAAGCAATCTTCTGAGCTTCTGAAACATAGGAAACTTGAGGGGTTTGGTAAGTATGTCTGCAGCTTGATCCTCAGTCCTGCAATAAACAAGCTCGATAACCCCTTCCTCGCTAAGATCCCGCAGAAAATAGAACCTCACATCTATGTGCTTGCTTTTTCCATGTAGAACAGGATTTTTGGATAGCTTAATCGTGGAACTATTATCACAATAAATTTCAGTAGCTCCCTCCTGTGTGACATTTAACTCTCGAAGGATTCTTCTTAACCAAACAGCTTGACATGCGCATAAAGTGGCTGCAACAAACTCAGCTTCAGTTGTTGATAACGTAACAATAGGCTGCTTCTTTGATGACCATGAGACTGCTGCTGATCCCATCATGAAAACATATCCAGACGTGCTCTTTCGGTCATCTGGATCTCCTGCATAGTCGCTGTCCGTGAAGGCAACTAAATCTGAGTCGACACCCTTTCTGTAGAATAGCCCGTAGTCTTTAGTTCCTTGCAAATATCTTAAAATCCGCTTTGCAGCTGATAGATGTAACTGAGTAGGATTTTTCCATATACCTACTTATCAAACTCACAGAATGCATAATATCTGGCCTGGTTGCCGATAAATACATAAGGCTTCCGACAATTTGCTTATACAATGTGCTGTTGACTTTCTTTCCTTCCTGATCATTATGCAGCTTTAATCCAAACTCGGCTGGGGTCTTCACAGGATTACAATTGCTCATTTGAAACCTGTTGAGAATGTCTTGTACATACTTTTTCTGAGAGACAAAAATGCCACCAGCTGATTGTGATACTTCAATACCAAGAAAGTAGTGCATCATTCCAAGATCAGACATGTCAAATTCCTCCATCATCGACTTTTTAAAATTCTTAAACATAGCCTGATCATTTCCAGTAAAAATAAGATCATCTACATATACGCATGCAATGAGAATCTGCCCCCCATCCCCGATTTTAACATAAAGTGTATTTTCATAAGGACATTTTCGAAAACCTTCCTTCTGAAAATAAGCATCCAGGCGACTATACCAAGCTTTCATCTCCAATTTTAATATAACCAGGGGGTTGATTAATGTATACCTGCTCCTTTAAATCTCCTTGTAAAAAGGCTGATTTCACGTCTAACTGATAAATAGGCCAAGAGCTTTGAGCTGCCAATGCAATCACGGATCTGATTGTATCATGTCGTACTACTGGCGCAAAGACTTCCTTATAATCCACACTGAATTCTTGTTTATACCCCTTAGCGACCAAGCGTGCTTTGTACTTGTCGACTTCTCCATCCTCCTTCAATTTTGTTTTGTAGACCCACTTGACATCAATAGTTTTCTGCCCTTCAGGAAGCTCAGTTAACTGCCAAGTATGATTCTTTTCAATGGCCGCAATTTCTTCATCCATTGCATTGCGTCATTTTGATTCTTTCACAGCATTCTCAAAATCTGTTGGATCACAAGTTGAAAACAAAGCATAATAAACTTCAGGATCACCAAGATCAGTTACCTCATAATCTGCCATCCATGCAGGCCTCCTTTTTGTACGAGAAGGCAGGTGTTCTTCAATCCTCTGTGACATGGATGAGCTTTGTGCATCTGCTGGTATGAGGACAGATTCATCCGTAGTTGCATGTTGTTGTCCACCTTCATTGCCATCAAAATCTGCTTGAATCTGTTCTGTAGTTGTACTCTCATTCCAGGACCAGAATTCTTCTTCATCAAAGACAACGTCTCTGCTGATTACTATCTTCTTAGTAGTGGGATTGTAAAGCTTATAAGCTTTTGTATTCTCACCGACCCCGAGAAAAATACATTTCTCACTTTTGTCATCTAATTTCTTTCTTTTCTCGTCTGGAATGTGAGCATATGAGATACACCCAAAAACTCTAAAGTGATCAACATCCGGCTTTTCTCCGTTCCATGCCTCCTCGGGTGTTAAATTTTGCACAGCAAGTGTAGGACTTCTATTTAATATGGACGCTCCAATTGACAGCTTTCGGCCAAAATTTTTTTGGAACACAACTTCTTGCCAAGATGCTCCTAACCATGTTCATGATAGTACGATTCTTCCTCTCGCAAACACCATTCTGCTGCGGTGTATAGGCTGCTGTCAGTTGTCGTTTGATGCCATGAGATTCACAAAATTTAGCAAATTCTTGTGAATTGTATTCTCCTCCACGATCAGTTCGAAGAGTTTTTATAAACCTCTCTGATTTTTTTTCAACAAGTAATTTGAAGCTTTTAAATGCTGGTAAAGCTTCAGATTTCTCCTGCAAGAAGTAAACCCATGTATTTCGACTATAATCATCAATGAAGGAGATGAAATATCTTTTACCTCCATTAGAGCATGGTGTTATTGGCCCACAAATATCAGAATGTACCAGCTCCAGCGATTTTGATGCTCTCCATGATTTTCCTCGTGGAAACGGTTGACGAGGCTGTTTGCCTACAATACATTCTTCACAAATTTCTTTTGGAACAACTATATGAGGGAGACCCGTCACCATGTTCTTTTGCTGTAGCGTTTTCAATCCACCAAAGTTGAGATGTCCATACCGAAAATGCCATAACCAAGCTTCATCCTTCAATTTCGCAGAGAAACAAGTTTGGCTGCTACTGTGGAGACGCAACGGAAACATATGATTTGCCGTCATTGCAATTTCAGTAACTAGGCCCAATTTCTCATCTTTAATTCGACAAACTCCATCTTTTATAATGATTTCATATCCTCTTTCTTGAAGTTGTCCCACACTAAGCGGGTTTGTTTTCAATTCTGGAACAAACAACACATTAGAAATAGTTTGGGTAGTACCTTGCTTGGTCTGAATTGTCACCTTTCCTTTCCCCAGAACATCAATTTTAGAGTTATTACCAAACTTCACTTTGTCATGATACGATTCATCCAACTCAGAGAATAAAGACCTGTCTCCACACATGTGATTACTGCAGCCCGTGTCCAAGTACCATAAGTTTCTATGAGTTTCTTCATTTGGATGACAAACCATTAATAAAGAGATTTCCTCTTCCTTTTCCTCTGTTTGTACAAAATGAGAATTCTCGCCTTGCCCATCAGAGAAATTAGTCCTGCACTCCGATTGATAATGACCAAATTTGTCACATTTATAGCACTCAACATTAGACTTGCCTGATGATGAATGAGTGTACTTTCGCTGATGATAACCTCCACGAGCTCTCCCACGTCCTCTTCCTCTTGCATAACCTCCTCTTGCCGTCGAGTGGTTTGCAGTTGTCACATTCAATGCTTGCTCCTCCTTTTCTTGCTGAACAAATTTCTTTTCGTGTACTAACAGAGAACTTTGTAATTCATCAAGTGAAAGTACATCAATATCTTTAGATTCTTCAATTGAACAAACAATAAAGTTAAAGTTTGGTGTTAAAGACCGAAGGATCTTCTCCACAATGGCAACATCGTCTGTTTTATCACCGTAAATTCGCATTTTGTTGACAATTGTCATTGTTCTTGAAAAATAATCAGTAACTGACTCACCAGATTTCATTCGAAGAAGCTCAAATTCTGAACGAAGAGCTTGAAGCTGCTGTCTCTTTGCTCTTATTGATCCTTCATATTTCTTTTTCATTGAATCCCAAATATGCTTGGACGTATCCTTGCACAGAATTGTCTCTAGAATGGAGCGATCAATAGCTTGGAACAGATAATTCTTTGCTCGGAAGTCCTTCAACTTTTGCGCTTCAATTTCAGCCTTCTGCACTTCAGTTGTTTCTTTCGTTACTTCTTTAACTCCATCAGTGACAATTTGCCAATACTCCTTGGATCTTAAGAAATTTTCCATCAGCATACTCCAATGATCATAGTGACCATTGAAGCGAGGAATAGAAGGTTGAACAAAATTTTCAGAAGCCATCACGCTTTGCTGCTGCAGTAGAGTGATGTTGTACTAACAAGGGTTTTTTTTGTTTTTGGTGAGAAAAAACGAGGTGTAAGGCTCTGATACCACTGTTACAAAGTGAAGACACAAAATAGCTACTGCTATATGAGGAAGGGATTTTGTTATTCATGTACTTGCATAATAAACTCAGAATAAGTAGCCTTTATATAGGCTTTACAAGAAACTAATAATCCTAAATAAATGCAACTATGTGAACGTGAAGAAGTGCAGATAATGCTCCTACAATAATGGCATGACTAAAACTGACTCTAAAACAGACTCCATGACTAAACAAACTCCTAAAGACCAGGTAGAATAAAACTCCTAATTCAAATTTATTCAACAGAGATTGCAGATTGAGAATACACTTGAAGCTGTTTGTAAGTTTGCGAGGAATATGTCGGTGGGAAGGTTAGGGTCTTGATCAGAGATTATATGTATAATGTGGCTATTTTTGTAGTGATATATGTTATTATTTGGTAAAATTTTTATACTCGAAGATGATTGTGTTATGAAATTAGGTAAAATCATGTGTGGCGGTTTTGATTAGTTCTCGCTTTTAGACTAATAATGGTGATGTTGATTAGAACTGATGTATAATGTTAATTTAGGATCCATTGCTTATAGACTCTAGTTTATATCAACATTGATAATATATCAGTAATTGAACTTTGTATTTACAAATTGTTTATGATCACATGATGATCTACTTGTGTTTCTATTAGTATTTTATTAGTTTAGTAAATATATATTTTAGGTAAAGAAACATATGTGTCTGTTTGTATATGCTTATGTGACTATGTCTGCATTTTGGTATGATTAATGTAGTACATTGTGCTTAAGTTGTATCTGGATGGACAACTTTGTGGGCATCTTGTTGCCTAGGTAGTCTTTGGGTAACGCTACTCCCCATTACTGTGACCACCCCCCGCGCCCTTGTGTTTATTGTTTCACTGATTTTTATCCTCTATATTAGGCATGGAAGTATGAGGTATATGATTTTTTTTTTGTTTTGTTTATGCTTGTTGTGTGAGGGATTATTTCAGGTATTTAAAGTAATTAAATGGCCCTAATGTTATGTTTTAAACTTAAAACCAGACATTGGCAGGTGTCTTTCCACACTCATCGTTGTGGGGACCATTGAATGTTATGGAAGAGAAATATGTGGTGTTCATCTTTGCTCAATAAGCTTAGTAAATGATTATTTGAGCTAAATCGGGACACTATATTTGAATGCATTTTTATGAATTTTAATCTCTCTTTAATTATTTACATATGGTCCAAATAAAATGTGATGGTGTTATTAGACTTTGGCTTAGCTCAGAAGTCTTAAGAAATTCATGAAATTTAGTGATTTTTCTGTTAATATAGTCTCACACTCTCACTGTTACAAAACTCTTTTGTTTCGTTGTTAGAGTCAAGTGTCATATGTTATAAAATATTTAACCAGACATTGGCAGGTGTCTTTCCACAGTCATGATTGTATGTCTTATGATGCTGGTGTTGTGTTTTAGTTTATGTTGATGGGGTTTGGACATGTTGCGTGATTGTTTGATTGTTTGATGCTAGGATTCTGTGCTATCTATGTTTGTGGGTTTCTGAAACTTTAATTTGCCCAGGAGAATCGAACTTCTGTATCAGTGGGATGTGTTTCTCGCTTTGGTCCAGAAAGTAGACCGATTGTAGCCGTCCCGGTACGTTCAGTGTTTGCACGTATTTTGAGGATTTTATAAAATATAGTTCCATAACGTTTTTTTAATTTTAATTTTTAGTAAAAGTTTAAACATCAAACTTTTATCTAGGGAATTTTTTTTATGGAACTATACTTTTAAAAGAGTCTTAAAAAGCGTGGAAAAAAGTAACGTAAAGATTTCAATGGGACATAGGGAGTAATCTGCTAGATACAAATTGCCTTTGTTATCCAGAAAATAGAGTTTCGACAACTAGTTTTTAGGTTATTTATGTCAATTGAGCGGGAAAACTATAGGAAAATATTAATTGGTTCTTAAAAATCAGTAAAATGTATAATGTGCATCGCAAGCTTGGACAAAATGCAATCCGTGTCTTAATACCCAAGCTACAGTCACAACAAGCCAGCATAAGGACTACAGTAAGAAAAATATAGTTTTGCTAGAGAGTTGCTCACAAATGATTATTTTTAAATGTAGCAGATCTAGACATGAAAACAACTGATCAGTGCTGCATTTAAGGTACCACGTACTCAAGCTGTTTTATATCCCTGTACTTAAGTGTAATTTAAATAGAGGAAATGTTTTGGGTTTCCATGTCCAAATAGATTGGAAATCATTAACTGTGAACTGTACAGGGATTTGAGTACTTGATCATGTTTGTTGTTGATCCAGTCACAGTAAGTAGTGATTAACTTACCTCTGCCCTTTTTTTTTCCATTCACATCATAAACCTGATTACTTGTTTCTTGCATATTAATGTAAGCAATATTTAATCTGCTAGAGAGGGAGTAGTACAACCACCTCTGTGATGTATCTTCCTAAGGGCAGATGATAACCTTCTACTATCGGTCTTTTGCAATCTAAAAATACTTTTTCAAGTTTTTTGCAACTCTGAGACAATATCTGTCAATAGTCTTTTAGACAATGATTGATAGACTTTCTCACGGTGAGGAGGCCTCCACCGAGTATTATGCTGTTAGATGCTATGTCTGCAGTAGTGGTCTTGCTGAAGTATAATCTTTAAGTCTGTGTCATTAGATATTGCTCCAAATTGGACTGTTCAGAGTTTTAGTCAATTAGGGACCGGCATTAAGAGGAAATTTGCTCTAACTTGGGTAGAATCTCTATACAGCTCACAGGTATCTTAAGCACATTATTGTTTTGCATAATTAGGTATTGGAATGGGTATATATAGTGGAGAGAGTAGACAGTAACAAGGACAAGTTGTAGCCAAAGAACTTGGCGGAAATATTCTCTTAGTTTATCTGACTACTAGTGTAAAACTATCTTATTTGCATATTTTTCCTGCTTTATGATGTGCATCAATAACCATGGATACTATTTATATATATAAGGAAAATCAGATAGCGTACAATGCTTGTTTTTCTAAAATTATATTTGAAGTATGGTGTTTGGACCATACGTTATCTTCTTTTTTTTTATTTCATGGGTCTATTTTGGTGATGTGTTCTTTTCTGACATTTTGCATTTGATGTTTTTAATTTTTTTGGATTTATATGACTTCTTTAGCTTGGACTGAACCAGGGCTTTTTCTATTTTTATTTGGGTTTATCTATTAAAGTTTGTATCTTGATTTCTTTTATGGATTCACAAGCAACACCAAAATATTTTCGCAATAGTTGCATATGGGTCTGTATATACATATTTTAGATGGATTCACAAGCAACACCGCAGACAAAGAGCTTCATTGGTAGAGGGCTGAATTTTATCCCAAAGGCCCCAACTAACCCAGATGACCGGACTATGATTCATATTCGTCCTTTTCCACATAACAAGTATGTATTTAGTCTTTCTAACATGTATTTTGGTTTCTATTTTAAATATCACCACATGTCTTTTTTAATGCAAATATATTGTATTTTATAGTGATTTTTCAGATCCTAAAATCGTGAAGTGCATCTCTCAATTGTGATTACATGGGCTGAAACAGCTCTCTCCCCCAAGGATGCAATTTGTGCTGAATTTCAGGTATAATATCTGATATGTAAATTATTTTAACTTCACGTTAAATTTGCTCAGACATGGTTAAAGTCGTAAGGACTAGACTTGCACAATCAACATCTGGTCTTTCACAATCTCGCACCCAGATAGAGCTCGTTTGCATGGTATCCATTGTAACTAGGGTGTTAATCTTCCTGTAAGGCAAATATAACTTTCATTCGAGCCTCCCTAGTAAGGCATCCTTGTTGACGCAGAGCTCCGTGTAGCCACTGTTCTAAATTACCATTGTTAACATACTCAGAGACCAACATCGTGGATCAGATCAGAAGTACCTAAGATTTAAGAAATATATTTGCATGTAGTATAGTAGATCATATAAAGCCTTAACTCATCATAAACACCTTTCTTCGTAAAGGACACAATTAACTTAAAAAATAGAAAGTAAGAATTTTATCCACTTCCAGAATATTAAAGAAAACTTAAGTAGATAAAGAAAAAAATGAGGATATATAATATAAGAGGAAGAAAACGCATGATAAGGACACACTTTCACTTGTTCCCTTCAAATTTACAGCATGAATTGTTGTTCATAAGGAATTAAATTACTCGGAAAATAAAATTCCAGACAAAGAGCCTGCACATGCATCATTCAATGTGATCTAGTAATTAGTCTATGCATTCAAGCTTTGGTATATTTGTCATTGCCATAGAAAGCTCGTTAAATTTGAATAGTTGCCCAGAGAGTAATGGTGGTACCTTTGAGTCCCTTCAATGCAGTAAACCAGAAGTCTCACTAAGTTTTTGTGTCGCACATGGCAAATGGCCTCAACCTCAATCTTAAATTCCTTCTCTGCTTGTCCACTGCAGAAAATCATTTAGAACATAAAATCAGCTTGAGTTGTGCTATCTTTACTGGACAATTTGTATTAATAATGATAGGGTCAAAGGTCATGATAAAGGGTTAATAGATGTGGAATCACATATGGATTGTAAACTAGGAATATGAGCCTCATAGCCTGTAGGGGTATGGATGTAGAATGTGTACTCAGATTTTTCAGGCCCGTATGTGGATCACCAACACGTAGAAAGAGCAAAAACGTAAAGATGAATAAAATGGAAGTTATGGAACCTTGTTGCTTGTCACCAATAGTTTAGTAATAGCTAGCCAGGCCTAAAGAACTGTTACAACACTTAGATCAGATAATAGTTATAATCAAATGTAATGCTAAAAGTGCTTAAATTAGATAAAATTTTTGAAGGCTAAAAGCTGAGGGAACTCACTATGATACATTCTAATGAAGAGAATGGAATCAGATTAGAGGATAAACAGGGTAGAATAAAGCACAGGTATTAGGAGGACATCATATACCATGACCAGGTTCATACTGTTCTATGCCATCACAGACTGATCCTCTCAAATCAAAGACTAAGACTAGATGCAGAACAACGAGATACATTCTTTGTTAATCATGCTCGTCGGATCCCCCATGGAGTTTTTTGAAACACTTCATTGGGAATGTTTGCTTCGCCTACTGAAGTGTTTGGGGGAACTCTAGAGGTTATTTGATTTACCCTATGATAACATCTTTTCCTGCTCTGGTTTCATATTTTTACTAGATGGATTTCTGTAATATTATGATTTACATTACTTCATATTAATTTTATGCGAGAGCCATACCAATATGGCATGTTTATACTTTCCGGTACTTCAGATATATAGTTCCTCATTTCTGTTGGTTTGAGGCTTTGAATTGACTTGCAATTTTTTTTACAGAAACGGTATAGGTGGACTGACGAGCAGACTCCGTTAATAGCCACACTATTCTAGCTGAAGTGCGCTATTAGAACAAAAGACAAGCTCTCAAAAGATCATAAGGAAGCAATAAGTTTAGTTGGCGCTGACCATCCAGGTCAAGGAGCGGAATATATGCATGAGTATAACCCTTGGTGCTCAACTAATATATGGTCGCAGATTTTTGACCAATGGAGAGATGAAAATTGGTTGAAGAAATGAAAGATTGCTGCTGAGAACCGAGCAGCAGGTGTACCTGATGGCGAGAAGGCCAAATATACCTAAAGGGTGGCAGTATCTCCCAGTTGGCACATTTGGCTGCACGGCCACAGGTATGAATAGTTTATAATTGTCTGCAATCATGAGTTTGATGATATCACAAGTTTAGTTTGTAATATTTGCATTTGTTTAGGAGTCCGCGTCTCAGCGTGAGCCTATCCACTGGATGGATGTGTATGTTGCCAGTCGTGATGGCATGCTCGAAGCAGTTAAAATAGTGGTAATAACAAACTATTTCCAGTTTTAATTGTGGCGAAGTTGAATTTAAATTTTTTGAAATGAAATTACAAAACGTGTTAGTATTATTTAGTAATGGAATTACCAAACGTGTTAATTTTCCATTTGTACAAGTAATTGCTTTTATGATAGAATTTTTGACATATCATTTTAACACAACTTCTTTTTAATTAGACAATTGTTATAAAGTTTTCATGTACAATTAGTATTTAATCAATTCATTTTGACTATTTACATGCTAATATGATGACAAAATAATTATCATCTCTTAATGGATGAGTGCTATTCCGGGGCACTCCACGTCCACATATTGATCAAAAATTGTGGGAGAGGGCCTCTATTGTCAAGAACTATGTAAAGGGTCAAGGATAACAAAGACGCCCATTGAAGAACATAATTAAAGGTAGTTTCACCAGACATTGAATATACCTAATCACCATGTTGTTCCTGCTCTTGTGCTGCTGCTAATGCGCGGGCTAACTCTTCAGGATCCATCGCCCGTAGATGCTCTCCTAGTGTAGGAAGAAGCTCTCGATCCTTGTATATAGCTTTAACATAATCAGCTAGAGTATGTCCAGATGGATGAGTCGATGACTGTGTGCTCCCCGAACCACAAATGAATGAATGGGCGTCTTCGTTGTCCTTGACCCTTTACATAGTTCTTCTTGACAATAGACGCCCTTTCCCACAACTATTGATAAATATGTGGACGTGGAGTGCTCACGGGATAACGCTCATCCATTAAAAGACGATAATTATCATGTAATCATATTAGCAAGTAAATAGTCAAAAATGAATTGGTAGAATACTAATTGTAATTGAGAGCTTTATTATAGCTGTTTAATAAATAAAAAGTTGTGTGGAGTTTATGTGTCAGAAATTCTAGCATAAAATTATAATAGCAATTATTTAATTTCATAATAATATTAACACATTCTTTAATTTCATTTCAAAAAGTTAAATTCAATTTAGACAATTATAATTGAAAGTAGTTTGTTATTACCGCTGTTTTAACGGCTTCTGTCTGGCCATCACGAGTGGCAAAATACACATCTAACCAGTGGATAGGCTTATCTTGAGATGCACACTCCTAAACAAAATAGATGTCAATATTATAAACTAAACTTGTGATATCATCAAACTCATGATTGCAAACAATTTAAAGCTAATCATACCCTCGCAGCCAAATGCGCCAATTAGGATATACTACCACCCTTGTAGCTACCTTTGGCCTTCTTGTCATCAGTACACCTGCAGCTCGGCTCTCGGCGACAATCTTTCTTCCTTTTCTTTTCAACCAATTTTCATCTCTCCATTGGTCACACATCTGAGCTCATAAGGATTATACTCATGCATATATTCCGCTACTTGACTTGGATGGTCAGTGGCATCAAGACTTATGGCTTACTGCGATTTTTTGAAAGCTTGTCTTTTGTTCTAATAGCGCACTTATGGCAGAATAGAGTGGCTGCAACGGACCCTGCTCGTCGGTTCACTTGTACCATTTCTGCAAATCTATAAATACAAGTCAATTTGAAATAATTTAGTAAAACTGTCTTAAATCAAAAAAATTTACTAATTGAATATAATTTTGTACTCGAGATTTTATTATCATAGTTAAATAAAAGAAAAGAAAGCGATCCATGTGCAACAATTTATCATTGGCCTGAATTTGGCAGCAAAAATATCTTTCAGAAGAACCATTGGCGTAAAGCATAATGTAAACTTTAGAATTTACCAATTGGCGTAAAGCATAATATAAACTTAAGAATTTACCAACCAATGGAATACAAACTCTTATGTTATGTATATGTAGTGATATGGTTGTCCAGCGAATATAACTACTTAAAAGATCATGTCAGTTTTATATTTATTCGTTTTTGACTATATGGAGTGAATAAAATGTTTAGGTATTTGTGTGTGGAAGCAGATGTTTGTTTCGAAACTATAGGCACAAAGTATGTGTAATATATTTGATTAATTCTATAAAATGTAAAAAAAAAAATTAAAATTCCAAAATAAATTTCGAAATTATGTATATGTGATCGATATCCGTCGCCAGAATTATAGTGGTCATAACGAAAAATAGCAACAATTTAAGATCATTAGCTAACAGGGTTGCAAATTTAGCGACGAAGTAATTAGTAGCTAAAATTTACAGCAGCCAGCCATGGCAAATGCTGGTCGTAGACAACAGCGATGACAGTCCAAGTTTGTCGCCAGTTTAGTGATGGCTTACAGACGCTAAGATTGGTCGAGACTTTAGCGATGCCAATCCGTTGCTAATGTGGTTGCGAACACGTGGATTGGTGAAAAATAATGCTTACTCAACTTAACGGCAAGGCCGTCGCTATCAAGTCGGTCGTTGAAATTCATCGCAACAATGCTCATTAGCGACTAGATTTTCTACAACTACTTTCAGTGATCGAGTGCGGTCGTTGATAATTTTCGATCACTAATATGCGGTCACATAAGAAAAATTCCTTGTAGTGAGAATTAATATTAAATTTTGTAAACATAACCTAAATATAAATTTCACAACACTTATGATAAATTTTATACGAGTCAAATAATTTTATAAGACATGTTGTTTAATTATCATTTGGTCTAAGTAAACATAATATAATAAAATATAATAAATATAAATTAAAACTTATAATTATAAGTTGGTATATATCATTTATTAAATATATATGAAGATAATAAGTATTATCACATTAAATATATCATCTTTTATGAAGATACAAATTTAAATAAGATATTAAATTTTATAAAATGATGACTATTTAATTACATATGTGATGGATATAAAATATAATATGTGTATGAGTTCGAATCGAATATGAACCATGGATCATATTATGAAAATTATATGAGACCGAATATGAGTGGGCATAGGTGTGCTTATATCCGTGATCATATATAATATGGGCTTAACTTTTCAGCCAGATTTGGATCGTTTTCAAAACGGATATGAGACATGAATCGTATTTTTGATTTGGATATAAGTCGAGACGTCGGATAGTCTGTATCGATTTACAGCACTACTTCTTGGTGTTAACCTCTTGATCTGAATCCAACTTATATAAGCAACTCCAATCATGAAAAACTCTTATCTAAAAAATGAGTTGTCATATAAAAAATTAAAGATATAGATAATCTCATGAAAATACTCCAATCATACTCTCTCCTTGTCTATAATATATCCAATCTTTATCAAATCACTACGTACGTATCTAACAAATGTCATGTCATCAATTATCATATGAAAACAATACATTCTATATATAACTTGAAGTAATAATAATAACATGTTATATTTAAAATATATCTAATCAATATAGTTGGTACCATCAAAACAAAACGAGTTAGAGCATCTCCAATGGGGTTGACTATAATCGTTGGTTAAATTGGACCTGTATGACATTACGTAAAATTTGCTAAACCTGTAAGAAATTATATTTCGTTAATATTGACTATATTGGTTGGATATAATTTAATAATAGTATGTTATTAATATTTTAGATTTTTAAAATATAATATATGAGTTCAATATTGTAAAAAAATAATGTGTAATCTTTCGACAGATTTTTTACAAGACTGTAGAGGTTCGACAAATATAGTCATCCGTAGGAGGTTGACTAAATTTATAGATAAGGGGTGGGGATGGTTGAAGTATAACTTTTTTTTTTTCGGTTTTTACGTAGGAACCCGTAGCCGCTACCATTCGGGTCCGCACCGGGTAAACCCACGAGCTCACGCAATAACCTGCAAACTACGTGAACCACATAATCACAAATTCTCCTCCAGTCGAACCTGTGACCAGGAGGATACAAGTCATCTTTTTAACATACAAGTCCTCTCTTTAACCGCTGAAGATATTGGTTATATTTTTTTATTTTTAATATGGCAACTCATTTTTCAGCTAAGTACATATGAATCTTGATTAAATATAAAAATGTCCGACCAGAACTAAATACAAAAATGCACACGGACATAAACGAGCAGAACCAGTACGAACAGGACCCCATGGGGACATAGTGCAGAAAACAAGCAATATATTTCTATGAAGTTAGGTTGTTTGATTTCAAGAGTTCCCGCAGAGAGCAAAAATTGTTACCGTCAAGATACCTTGTACATAGATTTATGTCATGTAAAACCAAACTCGGCAAAATCTCCGAAACTTGGACAACAAAGAATACTCTTTTCACTTCAACTATTCAATAACGCTCACTTGATATTAATTTTAGAAAAAAGATAACATGCAGAATTTGAAACTCTGAGATATGTTGATTTTGTTATAATTCTTATTCCCATCCAGAACCTTATATATGCCCACTTCAGTAGAAATCCACCCAAATGGCATAGAAAGAAAAAGAGCAAATGATCCGGGACCGGACAGAGGTCCTGACCAATCCTCTGGCACTTAATTTTTAACTAATTTCTCTCGAAGAGATTCTCCGTTGCAGATGCTCTTAGCCCGTAGAAAATCTCCGTTACCCTGGTAATATCTTAAACATAGTTCAATTAGAAACATGAAATGCTACACAGATGGCTGTCGGCCGTCGACTGCTAGCAATAATTTTGGTTATTTTCAGCTTTTCGGCTAGAAAGTACTCGTATCACTGTTACTTGTGATGCACATCTATGCGATTATGCTACCATAGGACGAGAAATGTCGAACTGAAAATTTCTGTGGAAAATATTTGCTTAATACGCTATCTACATTCCCCACTCCCTCTCTTTATGATCTCCTGGAAGTTGTCTTCTAGAAAATTTTCTATGGTACATATTTATGTCTCAAGTAACTCAAATGATGGAAATAAGTTATGGGCTCTTGTCGGCAAGGGTCAATGAGATCCGTAATCAAATAAAAAACAGTACTGAGAATAAGAGCGAAAAGATATATTACAATAATCATCTTCTCTGGGACGTAGGTAATAAACATGACAAGATATATCGTAAAATGTTCAAGATACGAACGAGAATAATAAAGATGATAATATATGTTATAACAATCATCTATCATGTATCCGATCCATTAGTTATAACTTGTATTGATGGTTTCATGAATCAAAATGTCTAATTGTCTATTACATTACCTGATCTATATATTTGTATGCCAGGCCTAAATCCTAAGCTGAAAATTACACCTCCGAGCTTACCCAACTGAAGAATTTGTAAATGACAGTTTAAGAGGGGGCCAATTTTGTTGTCCCGTTCACCCTTGTAGTCTCTACCTGGTACAGTGTACTTGTTATTCATACAAAAGTTGGTTCGGGGTCCGAACCTCCAACCAGTCATCTAGTAAATATCAAATAAATACTTAAACTATTTGATTAGGGTTCACAATTTTGCTACACATGTGGTTGTTTTCCGAATTGATCAGTTTTAAAGTTACAATTTTGAGTCACTGGAGTCACATAAAAACATACGTGTCATTCCTTAGTTTCCTTAGTGTGGATAATAAGCGTGACAAGATATATGCCGTAACAATCATTTGTCAGGATCCGGATCCGAAAACGGATATAAACATGATAAGATATGCTGCAACAATCATATGCGAGGGATTTGAACCCATTAGTAACTCGTATCAATGGGTTAGTGAAACAAATGTCTATAACACTTTAAATTACACTTTTAAGCTTGTTTAACTGAAGAATTTGTATATGACTGTTTAACACGTCAGTTTTGTTATACTTTTAGGGGTCGTTTGGTTGAGATTTTTCAGGTATCAGGTATGAGTTTGGTTCATTCCAAACCTATACCTGATGTTTGGTTGGAAAATTTATTCGTTCAAACCCATACCTCAAACTTCTAAGGTATGAGTTTTTGATACCTTCAGGAGGAGGTGGGTATAGAACATGGGTACGAGAAATCAAAAATATTTTTATTTTATATACAATTACATCAAATGCTTGACACAAAATTAAATCAACAACTCAGAATTGGATAAAATTAAAATTATATTATTATTTTTCATTAATAAAAAATAATAATTTAGAAATATCTAAATTCAATATATTCATTCCATCACTCAACCAAAGACATGATATCAAGAATGATACCTCAGCCCCATACCACCTTAACCCGATTCCTCATTCCAAACCCATACCACTTAGGTCGTTTGGTTCGAGCTTTCATGGTATCAGATATGAGTTTTGTTCATTCTAAACCCATACTTGGTGTTTGATAAAAAAATTTCTTTCATCAAAGTCATTCCTCAAACCCACAAGGTATGAGATTTTCATACCCAAGGGGGAAGGTGGGTATGAAACATGGGTTTTAGGAATCAAAATTTTTTCTTTTATTTTCATTACTATTTGTATCATTTCATGTAAATCACTAATACAAAATAAAATTAATGACTCAAAGATATATATAAATATTAATTTAATGATATTTTAAATTAATTACGATTAATAACTAATAAATATTATAATCCAACCATATTCATTCAACCACTCAACCAAACAGCTGATATCAGAAATGATACGTCAGATCCTTACCTGTTTAACCCAATTTTTCCTTCCAATCCCATACCCCCTCTCAAATCAAATCATTTGTCAGAGATCAGGATGCGTATAATAAACATCATAAGATATGTTGTATCAATCATTTGTAAAAGATCTTTGACAAATCAATTATAACTTGTATCGATGTGTTCATAAATTAAATGTCTACTAAATTATCTCATATGGGAGAGTCCTAAATTCTAAATGCTTAATCTACTACTCCCTCCATCCCAAATTAGATGAGCTCGTTGATTTCGGTCACGTATTTTAAAGTCCATTGACCGCATAGCTACATTACTTATATTTGAATTTTTTTTTGGGAATTGATAAATAAGCTCCGTGTCTTACTATTTAAGCTCCAATTTTAAAATTTATACCATATATACCCATACTTTTTGCACATGTTTCCCTCATATTGTAGGTGTCAATGCCAAAAAAAATAGAATTGGAGCTTAAATAGTAAAGTTTGGAGCTTATTTATCAATTCCCTTTTTTTTTTGCAAATAAAAATTTATATATGAAATTTTCATTTACAAAAGAAAAATTAAAAAAATAAATTTTAAAACTACACGATCAATGCACATTAAGTTACGTGCCCAAAGTCAACTCGTTCATCTAATTTGAGATGGAGGTAGTACTTAGTAAACTAGTTGTAAGTTGTAAGTGGAACATGAATTTCGAAACATGTACTATATTCTTCACTTTGTAAGAAACTACAATCAACTCAGATGGTCCTTATTATATCACGTGGGGTTGTTAGATTCTGATAACTCATAAACAAAGCAGAGAGTCTAGGATTATACTTATAACTATGAGTTGTTTACTTAATTCAACTAATTATTCCACTGATTCATAGTCAAATCACAAATCACTCTACCTGTCTTCCACCCTGTTTCCTGTATTCCGGAAACTGGTTGGCATTATCTTACTTCTGTTCTTTGACTCCATGGCTCTGACGGAACTAGAGAGGGCTTAACGTAAGTCACAGATCCGATTAATGATTAATCGAGACGTTTTTCGTCCGAACAACGAATAATCAGCGATTAATCTCTGGACGGTGCTTCTACCGATTAACTTAGTGAAATAACCTTTTTTCTTTCAAACCTAAGTTTTTAAGCTAAGAAGTGGAATATTTTTCAAGCCCCAAGTGAACTTCAACGACTAATGATGATTACAAGTTCTAATTTCGATTCACTTAGAATTTCAAAATCCTGATTCCGACACTAAACCGTACACCTCCATTTTAATATATTAGAAGACCGTGTGTGAAGGTGTGAGTGGATACTATAGTGTTTAATCTTGACTAAAATGTACTCAAAACTTTACATGGCTGGCTTGGCTCACTACTTCACTGTCACAGGTCACACAGCAACTAGGGCTCAGATCCTTATGAATACAAATACTAGAATAGTTAGTTATTGAAGTATGTGAAAGTTTGATAAATAGTTTCCCAACAAAAAGCTTTGAATGCTGTGGAAAAATATAATTTCATGTCAGGAATAAAAGAAAGCAGGGGAAAAGTAAAAGCAAAAGTAAATGAAAGCATGTGAGTATCTTTGAATATTAATCATTTAACAAGACAAACAGATAACTACTACTCTTTGTTTAAAGTTTGTTACTATTACTCTCATGATATGTTAGAATCCTAGACATATAATATTAAGTCTGAGTTTCTGTCAAACGATTATTATTAACATTGTAAATATGGGAGGGATCCATTTATTATTATGCCGTTTCTTTATTGTGTTGGACTATAATAATCGTTTGACAGGACCCGAGTATCTCCTCTATATAAATCTTGAAGCTCTTGTTTTGTTCTTCCAAGTTCTTCACCTCACTTTCAATGGCAAATCTCAGTCTTCACTCCTTGTTTCTAGTTGTCTTGTCATTCCATTTCATGAGTTCTAACACTGCAGAGTCTTCTCTTGTGACAACCTCCTCATACAACGGTGCCACAAATTTCATCAGAATTTCATGCAGAGCAACTCTGTACCCTGCCTTATGCTACCAGTCCCTCTCAATTTACGCGGCCAAAATCCAACAAAACGAACGCCAGCTCGCGAAAGCTGCACTATCAGTAAGCCTGGCAAAGGCCAGATTCACCACAATGTTCGTGTCAAAACTGACAAAAGTGTCAGGAATAAGAACCAGGGAATTTCTGGCCGTGCAGGATTGTATCGATAACTTGGGCGACACAGTTGATCAGCTTTCGAGGTCTCTGGAGGAGCTGAACCACATGAACCGGGTTCATGGGGGTCAGGACTTCATGTGGCACATGAGCAATGTGCAGACATGGGTGAGTGCTGCTCTGACTAATGAGAACACTTGTAGCGATGGCTTTTCGGGGAATTTCATGGCAGGAAATGTCAAGGCTGTTGTCAAGAGAAGGATTGTTACAGTTGCTCAAGTTACTAGTAATGCACTTGCACTTGTTAACAGGTTTGCTGAGAGGCATCAGGCTGCAGCTCCAAACATGCCTTAGTTTATTTTGGTAACTTTTAGTTGTATGTGTGTGCTTAAGTTCAGTTTTGTAAGTGGTTTGAGCCAGTAAAATGGTTTGGACTCTGCTCTGAAGTCTTTGCTTTAGCAGTGTGTATGTACAGTATCATTTTATGTTTACTTGTCTTACGTGATCTTTGGTCTCGTTTGGTTCGACGTAACTCGTAAATAATTTCAAGATTATGGGGGTTTTTGTTTCCGAGAAGCAGAAGCTACTTTTAGCTTCTGCTTTTCTTGACCCGTTTATGTAAATAAGCAGAAGCACTTTTAAGAAGCTGAGAATGCTAGCTTCTCTCTCAGAGCTTCTGCTTCTCTTCCAAACACTTTATTAACTTTTATATTTCTCACTTCTAATCCACTTCTTCACTTTAAGCACGAAAGCACTTTTTTTTAAACTTGACCAAACAGCTCCTATATATAATTTGATTTGTCGAAGATCTTGAATTCACCTTGGTGCTAGTACTGATTTTGACTTCTAATACTATTTTCAGGGTCGGGTCGATTTCGGTTTTAAATATTTGTTGATTTCGTATATTAATATTAATTGATAATTAAGTTTTTTTTGCCGACAGGAGTGGTAAAGATACTTACCTAAAGCAAAGTTGGTATCACTTTAAATTTCAAAAAGATGAAATCAAGTTGTTTACCAGGCCCCTTAATTGCTTAACAAAATTCTAAAGAATATATTGTACTTCATAAAATGGGGGGAAAAAAGGACAAAAAATAGAGGAGTAGTTAACTTTATAATAAAGCGAGCCCAGAAGATGTGCGGCATAATTAGCGGGATATTGGGACGCAATAATTTTTTGAAAGTTGTTGTAGAAAATCTAGTCGCTAAGAGCATCTTCAACCATCTAAAACCCTTGGCTAAAAGATGAGTTGGCATACTTAAAATAAAAAGATTTAGCCAACAGCTTCAAAAACTCAACTCCAACCATGATCAGCTGTTGTCTATAAATTTAGCCAACCTCCTATGTATGGCTAAATTTGTCGAACCTCTACAGGTCTGTAAGAAAATCTGTAGCAAGATTGTACATCATTATTACCATATTAAACTGATATATTCTATTTTAACAATTTAAAATATTAATAACATACTATTTTTAAATTATAGCCAATCAATATAGCCCGTACCACTGAAGCAAAATGTCTTACAGGTTCAACAAATTTTACATAATGTCTTACATGTCCAATTTAGCCAACGATTATAGCCAACGCCGTTGGAGATGCTCTAATGAGTATTGTTGCGATGAATTTCAACGACCGACTTGATAGCGACGGCCTTGCCGTTGAGTAAGCATTATTTTTCACCAATCCACGTGTTCGCGACCACATTAGCAACGGATTGGCATCGCTAAAGTCTCGACCAATCTTAGCGTCTGTAAGCCATCACTAAACTGGCGACAAACTTGGACTGTCATCGTTGTTGTCTACGACCAGCATTTGCCATGGCTGGCTGCTGTAAATTTTAGCTACTAATTACTTCGTCGCTAAATTTGCAACCCTGTTAGCTAACGATCTAAAAAAAAAAATAAAAAAAAAATAATTTTTTGAAAGTTGTCACATTCAACATATTCAACTAGAGCTGTAATTCGAGTCGGGCGGCACGCGAGCTCGCCCGGCTCGAACTCGTTTAAGTGGGCTCGGCTCGACTCGACTCGTTAAACGAGTCGAGTTCGGGCAAAGCTTTCGGCTCGTTTAATTAAACGAGTCGGCTCGACTCGACTCGTGAAATTAAACGAGCCGAGTTCGAGTAGAGGTTTGGGCTCGATTAAGTGTAAAATTATACGAGCTGGCTCGCTCGACTCGTTAAAACCGGCTCGTTTAGCTAAACGAGCCGGCTCGACTCGACTCGTGAAATTAACCGAGTCGAGTCCGGGCAAGGATTTAGGCTCGATTAGTTAACCGAGCCGGCTCGGCTCGACTCGATTAAACTTGGCTCGACTTAGGCTCGGCTCGAAACTCACCCGGCTCGACTCGAATTACAGGCTTATATTCAACGGACATACACCAAAGCGGGGCCAGGCGCAATTGTTTTCCTAAAGCTGTTTTATCTTCGGATTTTTTGTTTAATCTTTTTACCGATATAACCGAATTCCGTCTCCAAATTACTCCTCCCTTTTGAAAATACATGTCCAATTTAAAAAAAAATTGTTTTAAAATCTTTGTCCACTTCAATTTATAATATAAATTTATATTTTCAGAATCAACTCTCCTTCACATATTTTTCCAAGATCAATCATATGCCACATATTATGTTCAATTAATAACTTAATACAACTCTTTTTTCTCAAAATTCACTTGTCTTAAATTATGTGATTTTTAGAAGGTGGACATGTAATTTGAAACGGAGGGAGTATTATGCAAAATTTTGTCCATTTATTGATATTTCTTTTTTTCTTCTTATATAATAATCTACTTCTATATATTAAAAGGGGATTATGGGCAAAAAGAGCAAGGAAAATGCCCGAAGTTACATATATACCCTCAATCTACACACAATTTCCGTAATGCCATGGGCGTTTTGTTTTCTTCGTTCTCTCTGCCAGTTTCTATTGTCTCTCTGCTCAAGTATTCTCTCCTTACCCTCAGTTTATGTTCAGTATTGGATTGCCTCTCTAAGATTGGGTTCTAAGATTGGGTTTTAGGGGAAACGTTTGCTTCATATTAGTGTGTATATAAATCGAAGTTACATGACACACCCTTCGTCCCAATGGATAACTTTCTAAAAAAACGTGGCAGGCTGAAGTTGTGCATAACCAAAGAGGTTGTAGAGGAGCGTAGGGTGCTACAGCGATTGCAGAATGCTGCTCGTCATGATCTAGGTATGTTTTTTGAGATCGTCATTTGTTGTGTTGTCTACGTGTTAGTGGTGATAGATCAGCATCAAATTTTTGTGTCAGAGTTCTGTTGTCATAGGACATAAGTTTGCATCGGTTCCGCAATTGGTTTTGTTGAGATGGTTGATTTGTGTAAAACAGGGTAGTCATAGTTTAAGATTCAGATATATTCATTAAGCTCTTTAAACGTACATCACTTACAACTTTCCGGTTTAAGTACTGGACAGTGTTCCTGTATCTTATAATTTCATTGATGAGCTACAAATAATAAATTCAGTACTTCAGAATCTATACTTCAGGAAGAACAAATTAAATAAGATGCCTTATACTTGGTAACCAAATAAAGTAATATATATGATTTGATTTCATCAGGCTCACATTTTACGTTTTCCAAAGTGAGAGTAATGTTACTTTCTTTATGCTTCGAATGTTCTTATGCTCCACCTATATGCAGAAAGAAAAATGTGAAGCCGCTTACATTTGAATGTAATTAACTTTAAAGAAATGATGGACTACTTTCCTAAAAAAATAATATAAATATATTGCAGAATAAACATTTATTGTAAAATAATATAAATATATAGCTACTGTTAGCGGAGGATTTTGGTTTATAAGAATTTCATAATTTTGAGATTTAGTGTTTATGAGAAAAAGAGGGATTGAGCTTGATAGGATGTCTCGATTTGTTAATTAGT
This sequence comes from Daucus carota subsp. sativus, assembly GCF_001625215.2. Taxonomy (NCBI): domain Eukaryota; kingdom Viridiplantae; phylum Streptophyta; class Magnoliopsida; order Apiales; family Apiaceae; genus Daucus; species Daucus carota. Next base: position 12,085,591 of record NC_030382.2, read on the forward strand.
TCTATTTTTATTGGCCCTATCCCGAGAGATTTTAGGAATATGTTACGTTAAATGCTGAATTAATTGATTTTAATCTAAAATAACTTTCGAGTTGTGACATTTTTCCTGATTTCAAAGATACCGCCTGAAGATGTTTTCTATGATAATTGATACTTTCCTCGTTTTATAGAGAGGATAATTACTTGTTGCCAAGTAATTAATTATTGATCTGAATTAATAAAAAAAAATTAGGAAAATAGGCTATACCAAAATATGACAAAAAAATAACCCCAGTTCTTCAATGCACTTGTTGTAATGGACAACTAAAAATATTCAAGTTTCCAAATTTTTGTAGTCACTGAAATAAGTGAATATAAACTATCAGTAAGTAGATAGAGCACTACAGTGCTGATAGCATATACGTGGATGCAAGTATGACACCATGTAAGGTTCAATATCGAATATAAATATGCCAAGTTTTTTAAAAAATGCGAGCTATATCATTTGAAAATTCATTGCAGACTTCATTATCAAGTTAAGACCTTGAAATAGATAACGTGAACAAATATGGGTGACACATTGAAAGACATTAAATCTTAAAAGATTACCCCTATGCTCGTGAGAGAGCGGAGACTTTAATAGAATAAGTTGTACCCGCTCGGCACTTTTGTGAAGAGGGCATTTTTTATCCAGTAGTTGCTTACTCTTTTTTGGATAGTGTAGTATTGCGAGACTTACAAGTTTGCCCGGGCTGCCCTACTTGACAAGTTCAGTTCACAAGTTTGAAATATCTTTGACATATATATTACCCTAACAATATGTACAAAATATTATACAAGCGCAATCCAAAATATAATAAGCATGATGTTTGAAAGTTGTCATTTATAAAAATTATTAACCTAATAATAAAATATTATTTTAAATATTTTCAATATTTGAATAATTTTTTTAATTTTTAAAAAAAAAATTTTAAATTATTATTTTCAATATTTGAATATTTGTGTTGATATTTATAAATTATCATTTATAAAAATTATTAACCTAATAATAAAATATTAAAACTTATCTTTTATTGTGGTTCTTTATATGTTAATAAAATAAAATTCTAAGTGACTATACAAATTCTGATTTTCCACTTGCACACCTATAAGTTTGAAATTGATTTATAAATCTTTTGCACAAACTGTATAAATAAACAAGGCATAAACTGAGCGCAAAAACCTAGTCAAACATGATCCGATTTAAATTGAAAATTAATTAAAAATCTTTTATTTAAACGATACAATTAAACAAGGTACTGTATCCAAATTTGTTATGGGAGAAATGTGCAAATTTAAGTTTTTAGATTTTTCGCCGCAAAAATAAATAAAATAAAATATACAACTTTGTTATGAAGTATTTATTGATATTATATTACACGGCCACATTATAATAACTCCTCAGTAACTTTCTATTTAGATGAAAGGCCGCGCTTCGCCGCGGCGTACAATCGATATTCATAAATTTTCAAGTAAAATATAAAATGAAATTTGAGATATTGAGATATTTTAAACTGATGTTTACCTGCAGGATCAACCACATCAAATATAAAGAAAATTTAATTTGCCTAACAAAAAAAATTTAAAAAATTGCATGTATGACCTCTATACTGAGAATAATTATAGATTGTCAAAAATAATAAATCTTATTAAATTTTACGGTATGTGTAACCATCATACTAAAAGTTGCAAAATATTAAATACATAAATAACTACGGAAGTGCTCTGACTTCAAAAGAATTAGATATAAAAACTGCTAGCACGTGATATAAAAAGTTCAAAAATTTTCTCCGTGTTAGTTCATTAAATCAAATAACTTCAGTAATTAATAGCTCTAAATCTTTGACATCATAATCATGAGTTAATTCATTCTTCAAATGTTGCATTATCACATATACCCTTTACTAATTTGGAACAGTTTTACTTGCTAGTACTGTATATGTATGCACTTATCAGTGGATTCATGAGTTATAGGCTAGCCACAAAGCATGAGTGTGGGTGTGGGTATACCCCCAATCCCGTATATTTAAAAATATGGTGATTCCGATGGGGGAGAATTTAACAAATTTTTTATATATTAAAAATAGATATTATGTATATATTTCAGCAGTTACATTTATATTTAAACTAAATTTATTATCAAATAAATAAGTTCAATTATATCCCTAACAATTTACAATATAATTAATTAATAACACAATTATTATATTATAAGGTAGTTGAGTGATAGAATATTCAACTAACTCACAGAAGTAATCAATAATAAAAATCTTCAAGAATTAATCCCAAAATACTCCGGAATTCCCAGGAATTGAGTACGTGGTGCTACAGGTGGGTGAAGAATCCCAGCTTTCTAGATTATACATAATAATACTTTATAAAAGTAAAATGTCTTTTGTTAAATAAGACAGAAAAAACTGTATATACTATAAAAGCAAGAAACAAACTTACCTTGCACCCGTTCAAACAATTTAAGGGAGTCACACCAGTGTGGGACTTATCATGCATTGCTCGAGACATCACCATTGGTTCCCAGCTTAGACCATATGTCCTGTCAAGCACACCAGTAACAATAGCTGGTTCGCCTTTTGACCAATGCACCTGAAAATGTTTCTGATCTCCGGCTTGAATGTCTATAGCTTTCCGTATTTTTTCTGTGGCCGTGTCATCACCTGCCAAATTATAACAGGAGCACCCGTGTGTGGGATCTTCTGACAAGCCATCCAGATTATACTGTTGGCATAAGTCTTCAGCTTTCAATATTACGTTTGAAAGCCAACTGTCTTGCAAGACCTGGTTCAGCCTTAAAATCCCTTTACCACCACACCCACCCAAACTCTCCGGTGGACAAGAGATGCTATCATCCTTGTTAGGCCTCCATTCAGGTAATTTTGCCTTCCGGGGACCACCGTCCTTTGTTGCACTAGATGTGCCCACAGTTCTATTGCTACGAGGCTTACATGTTTCACCATGTAAATAGCCCACCCCCGGGTTCTTATATTGATTCATGCTTCCCATATGACCTGCTTGCAAAGAGCCAGCACGCAAGTCCCGACAACAAGAGATGCATAGATCATACCGACATTTTGTGCAGCTCGGGTGGTAGTCAGCAATAGAAGTTCCGCACCAGTTTCTGCATAGAACATTGCTTTACCAATTAAGCACAACTGCAGAAGGCATGCAGTTAACATCAGGGAGGAGAATATACAAAATCTTACCAATTTAGACGCTCATCAACATAACAGTCTGCTTGTTACACTTTCACATCAGATAATGGCAACCCTGGGGAAAATAACACAAGTTATAATGACTAGAAATGGAAAACCTGCCCTAATCAAACTGGAGCAACCATTTAATTAATACATTCTATCTTAATAGTAAACTGAAATTAATAGATTTAACTAGAGGAAACGAGTAATGAAAAAGAATCGAGCAAAAGAAACACACTAAACAAATATTAAGTAATACAACCATATATTAATTTTAGTCGTAAATAACCCAGTTTGTTGTAGTGTACCTCGAATATGAGCCTCCATCTCTTTTTCCAAACTTTGTTCTTCATGAATTTGTTTAACAAATGGAAGAAGCCGTCGCAGGAGATACTTCGAGTGATGCTTTTTGTCTTCTTGGCTGATCCTTATTTCATTCTGGAATAAACATTGAAAATAGTATATACGTTATATAGCCATCACTACGGGAAAACAGGACATAACCGACCGCCAGCATCGGTCGGTTATGAACAATATCGGTCGGTTATAAGCTTAAAACCGACCGATATGGCTGGTCGGTTAAACCCTGGTCGGTTACGCGAATTGGTCGGCTTTAACCCTTAAAACCGACCAAGGAAGTGGTCGGTTATGTGCTGTTTTGTTCCCAGAAAAGTGGCCCCACTTGATGCCACCTGTCACCACGTGGCAACAGGTGTCACACCACGTCAGAAGCGATTGGTAAAACCGACCGATTGCAGTGGTCGGTTATGTGCCTTTTATCTGAATTGACTCTGACACAAAACCGACCGCAGTCAACCTTCTGCCACGGTCGGTTATGTGCGGTCGGTTATGAGTCGGTCGGGTTTGTGGCAGAAGGCCACCCTGATTCACATAACCGACCGACTCTTGATGAAGACGGTCGGTTTTCTGGGTTTTATGTAATGAGCACGGTCGGTTATAGTTGCATGCGGTCGGTTTTCTGGCATCAATATGGTAAAAAGTGGTCGGTTTTGGGACCATTCGGTCGGTTTTACTGGGTGAACTTTTAAAAAAATTGTAGCAGAATCTGCAGTTTCCAATCAATTCCCTGTACCAAAACCATACCAACCAAACAATCAAACCAAGCATCCTAAACAACCAAACATCACAAAATACCAACAACAAAATTAAACGAAACAATTCTAATTAAACCAAATCCAAACATTCTAATTACAAATCCAAATCCAAACAATTCAAAATCCAAACATACTAATTACAAATTCAAATCCAAACATTCAAACAATTCAAAACCCAAACATTCACAATCCAAATCCAACCACTGTCTTAATATATACCATCCGTTAAAATTAAAATATAAATTACACTAATCGGTCAATGAAACATCGGATGATTCACCACCGCCGTCGCCACCATCTTCGCCACCGCCTTCGCCACCGCCTTCGCCTTCACCCTCATCATCCGTGTTTTCATCCGTCTCCTCGTCCACATCCGTGTAATCTTTCTCTCCCTCTTGCGCAGTTGCCTACAAAAACATGTCAAACAATTAGAAATCCATTCATTTTTACATATCAACCAAAAACAAAAAACAAAGCATAAGTATATTACCATTTGAGCACGAGCATCCATTTTTTGGAGGACATCCTCGAGCAATGTCCCTACAATGTGCACAATCTCGCCGCCGAGAAGGCTTCCATTCAGCCCTCCGAGCCGGGTCAGCGGCTGGATCGGATGCCTCGAGGGCTGTGCGTGCAAAGGTTGTTATCTCCTCATCCGATAGGCGACGAGCAAATTGGAGAGGATTGTCACGGGTTTCATTGAGCACATTGCGGACAATCGGGAGGAAGATGGAATCGGGAACCACCGGATTTGTGTTGGAGCGGATGAGGATGAGCCGGCGCCGCCACGGGTGGAATCCCTATAGCGAGTGGCTAGTGTTGGGATCAAATCACTAGCTCGAGCTTTAGGGAACCCCACAACGTAATTCTTTTTTGGCCTCTCGCCTTGGGGAACCTCCATTGCTTCCATCCACCAATCCCAAGGCTCATCCCGCTCCCCCGCTTGAGTAACCTCCACCGGCATACGATCAAGAATGGAGGCATATCGTTCCTACACATTTTTCACAATTAATTAGCATTCATGGTTATGATATAAACAATTAATTAAAGTGCTAAAATTAGAAGATATAAGCATTAATTAAACATATAAACATATTGACGTATTCATGGTTATCACAATTAATTAAAATGCTAAAATTAGAAGATTACCGCAATGCGCATAGCGGCGGGGGTAGTATATATTCGGCTCTTGGGAGTGGAGCCGATCCTAGTGTGGCATTCATCCCACACCTCAAGCTTCGTCGGACTTTTAGACAATTTCTTTTTCATGTTCTTGAATTATACCACAAAATAACTTATATTAGCATTTGCATTATTATATTATATATTATATAATTATAAGGTAAAAACAAAATGTGTGTGTGTGTGTTTGCATATTAAAAATAGTATTACCTCGCGCACACGGTTGAAGGAGCGAGCACCCGCGCTATGCAACCTTTCCACGCGTTGCCGATTAGCAGCTCCAACTTCCGACCTATGCAAATGGCCTTCATCCGTGTCCCAATACTTGAGAAAATCTTTCCAAAAAATGATATTCCAATATTCCGGTTTCAAAGCCAACTTCGAAACCCCTTCCTCCCTTGACTTCCTCTCGATCCCCCTCTTCAATTCATTCATGGTCCTTTTGATTGTGACCTTTATGTGATCTTCAATGATAGCTTTGGCTTTTGAACGGCTTTGACCTTTCAATTGCCTATAATATTTCTACATAATATCAGCAAGTACAAGGATTAAAATTGAATAATCACACCAATTACCAACAAAATCAAAAACATATTATATTAAAAAAAATCTACTTACTAGAAACTCCTCAACCCTTAGACCGAGCCACTTTGGGTAAGCCGCATCTATGTCACTAAACGTGTATTTACCCAAAGGCCATCTTGCCCGAATAATCGCAAGCAAAGTCTTTTTTGCCTCATTATCTTCAATACTATATAAGAACATTATAAATATAAACTCGTGAACAAATTATTAATAACTAACGCACACTATATATATTAATCATTACAAATCACTACAAAACACTACATATAAAAAAATATACTTACTGTCCATCGGAGATATTGATCCGTCGAGGTCTTGTTGGTATCTTAGCTCCAAAAATGCCGCATGAATGTGACCGCGGCATCCTCACTCTTCTCACCGGTTCCTCCTCCGCCTCCGCCTCCCTTGGGTTTTGGTCCGATTCGGTATCCGAATCCGTTGGCTCGTCACGCAACACCGTCTTTTCTTTCCCCTTGCCTTTTCCCTTCGCGCGCCTTTTGTTTGTACTACTACCGACACTCTTTCCCTTGCCTTTGTCGGTGTCCTTGTCCGTTGCTTTCCTTTTTCTTGCCATGATATATATCGTCATTGAAATCATGACGATAATCATCACCCAACCAAAGAGCTCCTACAATACAATTCATTAAATTTAAAATCAAGTTAAATCCAAAACTCAAAAACATACACACTTAAACACTTATCCCCTTAACACAAACACAAACACACTTAAACACTTATCCCCTTAACACAAACACAAACACATACACGCTTACTTTATTCATATTTAAAGTAATATACAAACTATACATATACAAAATATACATATTAATTTGTATAATTATACAATTAGTATGTGTTTTGCTCAACCAAACATATACAAACATACAAATGATGGGCCTAAGAAAACAAAAACTATACAAATTGAAAATTTAAGAAAAATTTCACCCCACTTATAACCGACGGACAAATTGCACATAACCGACGGACAAATTGCATGCAAAATCGGGGATTACTCAGTTAAATCGGCGATTATTAATTAGAACACTGCTTATGACATATATCAGTTATAAGAATATACATGCAATGATCGGAATAATCTTAAATTTTTGGCACGTGAAGTTAGGAAAAAAAAGTTAAAATAATATATATTAAAAATGAGCCAATAATATATAGACACAGGATAGTGACTAGTACTGAGTCAGTCTACGATCTGCTTTGAATACCGTCAAATGGGACGGGATGAACGACGTTTACTTATCACCGTGAGCAAAGGAGGAAACAAGAGTTAGGTTTCACACCTTCCTCTCCGGACACTTCACTTGTAACCATCCGTGTATGTAAGATTGAAGAGATAGCTATGACTGTATATATATTTATATTACGAATATATTTTATATAAATATTACATGTAAAATATTATGTAAAATAATATATATATATATATACATATTTATATAATATATATATATATTTGTTTATATATTATCATTTATATGTCTATATAATAAATAATATATAGACTTTGACTGACTTTTAGTTAAAACCGACCGAAGTCAAAGGGGCCAGTGATAAGTGGTATTTATATACACTTATAGGCCTTCATTTCCACTTAAATTGGTTGGTTGTACTTAAGTGATTAGTGTCTTTTGATGTGTTTTTAGTGTTTTTCTGTGCAGGTCACGAGTTGAGGTGATGAAGTGATTTTCTATCATTTTAGGTTGTTTTTGGTGCATTATTTGCAAGAATAGAGAATTGTGGATTCATCACGACTTGGGATTTTGTGGGTACATCTTCTACAAACCCTCACGAGAACACACTCGTCCACTAGAGCTATCTAGGGGTTTAAAGGGCTTGTTCCATGTGCTAAATGCAACCGTGATCACCTACGGAAGTGGTACTAGAGCGAGGAAGGGCATGCACGCGAGAATGAGCTAAAAAACGAATAACCAGGACTGCCAGTGGCAGACAGTAGCGCGCCCGCGCTAAAGTTTAGCGCGCCCGCGCTAGCTACTGCCCCCACTAGCGCGCCTGCGCTATTTTAGCGCGGCCGCGCCCAGCAGAAGTGTCCCGGGCCGATTTTTGAAGCTTTTCTGATGGATTTTAGCAGCGGACGAGGCCCGGTTGACTTGGTCAATGTATTTTAATTTCTCATGTGAAAAAACCCTAGCCTCCAAGAAGTAGTTTTTATGGTAGAATATCGGATTATAGTTTTATCAGTTTTCTCTCTTGTAATCAAGCACATTATCAGTTTGTATTGGATCGTTCTTCGCGAGGAAGTGACAGTTTCGAGCGAGATCATGAACATCAAATCTGTAACGTTGTGTTCTTTATTATTAATTCAAGTACTTTTATTCCGTTTAATTCTCGTAGTTTATTTATCATGTTTTCATTAGAACCCATGATGTCGATTAGTTCGATTATGAACTAACCGCCTTCATGGGATTCTAATGGATTTATCGATGTAGTTTAGTAAAGAATATTAATTACTTGAATTTGTGACGTACGTTGATGTCTTTGCATGCGCCGTGCTTATTCTTCTTAGGAGCGTAGCTAACTTCTAAGTTGTTGGTTAATTCTTTCTGAAGCGAGAGTGGATGATTGAATTTAGAACTAGGCCATGTAAACATAGGATTATGTGAATGAAACATAATTTGTGGTAGACTTGAACTATTTTTATCACCCTGTGTAATCACGATAGACGACCTGTTATTAAACCTCTCTGCTTACACTACCGCTATAGAGATATAGGGTCTGAGCTTTGTTGGTGTCCATGAGATTTCTGTCTTAATTGCGGATTTTGATTGGTATGATATGTGTGCAACGAGAGTTGGCATGTATTACTTTCGTGTTGTCTGATTAGGATCAACAGTCGCATGTTAATCAGTAATTTCAATTCTAGATGAATTCGATAATGAAGTTAGAATCCCATGTGTTTTCCTATTCTGATTTTGATTAGTAAATTTAGTTATTAGTATAAAAGAACACATCCTTGTTAATTGTCTTAGCAGTGAAATTACTCATACATTGTTGCATAGGTGCGTATTCTTAATTCACCAGTCTCTGTGGGAACGAACTTAATATATTACTTGTGATCACGTGCGCTTGCGTGTAGATTTTTGCGTACAGCCAGCGGTCGGTTTTCTGGGCAGACGGTCGATTTTAATTGAATCCGGTCGGTCTTCTGGAAAAAATTGGTCGGTTTTACTTGAACACGGTCGGTTTTCTGGTAAAGTTATATTATTATAATTTCTATATATATATAACAAATAATATACAGAGGCTTTGACTGACTTTTAAGTAAAACCGACGGATGTCAAATCCTGCAACGGTCGGTTATATGTGGTCGGTTTTGACACGGTCGGTTTTGTGGCAGTACGCTATCCTGGATTCTTATAACCGACCGGCTTATAACCGACCGCGCCTATATGAATGCGGTCGGTTTTCTGGAAAATGGGGGTCGGTTTTATATGAATGCGGTTGGTTTTCTGGTAGTTTAATGGTCAAAACCGGTCGGTTATGTTGTTTGACGGTCGGTTTTCTGGGCAAAAATTGAAAAAAAAACAGATTCTTTTGTAGTTTCAATTGCCAAATCCTGTACCAACATCAAATACCAATACATAACCAAATTACTAAGCAGCCTAAACAACATTATATATGATTACACCATTGTATATTATTTACACATCATTGAAAGTCATCAAAACCGTCATCATCTTCATCATCATCTTCATTATCATCATCATTATCTTCATCATCATCTTCATTATCATCTTCCCCTTCTTCATTGTGTTCAACATCATCATCATCATCTTGATTTTCATCATCTCGCAATTCGTCTTCTTCATCATCATCATCTTGATTTTCATGCCGAATAAATGGTATTTGTCCATATTGTGCAAAATCAACAAATAGTGAAAATGAGCTAGCGGCATTATATCTATCTTCTTGAAAAGCGTCCTCTATATCATTTTGCACAATAATTGATTCATCAATCGGACGACTTTTAGATTTGACCACAGTATATATTTTGCTTCGTGGATCCAATACGCTAGGAGCGTAATATACTTGAGAGGCTTGACTAGCTAAAATAAAAACTTCGTTAGATCTCAATCTTGAAGTTATATCAACCGTCACCACTCGATTCTTATCGATCCTCACACCATTTCCGAGACTATCAAACCAAATACATTTGAACAAATATACATGATTGCATCCTTGATAAATAAGTCTTATAATTTCTATTAGTTGACCATAATAATCAAGATTATTTTCGTGCAAAGTTCATTTAACTACAACACCGGAACCGGATGCGGATGATGTTGAAAATTTATATCCATTAACTTGACAAGTTTCAAAAGTCATGACCTTTAATGCCGGTCCTTCTAGCAAGTCCATGAAACGAGGTCCGTCTATCTCGTCTTTCTCAACCTTTTTCTTAAACCAAGCTTTGAATCGAGTTTTCACAATATGATCTAATTGTTGTGGTGTTGTCTCAAGATGTTGTCTCATAACTCGATCTTGGTACCTCTTACAATAATGCATAAATGTCAATAACATGAATTTATCATAAAATGTATTGACATCTTCACAAAAATTTATCATAAAATGTATTTAACATACCTTAGATAAGGTTGAACTTCAGGAGAGTTTAGAAGAACATATTCATCAGCTAATAATTGCTCATCATCATTCAAATATCGACTTCGTTCTTTTCCAAGAGAATCACATGGATATTTAAAAACTTCTAATTTGTCGGTCTTTTGTACATCAAACAAAACTTCGTTACGACTTAATTTATTATGAATCGAGTCGGATGCAAAGTAAAAAGCACAAATATTGACAATCTCCTCCTCCATATATCGTTCGGCAATGGAACCCTCAACTCTTGCTTTATTGCCGACTTTTTGTTTTAGTTTCCCCAATAAACGCTCAATTGGATACATCCAATGCCAGTAAGCAGGTCCAGTAAGTCTAATTTCTTCAGCCAAATGCACAACCAAGTGTTCCATCGAATCAAACCAACTTTGAGGAAAAATTGTTTCCAACAAACACAATGCCTTCACAACTGATTTTTCCATTATTTCCAAATCGGTTTTTGTAACCGTGGATGAGCACAAATCTTGAAAAAAATTTGCAATTGCCGTGATGGCATCCGCAATAGGCGCCGGTAAAAGCTCACGAATTGCAAGAGGCAATAATTTTTGAAGAAATATATGACAATCATGCGATTTGAATCCATAAAATGTACACTCCTCAACATTACAACAACGAGATATATTTGAGGAATAACCGTCTGGAAGTTTCAGTGAACTAATCCATTCACACAAAAGTTTACGTTGTTTTCTTGTAATGGAAAAAGGTGCTTTGGGTGACTTGCCATTTTCATCGATCCACAAATGAGGTAACACACCAAAGTGCTTGCAATCCGCTCTTGCTTTTTTGTGATCCTTTGACTTTTTCGCATTCACAATAGTAAAAAATAGGTTCTCAAAAACATTTTTTTCCGTATGCATGATATCAATTGAATATCGTAAATTATGTGAAGACCAATAAGGGAGTTCATAAAAAATTAGAACATGAGTCCAATGATGCTCTTCCCCATATCCGATACTCCTCGCCTTTGTATTAGTCTTTCCAGGTGGTGGAAAAACTAAACCGTCAAGCAACTCCTTTACACCCTCCCCGGACAAACGACCACGAAACACTCTTCTTTCCGCATTATCAAACAAATTACTTTTCCGACGTAGTGGATCATTCGGTTCGTGCCATAGAAACTACATTTACCACAATGTTTTAATTGAAACCCTTGCACACTTCCAAGACACACTTGACATCCTAATTTTCCTTTACCCGACCATCCACTTATCATACTCATAGCGGGATAATCACTAATTGTCCACATAAGAGCCGCTTTCATTGTAAAATTTTGTTTCAAAGATTGATCATATGTTTCAATTCCTGTATTCCACAATATCTTCAATTCATCAATGAGAGGCCTTAGACAAACGTTAATATCTTTGCCAATGCTATTCGGACCAGGCACTATATCGGTCATAAACATATAGGGTTTTTTCATACACATTGATGGCGGAAGATTATAGACAACTACTACTATGGGCCACACACTATATGTTTTTTTCCCGGTAGGGCCAAATGGGTTGAAACCGTCGGTTGCAAGGCCAAGCCTTATATTACGAATTTCTTGAGCAAATGATGGACATCGACGATCAAAATTTTTCCACTCTTCTCCGTCCGCGGGATGACTAATTTCTCCATCTTTGACATCTCGATTCTTGTACCATCTCATATGGTCGGATGTATGTTTTGACATATACAAGCATTGTAGTCGAGGAATCAAAGGAAAATGTCTCAATATTGTTTTTGGTATTTTTTTACCATCTTTCCTCAAAACATCCCGATAACGATCTTTACCACATATATCACACACAACTTTATCCTTGTCATCTCCATAAAATAACATACAATCATTCTCACATAAATCAATCTTTTGATATTCAACCCTCAAACCCTTCATTATCTTCTTCATTTCATAATAAGTTTGAGGCAACGTGTGTTTTTTTGGTAATACATCCGCAAAAAGTGCAAGCAAACTATCAAAAGCCTTATTACTACATGTGAGATATTCTTGAATTCTAACAATTTTGTGGTAAAGCTTAATCTTGTATACTTTGTATTACCGGGATAAATAGGTGCTCCATTTTCAACAATCACCTCATACAATTTTCTTGCACTATCATTTGGAACTTCTTCTACATTCCTAGTTCCCGTATCCACGTTGTTATAAAATTCGGAATTTTCGCCGGCAAAATCATGTAGCATCGCATTCAAATCTACCGGTTGTTCTACCCTCGTAGGTTCCCGAACACAATAACGATGATGCGATGTTCGACTACGTTTTCTTCCTCTTTCTTCACCATGTGATGTCCAAACGGTATAACCCTCAAGCATCCCCTTAGCAAGTAAATGGAATCTAACATCATCGATACTTAACCAATTCAAATTCCTACAACGTTTACAAGGACACTTCATTGTACCATCTTCTCCCATTCCATTTTCACTTGCAAATTTTAAAAAAGTTTCTACACCATTCCTATATTCCGGAGTTAACGAAATTTTATCACTTTGCACTTGATTACTAATCCAACTTCGATCCAAATTTGTCATCTACACACACATTTAACACACATTTAACACACACATTTAACACACACATACATTTAACACACACATACATTTAATAACACATACATTCAATACACACATACATTCAATACACAGATGTAATTTCACATGAATTTCATACACATTTAACAAATAATTTCACATGAATTTCATACATTTAATACAAGCATTCAATGTAATTACATACACACACATTTAATATAACAAACACATTTAACACACCCACCACACACACATTTAATGCAAAGAAATGAAAATCACTTACTTGAAATGTTTGCAAGCAATAATTCTTCCCCACTTTAGCTCCTCTCTTCTCCTTTGATTTTTATTTCAAGTGAATGTGAGCTCACTACTAGCTAAAAAGTGATATAAAAGCTGCAGGATAAAACCGACCGACCAATCGGTCGGTTTTAGTACCAAACAAAAAAACGACGTCGTTTTTAGGGGCTGACGCACAGATATTTTTATTTAAATTGATTTTTAATTATTTTTCCGCGGACGACATAACCGACCACACAGAACGGTCGGTTATAAGGGTGCCATGTCATACATATAACCGACCGTTGCAGACGGTCGGTTTTATTTGTTGCCACGTCACCTAGATCGTCGTCGTTTTGTGATTTCGACGAGTTAAAACCGACCACGCGACCGTCGGTCGGTTTTATATCCGACGGTCGGTTTTGTGCGGTCGGTTTTGACCTGTTTTCCTGTAGTGCATGATAAGCCTCATGTATACCTTGATGAATTCATAGATCGATGATTGAAGTTAAAATGTCAAAGAAACAAACTTTTTCAGGCAATTCCAAGCGCAAACAACTCTTGCAATTGCAAATGTCTTGGCAGAAAGGACATGCCATAAGAAAATCCTCCTCATTCATCTGGGGATAGCTGTTTATAAACAAAGAAGCAAAACCGAAAGATTAAATGCAAGCAATATATCAATGGGGAAAGACCACAAAAAAAATATTACTTTTCCACTTCAACACTCAAATTTTGTTTTGTTTACATATAGTACCCATGTACAATGGTTAAATATAAACATACATTTTAAAATCTTAAATTCTAACGATAATAAATTGTTGAGCCAACTTCAAAAACTTCCTACTCATAGCGGGATACAAATTCAGATAAATATTGTAATTGAGATAAAACATATTAATAGGTAAGTGGTTGGGTAAAAAAATCCATATAATTGATATACATATATTTTTAATAATTGAAATATATAATTCATATGTCATTGCTATTATATATAAATTACTACCTTTTCTCATAAATTAATTAATCATCAAAGGCCACATCACTCTAATTTATTTTTCTATCAATAAAAAAGAAAAACAGATAAACATACTTTTTTGAAATACACGAGGTACAATATGGTTTCCTCTCACATCTGTTGCAGGTCACAACATGCCCTTTATCATTTCTTTTGCACCGATGGCAATACTTCTTTTCACCACCACTCCCATTTTTCTCCTGTACACGAGATATTAAACAAATAATCAATTCAATTGTGTATTTTCTTTAGATCTACCATGTCTACCATCAATTAATTAAGTCAAAGTTGAATTACAAAATTCACAAAAATAATTCTGAATCATGTCAAAAAAAAGTACTTTGGTTCATAGATATTTCAAAACTGGGGGTTTCATTCGTGATTATAAGATTGAAAAAAAAACTTACAGTTTTACGACGTCTAGGCTTATAAGTATCTTTGCTGGTAGATGAATCAGAACCATCAAGGTGATATAGTTGTTTTCTTTTTCCAGAGCTCTCTATTCCGCTGCTCGAATCAACTAACTCTTTTGTTTTTCTCTCCATTCTGCACCTCGACTCAACTTTGTTTTGATGTTTGATATATTCTCCTTCCGTCCTTCGTTTTCTTCTTCTCCCTTTTCTTCTTCTTCTTCTTTCTTGGTTTTTTGGTTTTGTTCAACTTGTCAACAAAATGACGATCAAAGGTGAGTTTTTGTAGTCAAGACATGATGTCCTTTAACATAAAACGACGTCGTGCCCCAATTGTAACGTATAAATCTGCAATAACAAACATTATTGAATAAAACTGTCTGTGGGTCCCAATAATGAAAAGTAAACTTTATGATGACATTTCTCACGTCCTACATTCACCTTACTATTTTGAAAAATAAATATTAAGATTACAGCCGTTATATTTGTCAGTAGACAGTAGGCCCATACATTGATCGTCTGTAATAAATTTATATTCACAATTGCTAGTGTGAACGCCACTTTTTGGGTAGGTTGCATATTCTTATGTAATCCCATCTCATTAATAATAATGACCCTGCATGAAGAAAACTCTTCACCAATAAATATGTTCCACTTAATTAAAAATTAGTTGTTAGCGTGCGTTATGGGCACACATTAGAAAAACTCTTTTATGTTTTATTTGCAACAACAAAAGTTAGTGATACAACTGTTATATCTGTGGGGCCCTACAATGAACACACTATGATGAAAAGTAAACTTTATGATGACACTTCTCACGGCTTACATTCACCTTACTATTATAAAAAATAAATAATAAGATGATGATGTGATAGTTGAATGGAAGATTTTAATGGGTGTGATTGCTATATACACTCAAATGTTTGTTTCTCCATCAGCTCGACTCAACTAGTTCTTCAACTTATCTCACATTAATAAATTATTAAAGCAAGGCCCTCTAGATTTTATATTATATTGACAACAAACGCTTGTTTTATATAACCTCACTTATACAATTTTCATGATTACACCTGTCTCTAGGTAGTTTTATGGGCACTACTGTAACACCCCCATCTTAAATTAAGACGAGAGGTTACCTACAAATCCAAAACCTGCAAACAGAGCACTAATATATATTCCAAACGATGATAAACAATTCTAATAAGTACTCGAATGATATAAATCCTCGGAAATAATTTAATCTAAATAATGCGAATAAATAGAATCTCTAAACAATAAAATCCGAATAAATGCTAGAAGTCCATAAATCCTAATCAATGAAAAGAAAGGCTGCTCTCCATCACACAGTCCCGAATCCCCCTAAGTACCTGCCAGAAGAAGAATACGGCATGAGCCAAATGCCCAGTACGGATTGGAAACATTTACAAAACAAGAAACATTTAAAATATTTTGACAGTAATATAAATCAGTTATTTTAAAATAACAGGCTGAAGCAACAAGGGGTTAGGATATTTCATACCGAGATCAAATCAGAACATATACAGATACACACATCATAGGGTACCTAATGTGTGCAACAAATCGGATAACGTGTACGGCATATACAACGTCACCGTCAAATCACAAATCATATCAAAACTGAACTGGGTGCACCCACGTATCCTGAACATATAATCAAAATGGCCAAAGCTCCTCCCAAGAGCTATCAGAAGGATACGCCGTGACCAATCACACTGTCACGGAAGTGTCATGTCAATGGTGCCGCAAAGACATGGCTGTAGTACCCCTACAGCTGGGAAACTCGGTATACCCTATATCTCTCTAAGGGTTCAAACAAAACAATTTTCACAACTTTAAATCACATGGTACATATATTTCAAATAAACTAAACAAATCATATTTTGTAAAATCTTTGAAAACCGCATAACAATTATTTCAATCTTTCAAAACAGATTTTTAAAATATTTTTCGGAAATCAAAACAGTCAAATGAATAACGCAAAACAGCCTTAGCAAATCGGACGGATTAAAATAGGACAGATCAAAATTATTTAATATCAAAAAGAGTAGTGCTGAATAAAATGAATAGAATCCGTACCTCGAAAATAGCTAATCGAACACTCACGAGATTCCGCAAAAAATTCGCTAAACTCCCGACTCCGAACCTAAATATAAAATTATAATCTATTATTAACGATTTCTAATAATCGACTGAGATATTTACAGACTCGATAATATACCAACATAATCTCAAATCCAGTGATTAATAGCGTACACATTAAATCAATACTCTAGTCAGAACAGGCTGATATTTGTTGCGGAAGCATATCGTAACTCATTTCCTTTCATAATTACTAAGGAGTAAAAACTATACTCTTGTGAGCCAATATCCCCTGTACCCAATTCACCGTGCATGATTGGTAGCCAATTAATAAACTAATACAGCATGAGTGCATGACGACATAACAAGGCAAAACATTATTCAATATCAAATGGCATGATACCTTTCTGCCTATAATTTCCGAGACAAAGCTCTCCCCTGGTACGTATTCTCCGTTCTCTCCTTCTCCTTCACTCTGTTTTTCACCCTTTTTCCTTTACTCTGCGGCTACTTCTAGGGTTATTAATAACTGATATGTTTTTATATATAGGCCTCCAAGTATCCTATAACTAATATAACTCTAATTATTAATATTAATCTATTTCTAATCTAATTACTAATTCTATTTCTAATCAAATTATATTAAAACAAGTATTATTATTAACTTAAATTACTAATTCTTTTACTAATCAAATTACTAAACTAATATTATTAATTCTATTCTAATTCAGATTTAATAATAATAATAAATAAATACGGATATTACATATATACCCCCTTAAAAAGGATTCCGTCCCCGGAATCTAACGAAACTAAAACTCGTACCTGAATTAAATAAATGCGGATATCTCTCACGAATAGATTCCTCTAATTCCCAAGTAGCCTCTCGCTCCGAATGATTCTTCCACAAAACTTTGACAAACAAAATATTTTTCTTTCTCATTACTCGCTCTTCTCGATCTAAAATAGCTTCCGCTTCTTCTTCACAAGAAAGATCCTCCCTAATCTTATGTAACGGATACTGAACTACGTGAAACGGATGATACTTGTAGCCCTTCAGAACAGACACATGAAACACATTATGTACATGAGATAACTGTGGTGGCAAAGCAACTCTATATGCCACCTCACCCACTCTCTCTATAACATCAAAAGGACCCACATATCTCGGACTAAGCTTCCCCTTCATACCAAAACGCTTAACACCCTTCTAAGGAGACACCTTCAAGAACACATGATCACCGGGTTCAAATCCACCAAACTTTCTCTTTTGATCTGCATAAATCTTTTGACGTGATTGAGCCTTCTGTAAATTCTCTCTAGCCTGCGCCACCTTCTCATTAGTTACTCTAACCAACTCTGGCCCTTCAATATCTCTCTCTCCAACCTCATCCCAACAAGTCGGCGCCCTACACTTCCTACCATACAAAGCCTCAAATGGTGGCATGCCAATACTTGCGTGCCAGCTGTTATTATATGCGAACTCAACAAGATACAAATACTTATCCCAGTCGCCTGTCCACTCTAAGGCACAAGCTCTCAACATGTCCTCCAATGTCTGAATCGTCCTCTCTGACTGTCCATCTGTCTGCGGATGAAAGGCTGTACTAAAGTTAAGTTTTGTCCCCCAAGCTCGCTGAAATCCCTTCCAAAAGTGTGATGTGAACCTCGTATCTCTGTCAGAAACTATAGACACAGGCATACCATGAAGTCTAACAATATCCCTCTGAAAAATCTCCGCCAACTCATGAACAGGTGTAGTCTCTCGAATAGGCAAGAAATGAGCAGATTTAGTAAGTCTATCAACTACCACCCATATGACATCATTCTTTCTAAAAGTCCTTGGTAAACCAGTCACAAAATCCATGGTTATGTTTTCCCACTTCCAAATCGGAATATCTAACTGCTGTAACAATCCACTAGGTCTCTGATGTTCTATCTTCACCTGCTGACATGTAAGACACTTACCCACAAACTCCGCTATATCTCGCTTCATCCCATTCCACCAAAAATGTGTCTTCAAATCCCTATACATCTTAGTAGAACCCGGATGAATAGAAAATGAAGAACTATGAGCCTCGGTCAAAATTGCCTCACGAATTGCCGAATCTGAAGGAACACAAAGTTTACTACCCAACCATATCACACCCTCATCATCAACAGGAAAATCGGTTTGCTTCCCATTCACCAGCTCCAATCTAATAGCATCCAACTCTGAATCATTCTTTTGAGCATCCTTAATCTTCGAAATAAGATTAGGTTCCACCTTTAAGCTTGCTACACTGCCATCTAACCCTCTCACATACAACTCCACATCTAAGCGCTCTAAATCTGAAATAAGGTGCGGCTGAGTAACAAGAGATGCCACACTCCCGAAGTTCTTCCTACTAAGAGCATCCGCCACCACATTAGCTTTCCCCGGATGGTACTGAATCTTAGCATCATAATCCTTAAGAAGTTCAAGCCACCTCCTCTGCCTCATGTTCAACTCCTTCTGCGTAAAAATGTACTTGAGACTCTTGTGATCAGTGAAGATATCACAAGTCTCTCCATATAGATAATGTCTCCAAATCTTCAATGCAAATACCACTGCTGCTAACTCCAAGTCATGGGTCGGATAATTCACCTCATAGGGCTTAAGCTGTCTAGAGGCGTAAGAAATCACCTTCCCATGCTGCATAAGAACACACCCCAAACCTCTCTTAGAAGCATCACTGTAAACCTGATATCCTCCACTGCCTGATGGTAAAACAAGTATAGGAGCTGACACCAACCTCTTCTTTAGCTCTTGGAAACTCTGCTCACGATCATCATTCCACTCGAACTTAGCACCCTTCCTCATTAGTTGAGTCATTGGCAAGGCTATGGACGAAAACCCCTCAACAAACCGCCTGTAGTAGCCTGCCAAACCCAAGAAACTCCTCACCTCTGTGACGTTGCTAGGTCTCGGCCAATTAGTGATAGCCTCGACTTTCGCAGGATCCAACTCAATTCCCTTACCAGACACAATATGCCCCAAAAATGCAACCTGCTCCAACCAAAACTCACACTTTGAAAATTTGGCAAACAATTTCTTCTCCCTCAAAATACCCAACACAACGCGCAAATGCTCCTCATGCTCCTCCTTACTCCTAGAGTATATCAAGATATCATCAATGAAGACCACAACAAACTTATCAAGGTAATCATGGAAGATCCGGTTCATCAAGTCCATAAACACGGCTGGTGCATTCGTCAACCCAAAAGACATCACAAGAAACTCATAGTGACCATATCGAGTGCGAAAAGCTGTCTTAGGAATATCCTCATCTCTTACTCGTAACTGGTGGTAACCCGATCTCAAATCAATCTTTGAAAAATACTTCGCCCCTTGCAACTGATCGAACAAATCATCAATACGTGGCAACGGATACCTGTTCCTAACAGTCACCTTATTCAACTCTCTGTAATCAATACATAATCTCATTGACCCATCCTTCTTCTTCACAAACAACACTGGAGCACCCCATGGAGACACACTAGGCCTGATAAATCCCCTATCCAACAATTCTTGCAACTGCTCTTTCAACTCGTGCAACTCTAGTGGTGCCATCCTGTACGGCGTCTTAGAAATAGGCTCTGCACCTGGAACAAGTTCAATACTAAACTCCACTTCTCGATGCGGTGGCAAACCTGGTAACTCATCGGGAAACACATCTGCGTATTCACTCACAACTGCATAATCCTCTATACGAGACTCAACCTTGGATGTATCCTTTACAAAAGCAAGATAACCATCACAACCCTTAGACAATAGCTTCTTCGCCTTTAGAGCTGAAATCAACTTAACCTCCCCTTTTGGCTGAGACCCCTGGTATACATACTCTGGCTTATTCACATCCCCAAAGATAACCCGTTTCTCCTCACAATTAATCGTCGCCCTATACTTACTCAACCAATCCATACCCAAAATAATGTCAAAGTCATGCATCATCATCGGAAGCAAGTTGACCTTATAATTTCTATCCCCCACAACTATCAAACACTCTCGGTACGCATCAGAAATACTAACAGAAGTCCCCATAGGGGTAGCAATAGACATATGCGGAGATAATAATGAAGGTAAGACACCAAGATAACGAACATATGATAGGGATACCACAGAATGAGTCGAACCAGTATCAAATAACACATAAGCATCACGTGTACCCACAAAAACTGTTCCAGAAACAGTACCTGGATTAGTTGCTGCCTGAGAAGAAGTCAATGCGAAGACTCTGCCTGTAGGATTCTGCTGATTCTGCTGATTCGGCTGACCTCCACTGCCACTACCTCCATCACCATTATTACGTGGACAGTCCTTTAACCTATGATCCATCGAACCACACGAGAAACATACCCCAGTCTGTTTATAACAAGCTCTGCCCGGATGGTGTCTACCACATGTAGCACAAGGAGCCACCGGAATCATATTGGGGTTACCCCCATACGCTGGATAACGTCCCTGTCCCCTTTGACGATTCTGCCACTGTCTAGGCTGCTGCTGAAACTGCTGAGTCTGCCCCTGCTGAGCCTGCCCCTGACCACTATACTGATTCTGCCTCTGCCCATGAGCCGTATGACCTCCCCTATTCTGGTTCTGTCCACGCCACTGTCCATACCGACTGTTCTGACCACCATACCCCTGTCTACCCTGTGCTGTGACTAGCTGATCATCTCTACCCCTCTTACGACCACTGTCAGATCTGTTAGTCCGGAAGTCTATACGCTCCTTCTCAACATCCTTGGCTGCATCAGCCACCTCTGCTACATTCTGAAATCTGGAAGAAATGATAGACATCCTAAGAGACGACTTCAGCCCCCATTTAAATTTTTCTGCCTGCTGTGCTGCAGTCCCTGCAGAAGTCCCAGCAAATCCTGCCAACCTGATAAATCTCGCAAGATACTCAGTGATACTCTCATCATGCTTCTGCTCAATAGAATTAAACTCTCTCATATAACCATCCTTCTCTGCCTTTGAGAAGTACTGCTCATAAAACAAATCTGTGAACCCCTGCCAAGTCAATGCCTCAACAAATGCATCACCCCTGATAGTCTTCACTCCTCTCCACCACCTCTGAGCATCCCCCTCTAACTTATACACAGCCAATCTCACCTTTGTAGCGTCATCACATCCCAATGCATCAAAAATCTTCTCAAGATGAACAATCCAATTTTCAGCATCAATAGGCTGTGGTGCTGAATGAAAAGAATCCGGTTTTTGCTTAACGAACCTATCGAACCAAGCTAGTGCATCAGGCTGATTTTGTTGCTCCTCATTATTTCCTGGGTTTCCCTGATTTTGCCCAGCTTGTTGCAAAGCCTGAGTCACTGCTTGAGCTATCAACTGAGCTAACTCAGCTGCACCAATGTTAACGTTATCGCGCCTAGGATTCTCACGTCTAGGAGGCATCTACAAGATAAGAAACGAAACGAATAAGAAAACGAGGTTGGATAAGAAAATAGTACAAGCAGATATCAAATGAATTGCGCAGATGAAGTGAGCAGTTGAAATGAATTTAAACAGAATACCCATCCTAACGTCTACCCATTCTCACAGGTCAACCTAAATAGGTTTTCTACAGGAAAGAACCTCGCTCTGATACCAACTTTGTAACACCCCCATCTTAAATTAAGACGAGAGGTTACCTACAAATCCAAAACCTGCAAACAGAGCACTAATATATATTCCAAACGATGATAAACAATTCTAATAAGTACTCGAATGATATAAATCCTCGGAAATAATTTAATCTAAATAATGCGAATAAATAGAATCTCTAAACAATAAAATCCGAATAAATGCTAGAAGTCCATAAATCCTAATCAATGAAAAGAAAGGCTGCTCTCCATCACACAGTCCCGAATCCCCCTAAGTACCTGCCAGAAGAAGAATACGGCATGAGCCAAATGCCCAGTACGGATTGGAAACATTTACAAAACAAGAAACATTTAAAATATTTTGACAGTAATATAAATCAGTTATTTTAAAATAACAGGCTGAAGCAACAAGGGGTTAGAATATTTCATACCGAGATCAAATCAGAACATATACAGATACACACATCATAGGGTACCTAATGTGTGCAACAAATCGGATAACGTGTACGGCATATACAACGTCACCGTCAAATCACAAATCATATCAAAACTGAACTGGGTGCACCCACGTATCCTGAACATATAATCAAAATGGCCAAAGCTCCTCCCAAGAGCTATCAGAAGGATACGCCGTGACCAATCACACTGTCACGGAAGTGTCATGTCAATGGTGCCGCAAAGACATGGCTGTAGTACCCCTACAGCTGGGAAACTCGGTATACCCTATATCTCTCTAAGGGTTCAAACAAAACAATTTTCACAACTTTAAATCACATGGTACATATATTTCAAATAAACTAAACAAATCATATTTTGTAAAATCTTTGAAAACCGCATAACAATTATTTCAATCTTTCAAAACAGATTTTTAAAATATTTTTCGGAAATCAAAACAGTCAAATGAATAACGCAAAACAGCCTTAGCAAATCGGACGGATTAAAATAGGACAGATCAAAATTATTTAATATCAAAAAGAGTAGTGCTGAATAAAATGAATAGAATCCGTACCTCGAAAATAGCTAATCGAACACTCACGAGATTCCGCAAATAATTCGCTAAACTCCCGACTCCGAACCTAAATATAAAATTATAATCTATTATTAACGATTTCTAATAATCGACTGAGATATTTACAGACTCGATAATATACCAACATAATCTCAAATCCAGTGATTAATAGCGTACACATTAAATCAATACTCTAGTCAGAACAGGCTGATATTTGTTGCGGAAGCATATCGTAACTCATTTCCTTTCATAATTACTAAGGAGTAAAAACTATACTCTTGTGAGCCAATATCCCCTGTACCCAATTCACCGTGCATGATTGGTAGCCAATTAATAAACTAATACAGCATGAGTGCATGACGACATAACAAGGCAAAACATTATTCAATATCAAATGGCATGATACCTTTCTGCCTATAATTTCCGAGACAAAGCTCTCCCCTGGTACGTATTCTCCGTTCTCTCCTTCTCCTTCACTCTGTTTTTCACCCTTTTTCCTTTACTCTGCGGCTACTTCTAGGGTTATTAATAACTGATATGTTTTTATATATAGGCCTCCAAGTATCCTATAACTAATATAACTCTAATTATTAATATTAATCTATTTCTAATCTAATTACTAATTCTATTTCTAATCAAATTATATTAAAACAAGTATTATTATTAACTTAAATTACTAATTCTTTTACTAATCAAATTACTAAACTAATATTATTAATTCTATTCTAATTCAGATTTAATAATAATAATAAATAAATACGGATATTACAACTACGGTAAAAAATAAATCAGATACTAATTAACCATTATAGCTGTCAATAGGCCCTTATACTAACCACAATATGACTAAGGTATTGCTCATGCTTAGAGCCCTTATATTTGTCAGTAGGCCCCTACATTGATAGTCTCTATAATAAATTTATATTCACAATTGCTAGTGTGAAAACCACTTTTTAGGTGGGTGGCATATTTTTATGTACTCCCATCTCATTAATAATAATGACTCTTGCATGAAGAAAAATCTTCACCAATAAATATGTTCCACTTAATTAAAAAGTACTCCCTCCGTTTCAATTTACATGTCCACTTTCAAGAAAAAATTTTGTTTCAAATTACTTGTCCACTTCAATTTTCAATGCAAAATCATATTTTCTAAGTCAATTCTCCTCCACATATCTCTTATTTATATTTCCTAGATCAATCTCACACCACATATTATGCTCATTTAACGCAATTAATTTGTGAACAACCACTTTTCTTAAACTGTGTGATTTTTTGAAAGTGGACATCTAATTTGAAACGGAGGGAGTAGTTGTTAGTGTGTGTTAGGAGCACACACTAGAAAAATTCTTTTATATTATATTTGCAACAACAAAAGTTGGTGAATACAACTGTTATATTTGTGGGCCCATACAATGACGGCCCTATGATGAAAAATAAATTTTATGATGACAACTCTCACCCCTCACATTCACCTTTCTATTGTGAAAAATAAATAATAAGATGATGATGTGACAGTAGAATGGAAGATTTTAATGGGTGTGGTTGCTATATATACAGTGTGGGTCTCTAGTATATCAAGTAATATACTCAATATTAACTGCGTTTGTCTCTCCATTCTGCAGCTCCACTGAACTAGTTCTTCAACTTGTCTCAAATAATTATTTAAGCAAGCAAGGCCCGCTAGATTTTATATTATATTGACAACAATAAACGCCTTTTTTATATAACCCTACTTGTACAACTTTCATGCCTGTCCCTAGGACCTCTGTGGTACTATGGTCAAAAATAGATGAGACACTATGATTAAAAGTTGTCGCTCATGATTACATGTGTTATATTTGTCACTAAGCCCCTACATTGCCGGTTTATAATGATGTATAAAAATCTACACCAATAAAATTGTTTATTTTAATTAATAATCAGTTATTATTGTGTGCTATGAGCACTTAAAACACTTTTTTATATTATATTGTCAACAACAAACGTTATCGCTAGTGAACAACTGTTATATCTATATAGCTCCTATATTGACTGCACTATAGGATGAAAAGTATATTTTATGATTACATCTCTTAGACTCTACGTTCTTCCCACTATTGTGACAAGTAAATAATAAATTATGATGTGATAGTAAAATGGAAGATTTAATGGGTGCGGTTGATATATATATACATGAACCGAAATTGTTTTGAGAACAGTGTGGTCGATCTCTAGCATTAATTTTGCACAAAAAATGCTAGACAAAATTTATTTATATTTATAATATATAATAAAATTTTGCACAAAAAATGCTAGATAAAATTTATTTATATTTATCTAGATTTGAGAATATATAATAGCTCATCTAGGGCATATGGAGAATTTATTTTAGAAACAAGGGATCAAACAATTATATCATGCTCTAATTTGTTGTAGATAATGATATTATATTATTAATTTTTTATTTTTTTGCATAGGTGTATGATGGTTAATAAGATTTTCTTTGGTTTTGAAATTTTTTGCAAGTATTTCAACATATTTAGATAATGTTCCAATCCTCTTCCCACTGGGTCCATAATACAATGCAGGAATGAGGAAGACCTAGCTAGTAGCCTAGTACAAGGGTGTTCAAGTGTTATTCTCAAACATGCAAAGGTTGTACTTCATGTGTGCTTCGGATGTCAAATGTTGCTTTTCACCTGTTGTTGTTTCAGGATTGCTTAGATTTCACCATAAATGTGAAAAACGAGCAAGGACTACGGAGATTCTCGCTAACATCTTAGTTTGTGTTTGATTGGAGTGAATGGAATGAAATGATTAAAAATAAATGAAAATAGTAGAGATAGGAGGAAGGTTTTGAAAAAAAATGAGTGAGTGCAAAATTTTTATGATAAAATTTGAGAAGAAAATGTGTATATGAAAAAATGGAGCATTCCTTCTGAAATTGGAGATGTGATCTCTAGCATGGGGTACAAAAAATGAAATGGAGGAACGAAATGAAATTTTTAAACATATACCATAACATAGTGCAAATTTCATTTCATTCCTTCAATATTCATTCACCCCAACAAAATACAACATTAATACCTTTCTTTTATTTCATTACAAAAAAAAGAGGTTATTTTTTGTGGCTTTAGCCTTTAAATATTTATATACTTTTTATGGTCATTTTGGATGTAGTTGGTTAGTTTAGATGTAGTTAGTTATTTTGGTGTGAATGTTTATTTTTGGTTTGAACAGAGAAGCAGAATCCATTACAAATTGTATATTTTATGATATGGGCTATTAAATTCGACCATAAATACAGATTTTATATTAATTTCGACCACATATTTCATGTTATTGTCTATTGAATTCGACTAAAAACAAAGAATGGCCTATTAAATTTGACATAGTATATATATTCGACTCTAATTGGTTGAAATTAATATACATGGTTGGAAATTTAAAATTTTTACTGTCGATCGAATTTATTATTTTTTACAGAAATGCAGGAATTTCAACTTTTTGCTAAAACAAATTTTTTTGACTAAAAAATTCGAACTGCTAACTGCTATCGTTCATGGTCGAATATGTCGGTCAAAATTAATTAAGTTCGACCTTTTATTTATTTTCGACTTTCTTAATTTCGACCAGTTGCGGAACAGTCGAAAATGGGTATATTCGACGGTAAATGGTCGGGAAAAAAAGATTCCCCTCGATTTTTGCAGTCAAAAATGGTAGTTTTTCTGTAGTGTTTAGTCCTTGACCAAGAAATCAAAATTCCCGCATGTATTTAAGTACCTATCTTTATGGAGTACTTAAACAATACTCCCTCCGTTCCAAAATACATGTTCACTTTAGGAAAAAAAATTTATTTCAAAATATTTGTCCACTTCAACTTTCAATGTAAATTTTATATTAATTTCCAAAATCAACTCTCCAAATTCACTACATCTCCAGGGACAGGTAGTATGTTAGGAATATGTGATGCTTGATGATACAAAATGTTTATGTTCATACTTAGAATACTTAGAATAAATTTGCATGTAGCTAATCAATTGATAGCATGCTAAGGCAGTATCGATTGATCAGATAAACCCATCAACGGATGATGAGGTACTGTAACAAAGCTGAAGTATCTTAGCAATTGATGTTATGTTATGAATACTTCTAGATTAGCAGTTGATCTATCAATGTATGTTTAGATAGGGTGACATAATTGTAAATATGTGAAGTCATGTAATCTATCCAAGTGAAGTGAAGATCGATCGCTATTTTTGAAGTATCAATGGCTAATTTAATGGAGCTTATCAATCGCTGCATCAACACCATCAATCGATAATTCAAGGAAGACTGTCAATCGCTCATTCTAAACAACTTATCAATTGATAGTTCAAGAACATTATCAATCGATAAATATTAGCAATTGACAATCAGCAATTGACAGCTACAAGTCAAGTAAAAGACAAAGAGCACATGGGTTGATGTGACAGATGCTGCACCAGCTTTGGAAGCTAAACCAAAAGCAGTTTAGTCAAATATTGAGAACCTCGAAGCCTACCATTTCTGGCAAAGCAACAAGGATTTCAAGCTGCCAAATGCTGTACCAAGTCCAAGAAATTCTATATTTGTATTAGCTAGAAATTGAGTAGGAAAATACTTTTACAGACTAGTCTTGTTTTTAGTAGTATATATTCACTTTGTAATTTACATTTCAAAGTATCCAAACACCAAGAACTGAAGAGCAAAGCACTAGAGAAAGTTAGCAAGAAATTGTAAGCTTCTGCTCTTCATTCTTCTGTAAGCAGCCAAGTATTTTTTACTTGGAAGGTTCTTAATATAAAAATCTCTCAGGTGGATCAAACAATCTACCTGAAATTTTTAAGATCCTTGTTCTTTAAATTTCTATTTTAGTTTACATGTTCTCTTGTAGTTTGAATATAATCTGTTGTGCAAGAATTTATTGAAATTTTTGTAGATTGTATTCAACCCCCATTCCACAATCTAACTTATTGTTTGCATTGTCTAAATAACATAGTAAAACATCTCTATGACAGTCAATACTTTGCTAAATAAAGTACTGCTCCCGGCCCAGAGCCT